>NW_010973104.1:4039635-4585310 GCF_000737465.1 Haliaeetus leucocephalus | reverse complement strand
TAATGATACTATGACAGTTATAAAATTGTTGTACACATCCTTCTTGGCTTCTATCCTTTTCCTGCTGTTATTCTCAACATTTCCTGGTTCCTCTGGGTCGTAAAGTTGGTGGTTTCATTCCAGTGTTTGTGGTAGGGACGTTATGGGAAGTTGTCAGCACCTGGAGTCCTTTGCCAGGACAGGCGTGATGCTCATGTTGGTCATTTCTTCTTCCTCCCTTTGGGATCATTTGGGGTCATTTTTATGTATTTGCTAACATGCTTTTACACGTTGCTCTTTCTTCATTGGTCTGAAGCTCCAGGTTACGTCCAAATTTACTATATATGATGTCTTTTACATTTGTTAGATACTTTTTCTTTGTTGCCTCTAAAATCAGTTTAATCCAGCTCCAGGTCTGCATTTCTTTCAGTAAACATTAGTGAGTTGTTTATAGCCACGGGGTCTCCGGTGCCAAGTCTGTGCTTCATATCTCGTTATTCCGTGACTGTACTTCTCTGTATTCGGCGTCCCGTGTCACCACTGCTCAAAACATCTTTTATTATACAAGGCCCTTATTTCTCTGTACTACATCACTGTGTGAGAGTTATGAAACTTTGGTAGTACCGTCCAAACATAAAAGAGTAAAAATTAATTAGCTAAATACTGTTACAGCGAAACCAAGTGAAACAAAGCTGCAGGCAGGGCAAGGAAATTTCAGGCAGAGCAAGCCTGGCAGACCTCCATCCTGAGGTTTGAGGCCTTGCAAACTCCAAACATGGTGTGTTACTAGCAGTGGCAATACCATAGTACAGAGATACACAGTTACTGTATCATTCTGTGTTTTCTAGGCTGCTGTTAGCACTTAACGATTGGGACAGCACTTGGGTCCCATAGGTAGCAGAAAGCAGTTTACGTTATTGTGGCTGGTGCAGACTTTGTGCAGCTGCGGCCCCACGTCTTGACTGATGTGGAAGCGAGTGAGTGATGTGCACTGACTCCTTTTGAAGTGCCGTGAAAGTTCTCCATCGTCGTTAGTCCACTGAAACTGTGGTAACCAACCCATCTTGGGTCAGGAGGCAGAGGCAGTGGCTGGGGCGGTAGCCTCAGGACTCCCACTAAAGAGTAGCCGTGTATCAGCAGACTCGGGATTGTTATGTAGGATGCAAAACTAACCAGCAGGACTCAATCTGAGCTGCTGGGCATTTGTATTCACGTGAGAAGTGCCTTGAGGCTTTCAGGGAGTAGGAAGAAGTCCTTTTTTATATTTCATCCCAGACACAGTACTTGGTGCTTCAGGTGACTGAAGTACAGTGCCGTTACCTTTAATGAGCTTGCCCAAACTCCATCCAAGCACACACAAGGGTGCTGGGCTGTCTGAATGTGGAACTGTGCCATATTATAAGCGATCAAAGTCTCTTTGCTTGTAAGACAAATGAAGTGGTACTCAGCTAAACAATATTAGAAATCTACCAGAAGTAAAAGAACAGCTAAAATCTGGCAGTGGCAAAAGGGACAAATGGAGAGAACTAAGAGGACTTTTCTGAGCCACGGCTGAAGTGTGTAACCAGGAAAACCACAATCAAGCTAAGAAAGTAAGTGTGTGTGTGTGTGTCTGTGAGAAAAGGTTATCATACAGGTTAATACAGGCAGTTCTTCTTCCTCTGGTTTTCCTTTCCCCCTCCAAGCTCAATGCCCCTGACTTTATGAGTGAAAATATCACAAGTAATTGAAGTTGCAAACCCCAGCAGAATATTAAATTAGAATTAAGCAAAAATGCTCATCAGTTGGAGCACAGAAATCCTGAGCAAATTTTCTAATGCAGTGTTACAGCAATTGCAATAATTTTTTTTTCCCAACTGTTTCACTAACTGAACTGATTGAATTAAATGTGTTCTGTGGAACTAGCTAACCTCTGACCCCAGTTACTCAGGATAATCAGGGGGGTAATCAGCCTGCTGTGATCTGAGCTCCCAAGGAACAAGAATATTGTAAGGTTCAGGGAGCCTATGTGGGCATTAATCAGATGTCATCAGGGTTTGATTATAAATCCTGAAGACCACCAAATTGATACAACATGGTTTAATTCACTAAAAATTAGGTATCTACATATTAATCATCAAGCTGAATATCTGAAAGTGATTGCTTTTCTAGTAAGTGAAGTTAGGTGTCAACGCTTTGGAACGTCCTGCTGTTTAGTAATAAATATAATGATCAGCATCAGCACAAAAGCAGTATTAGCCAGATTAAAAAAGATTTTGTTCTAACCTCAAATAGATTTTTTCCTTCCTGTTGGAGTTTACAGCTCCGCTGAAATTGTTCTTCATGTTTCTACTCTAATTATGAGCTTACTCAGAAGCAAGAAATAGTATGTTTCCAGCTACCTGCAAGCGCAGCATTTTTCTCCCTTCCAAGGGGAGAAAGGGTGGCTGCTTACAGTATATCATAATGCTGTGTATAGAAATAAAGTGGTATTTATTGTCCCTTTAGATGATTTCCCCTAGAACTGGCAAGCTCAGTTGAAAAATCTCTATCTAGTAATGTGTGTTAGGATCCAATTAATTGCTGGTGTACTTGCTTGCTCTCCTTAGGAAGAGTTCAGTGTGGCAATTTTGATGCAGATGTATTGGCATATTATGTAGAGATTTGCTACAGAAGAGGGGGAAGCAATCTTAAGAGAGAGGAATAGCACAGCTGCTTAATAAACTAATTTTCTTCATACATGTGCTGATTTAATAAGCATTCAACCCTGTGGAAAAGCTTTTTTTGATATAAACTAATGATAATACCAAATGCTTCTTTATCTTATTGGTGTCACCTGTATTTCCTGGGAATTGCCTTTATTTGCACTTGAAATTTGGCCTCCTTGGAATTGGAGGACTTAAGCTGCTGCTCAAGGATTTCCAAGCATACCGTAGCATTAGCTGTGACCAGGATGAAGGAATGTTTCATTTTCGCTTATCACAAATATTTTTCTTTCAAGAAAAGATGAAACGAGCATTGGCAAAAGGAGCTGGGCAGTGGGAGATGGAGACCATGGGTATCCTGAAAGCAGAAAGCAATAAATCTATTTAGCGTAGCTTTGCTTTTTCCCGACCTTTGCCACATCTGTGCAGTGCCAAACCATACATCTGTTGCTGCACGTTCAATCACTATTCAGCACTGTATGTCTCAACATATGCTTAAATCTCATGTGTTTTCAAAGCATGCCACCCCAGCTGCAAGTGAACTCCTCTCAAACTGCCTTTTGAAAGCTTCCATCACAGTGCTGTATGGGGAGGCTCAGATCACCACGTAGTCATTAGGTTGCATTTATTTCTGTTATTCTTTCTTCTTGACCTTGGGAGAAGAATTTTTCTATGCTAATAGGGTTGGAGACCCCAGGACCTTGTTGTTCCCTGTCAGGGTAATGAGAGCTCTGTGCTTAACTGGATGTTCAGGATATGATAAAGATTTTTCTGCTATGGGAGGAAAACAGAAAAGGAAAGCAACTATTAATCATGAAAGTTCACCTATGTCTATGATTTCTAAATGATTCTTCTTGTATCATAACTTTTTGATATAGCAGTAATGTTTATGCTCAGTGAATGTTGTGCAAAGAGGATGTAGGCTAGATAATTTGAGAAAAAAATCATATATATCCAGTAGTAGAAAGTACATGCCGTAGACTTCATTCATCACTTTGTTGGCAGACTTGGAAGACTTAACTGTGTTCGGACGAATTGACATATGGACTGTTGAGGCCAAATTCTCCTTTCCCCACCCAGTTTTCCACAGAAAACAAAATGCTGGCTAGAGATTTCATTTTTTAAATTCAGACAAATTCTGTATCGCTGCAGATAATACTGCCTGTAAACTTCCATCTGTACCTCCTGCCTCCACTGGAACAGTGTGAAACCTTGCAGAGTTCTTATCTGCTTCCAAAAAAGAGTTTTCAAACTGGGCTAAATTCAGACAGCTCTCAGCTGGAGCAGCTTGTAAATCTAGGGCATCTCATCCCCATCAGTTGGCACAACCTAAAATGCCAGAAGTTTGGGGAATTGATGAAATTCATTGCTAAAATATTCTAGAGATACAAGTTGCTTTGAATGCTTCGAATGGTGCTGCTAGGCACTGCTCACCAAAGACCATGCGAAGAAGCTTAACCACTGTCAAAACATCTGTTGTTGGCAGCATGGGTCGTGATCAGCTGTAAACTGGCATGGTGAATAACTATTGTCTTTGGAAGCAATGTCCTCTCAGGGCAGAAAAAGCAAGATTTCTCATTTGGATGCATATGCTTCTTTTGATCAAAGAGCCCAAATATTCTGCCATGGAGAAAGTCTCATTGACATTGTAATTTCCACCTCTCTGCAAAGACTTGTTGGCTGCTTAACCTGGTAAGAATATGGTTCAGTCTTGCAATATTAAGGTACCAAAACAGAGTGTTTTCATGATGTTCTGAAAAGCGTGTAAAGGATTTGAAAAGCCCCACGTTAATCTGTTATTTCCTTAGAGAGTGCAATCTTATTTGGAAATACTGCTAAATTGTGACTCAGTTCCATCTACCATTTCATAATCAAATTGTATTTAACCTACATTTTAATCCTGATGTTGAACTAGCTGGGTTCCACAACATTGTGACAGTCGCTATGAAGTTGGTGTCTATATGTAAGACCTTCATAGACTAATTTATTATTTCCTTATTTATACACAGTTAAGAGGTAATCACCATCATAATTTTAAACAGAGGACAAATAACTATTGGAGCTGCTTGCCAATGAAGTTAATAATAATCTTATCGCTTAGGTTCTTTAAATCTAGAATTGGTGCTTTTTTAGAAAACTGTGCTCAACTTCAAGTTGACAACGTTGATGCTGAGTCACTGGAGATGACTATCTGAAATACTTAAAATAGCCAACAGCATTACAGAATTCACTTAAATTAGACTATGTGCCTTCAAGAAAACTGAATGCATTTTCTGTTAGGTGTTCATGTAAGGCAGGAGAAACACACAGAAAAATCACCTCCAGAACAGGCTACATCATTTTAGGTAATGATTTCCTGAGTAATAAGAGCATCATCTTAAAGGGCTTTTTATTTTTTCTTTTTCCACACCAAGACATGTATAAACCCTTGCTTGTCAGAATGGATTTCTTGGCTTTTTATTTTTTCATCAAATCTGTGCACAGTCATAGCTCATGTCAGTTCTAAGCATATATTTGGTAAAGTATTCAGGAAAATCTTATTCATTGCTAAGACCTCAAATAATAGAATAGGGGAGTGAACAGACTTGAGTTAATAAAAATGTAATAAATCATGAAATTAGGATTTCATAGAACATTCATTCGTAACTGTAGTAGTAGTTATATAGATGAACAAGATCCCTCTAGAATTTTATCTAGGAAATTTTTGTTCTTTGACCTATTTAGAATAAAGCATTCTTTTTTTTTTTTTTTAACTTCTTCCATTAGTTTGCTTTTGTATAGCACTAAAATACAGTCTTTATACACTTACGAAAAGAAATCCTGGAAGTTACCTTCCTAAAGAGAAGTCACAAAATCTCTTCTCTACTTCCTAATGTAAACATGACAATAATTTAAAGATCATTAGTAGCTTTCATCTGCTGAAGCTCTTGTCACTGCCCAGCTCCCTCCCCATCAGTACAGAGGGCACATTGCATTTATTTGTACCTGGGAGGAGACCAAACCCACTAGAGTAGTTTCTCCTTCATTCCTCTAAATCTCCCAGACTTTCTAGCAAATTAACTGGTCTCTGCATATGCATGTTACAGTTAATGCTATCAAAGCAATCTTTCTGTTGTGATAAAATTCCCCTTTTATCTACCACTCTGATGTTCAGAGAGGAGTGAATTCATCTGTCCTGCAGTTAAGAAGCCTAAATGGTACAGGCAACGACTTCAACAATTAAAGAGGAAATCTTTTCTAGACACATTCCCTGTCCAGACAAATCTCAAAAATGTGACAGTCTGGGAACTAGTAGGAGGAATTTGTTGCTTATGGTTCTGACCCATGGAGCAAATGCATCCCACCTGTAACTGGGACTGGCATGTGAAACAGTCTTAGTGGCATAGGAGAGTTTGCGTAAATTCCTTGTAATATGAGTAGGTGGCTTCCACACGTTTTTCTGTTGGTAAGGTAGTATCAGTAAGCTCCACCATATCTGTTCAGAAGTTAATCTTCAGCATCAGAAAAGTTGGTTTGGGTATGAAAAAGTCTCTGTTGAAAATGAAAGAGGAGCATTTAACAAGGCCTCCTTCCCTTCCCTTGTGCCTGTCATTAGCATAAGTGAGAACTTTGTGGTTTCATGGGGGGGAAAAGCCTGTAAAACTTTCTGCTCCTAAAATGCAGGGGATGAAAAAGAAAAAAAAAAAAAATCCAGCTAAGTCTATTCTATTTAAAGTTCATTCTATTTAAAGAAGGCATCCAGCATCTTAGAAAGAAGATAGGCTTAACACTGCTCTTGATGGGAAGTGCACTGAGGAAGAAATAATACATAGCTGGGTTGGTTGAATACAGTGCAAGTGGTCTCATAAATGTGAAAAGCAGATACCTCCCTGGTCCCTAGGCAACACTGATGTTGTAACAGGTGAATAGGTGTAGATTCCTCTTTCAGGCTTGGTCAGATCGTCATTTTCTGTGTTGCTGTTGTTTTAAACATAAGGTTTGTTCTACCTGGGGGGAAAGAATTTTTGATAGATAAGAAAATAACATCATTATTTCTTTGAGTTTTTCTCAAAAGTACCTTAAGTGTAGTAAATATTATAGTGACCTTTCACTGTCCTCTGTTCACCTGGAGAAAGAGTATTTGTTTTTCTACAATACGACCATCATTCTAGAAGTGTCCATTGTATTGGTGTGTACTTGATTTATTCTAGAAATAATTGAATGCACCTTGCATGTATAGATGGAAAAGTGAAAAAAGAATTAATCTTTTCTAAATTATTTATATATTCTGGGAAAAAAGAGAGTATGTTTGTCTTCCTTCTGAATCTTCAGACAACTGTACTACATTCGATGCATGCCCTGGAGGTAACAGGCTTTGAAGCAGGCATTCAACATATGATTAATACATGTTAGAATTATCTTTTTGCCTTCACTCAGTGAGGCCGTGAGCTGGGCTGAGAAAGAGTCAAAGTCTAGTGTAAACAAAAGTCTTCAAAACGGTTCCAAACAAGTGGCTATTTTCAAGTATCCTTCACTATCACTTATTTACAGTCCCTGAATGGCTTTTTAGTTTTCTGCAAGCACATAAATGAGAGGATAGGAATACAACATCAGCTCCGAATGGGGCTTCAGCACTGCTGTGGGCAAGAAGCAGAAAGGAAAGGTCTTTAAATTCATTTGTGAGTCTTATGAGGATCTTAATCTGTAGATCTTCCTAAGTTTTTGAAGATTTATGGCGTCTGCAAGAGGGATAGGACTCTGCGTGTTGCCACTCTGGCAACTTTACAGGCAACTCTTGTGGCACCCAGCAGGTTATCCATCCATCCATTTTACATTGTTGGTTTTGCACTCTGTCCCTGCCCTGCTCAGTCATGAATCCTAATACCTAAAGAGTTCTTGAAGTGGTCCTACTGAATCCCAGAGATAGCTTGGCTTCATCACAGTGGAAAACTGCTCACAGAGGAACTTGCACCTGGAGCATGGGGAAACAACCTGATCAATGCTTTCTTATTTCTTTGTTGCATTACTAGTATTCCTTAGAAGTACTTTTTCCAAGCAGACTGATGACACCAAAACGAGATAAAGTCATGTCAAAACTTGCCTTTTTTTGATCATTCGTGATTAATATCAGTGATATTAAGCATCTTTGTGTTTTTCAGTAAAAAGGCACAAATTTATAGAGCCTACAGAAATTATAGCTGTGTTACAGAGAGCAGAAGTTAATCTTTGGCCTTCCATTTAGCTAATTAATCTTTTGGATTTGTTGCAGGCTGCAGCATATAGTGGGCAAAAATACTCATTCCGTCTTTCGTTACTGAGCAGCACTTTTATTTTGTGAAATACCTGGTGTGTGCCTTGAAAGATCACAGGGCATTTACAATACATAGCCTGTGAAAGTCATTCAAAAGTAAAAAGTGAAAATGCATCCAAAATTATTATGGTCAATTTCATATATTCAGAAAGATTTTTTTTAAGCTACAATTGAATTCTTTCTGTAATTTCACCAGGGAGATGGAGGAATATTAGGTACTTAGAAAAAAATATAGAATAAGCTGAAAGAAACACTTTAAGTTAAGAAATAATATAGTGCCTACGAGCCAGCATTATGGCAGTAAGACAATGACAATTACTACAGACTGTTTAGGTGACTCATAGCTTTAATTTGTGTTTTGCATCTAGTTTGCACCATCAAATCCTTGTCATACTACGATAATGCTTTATATTTATATAGTGTCTTTCATTTAAATGGCTTCCAAAGTGCTTCATGTGTTGCTTCATGTACAGCTCACATCAACTTAATCCATTACGTTAATACAGCTATCTCTGTAGTGAAATACAGCAGCTATTTGTGCCCATATAGTAAAAGCTATGCACAGTTTTAAGAGGGAAAATACCTTCAAAATCTGTAGAAGAGATTAGGGAGAATGTAATACCAAGTAACAATTTGCCCTGACCACAAAATTGGCAATTAAATTGCTCATATGGAGAGTTTGGTATAAACTGCAGTTGGTCAGGTCCTGTTTTTCAGCCTGCTGGGGGTCCCCCCATAGCAGGCCAGCACATTTGGTCGTTGTACCGAGATGAAAGGTGACTAAAGAACCATCAGTTTCTCTTTGCTCAATGCACAAATGTTACGCTAAATATTTCCACCTAGTACTTCGCCTGCCTAGTTTGTGAAGTCTGATGAGCTCCAAGCGCCAGATAACTTGATTTATTCTTAGCTGGCAAACTGGGCTTTCTGTCCCACAAGAAATGTCCATTACTGACATTTATGAGATTCTCAGTCCCGATTGCTTGAGAATGCAGACCTTTGTGATGACTCCAAAAATTCGTTTGTCCTTGGAGATATTCCAGATACAGAGGCATGGAAAAGACATTGTTTCCTTAACAAATAAATATTTGCCACTCAGGTGCACACATACTGAATGACAATGTGCAAAGTAAAAGACACAGACAAAGAGCAAGCAGATTACAAGAGATTTTGTAAGCTTGTCTTCATATTTTCAAGAAAACAGATAGACAAAATATGGTTGCAAAAGCAGTGGACTTCAGTGGAAGAGGACAAATACAATAATACAGTTTCCCTGGGGAATTTCTGAGACAGGTGTGTGAATTAATATATCCCATTATTTTTCATCGTTTATGATATACAGATGAGGAAACAAACACGTGATAGTAGCATAGAATACCTTCAACTGGAATATCACCCTGATAAATGCAAACTGATGTGCAGTTTTAATTTGTTTGTTCTTGACTGGGAATCACAGCATGCAGAATCTTAATGAGCCATGGGGTAGCGATCACCAACCCCAGACACGTTTATCTTGGATCGTGTTTGCTGCTTGCGGCAGCTCTTTAATTTGGGTATATTGGTACCCCACTCTGAGAGAGTTTTTCAGTGGCTTCGTAAAGATATTAAGGTTATTAAGCAAGCTTATGCTTATATAAGCATGCTTATGCTGTTGCTGGACAGTAGACATTCAGGTGATTCTGATGCAGTTAAGTTCATTTGTTCCTCTGTACTCTGAGAAGCCAGTAAATAAAATCTTACTTACTACAGAAGCTTTAAATAAGGCTGTCAGGTAAGAATCCAATTTTCATACAGGTTAGGTACCATTTCCAGTTTTCTTTGAGGCTGAGATGGGGTTACTGCCTGGATTCTCAGGTGATAACATTTTATAAAGTGATCTTTTCATGCATCTGCCCCATGGCAGAAATCTGATAAGATTGGGTTTTCTTGAGACTGTACAGAGCCATTTTGTCGTTCAGTGAGAGGTGTCACTGTAGTGTCCCTCCAGTTTGCCACAGAGCTCAGTGTGGAGCAGGATTTGGCTGTGTTACATTATATCGTGGCTCCACCAGGAAACAGCTGCTACAATTAACCTATGGTACAATTTGTTTCCCCATTTGACTTTTCCCTTTAACTAGCCTTTGATGCAGGCCTAATTATTCTCAGTAGTCACCTGCCATCTTGAATGTCCTATACTTGGTAAGGCAAAATTCCTGCCAGCTTGGAACCCTAATTTTTCATTTTATCTTCTCAAGCTTTGCACATAGTTTGGAGCAGGCTTGCAAGATCCAGGGAAGGGAGGACTAGAGTTTGACTGCTGAACTGAGATTCTCTTTTCTGCTCAGAGCTACCCTGGGTGGTGTTACATAGGCTGTATTCTAACACAGCTATTGTGAATGTTGCTCATCTGCTTGCCGTGCCTTTACTGACTCCTTTGTTTTAAGAAATATATCCACTCACAGGGACCTCCATGCCTAGCGGAACCGTCTTTGTGATCTCTCACAAGAATGTCCAGTGGTCAATATCTACTTCCCGTCAGTCCATCATGACAGCAAACAGTGTTCACTCATTACATTTTTCAAGTCCGTTTGTGCTTCCTCACAGGCTACCCTCACACTCTTAGAGGAACTCTTCATCTACATCCATCACTATATTTCCTTGATGTCTTTCAGTTCCCCATTAAAAATCTCATTTGCCTAAAAAAACCTGATGATTAAGCACAGAATGCTGGCTGCTGTTCACTCATTGTTTCCTTCTAAGTTGCTATCAGTCTGTTGTCTGTCTTTCTGTATTTTTTTTATAAGCTTTAGGGTGCAGAAAAAGGGGCATTAGGTCTTTTTTTTTTGCTATGTTTCTAAAACTCTAAATATGACAGAATTACTAAAATTTCTAGGCTGTATCCATGATAAGCACAATAAATGACAATATGGCATATCACTCCACAGTGCAAGTTAACCTTACGTATTCAAATACTCAGTAGTAGTAAATGAACATAGCTCCTTCCAGCCAAATGCGACTCTGGGCCAGGGTATTTGTCTTCCAAGTTATTCTTTTTAATGTGGGTCTAGATGATAGCAGTTTAAATAAAGTACTGAACTCATCTATTTTATTCTTAATTTATAGTGGTGCTTAGGGGATGTGCAGATATTTAAAAAGAGTAAAATCAATTAACTTGTGATCCAATTATTTATGTTAGCCACTATGGGGTTTTATTTTAGAGCACTGGATCAGACTCTCCCAGTTAAGCACCGTGCTTTGAGAATGCAAACCTTTCATTTTGAAATATGATTAATCTGTGGTTATCTTTTCTCTATTTCCAAATCTAATTCCTATTTTTGTCTTTTCATAGTTTTTAAATTCCCTTCTTTACTTTTGTTTTTGAAAGAGGCCCAGTATAAATATAACAGATTTTTCCAAATACTAGGAAGTCTATTCTTTATATAAAGGTGGCTTGACAGGCAAAAGAGTTCACCTTCTAGATAATATATGTTATATTTTTCTGGGCCTCTCTATTTCACAGTAGATGTTTGTCTTTTGCAATCACAAATCTGTGATTTATTATACTTTTCACATTATAAATTTAGAGTAGACCCATGTGACAACTTCTGTGATTTGATCATTCTGCTTTTTCATCCATCTTGAACAGATTATAGTCCAATGTTCTAGACAGCTTCAAATATCCTCCGTGTTTATATGGTCATTTCTAAAATGCAGAAAATGCTAGGAGTGAGTGTACCGCTATGCTTGGAATTATTTGGCTCGGCACAGCCTTTGCCCGTAGACGTCATTTCCTTGATGTGCTGGTGTCAGAAGCTCTGCAATTTTATGCCCCCAGCAAGTCTGTGTGCCCCTTCTGCACTACTAGCTCGCTGCAATCGAAGCTACTGAGAGCCCTTCCTAAATAAGGACAAAATAGGAATGCAGAAGAAAGCCAACCGTAGCTGAGATATCCTTGAATTAGATATCCTTAAACTGACATGCAATATTTTTTGAACTAGCTGGCACATCATGGCAACCTTTTCTATCATAGTCTGGCACTGGTGGGGGAAGCGTAATGAATTTATCTCACTGGCTTCACAATTATGTATCTGAATAAAATAGCCAGATCTTTACATATTTTACCCTAACAGGTCTTACTGTTCTCAAGGTGATCCAGGGAGTATTGAACACTTAATTGAATCAGACTAGTGGATTAAGGAAAAGATTTTTCAGAAGGATCAATATGAATTAGGAGCAGATGCCCAGTCAAATCTAAGGGTTAGATTCTTTAAGATTAGGTTCCTTGAAGTCTAGTCACCTTTTTACATAACTAAATAGGAATTGTTTGGTACTGAAGACTTGTTGGAAAAATTCTGGCTCTTATGGTTCCGATGTCTCATTCCATACATGCTCAAGCTGAGACAAATGAAATAATACAAAAGTATCAATCAGGCTAATCGCTTATTCTCAGTTGGAGTAAGAGATGTCCAAGTGTGCTTTCCAGTGACAGCATTTTGCTGAGCAGGAAGGAATACGATCTTGGTAATTATTCCTCTGTTATTTCCAAGATTCTTAATAGAGCTTTTCTTTTGATTGGTTTCAAAGCAAGCAAAAATATTGTTATATTATCATTTAGAGTTAATTAAACTGCAAATGAGCTTAATGATCTGTCTGAAACAGAGCTCAATCACAACCTGTTACATATTAACTATCAAAATCAAAAGAATCTTTAAATTCTTTGTTAAATATACCAAAGAAGATAGAAATAGCCAATCATTAATGTCATCCTTTTATAAAATCAGGTTTGAGGCTGGAAAGCTTGAACTGAATGCATTCACTCAAATTATACAGCTAAATTGAAAAAGGGGTTGGAAACATAAGTCAAATCTATTGGATGAAATGGAAAAAAAGATACCTGAACACTGGAAAAGACATAGTTGTCTCCTCTGTATTTTACTATGAGGAAATCCATTTCACCTACTATTTGTCCAGATTGTGAAATCTATATATTAATAAAATGCCATTTTCTGGATTCAATATTCTCACAAAATCTTCTGTAGTGTTATGACTATAAGACAGAGCAAAAGACATTTAGTCTATTCAGGTCTTGAAGTCACTTGAGGGATTTTTGCCCTTGAGTGATATATTGTCACCGACAATGTAGCTTTTAAGCAGTGCACGTATGGCAAACCCTATTTGTGTCATTAAAGTTTGTAATTTTGGACTTTTGAAGGCTTAATCCCTAGAAATGCTAAGATTTCCTAATGATCTATAATGGTACTGCTGATGTTCAGCACTTCTCAGGATTAGATATGTTATCATTCTGGTTTATCCACCTATAAAGCAGGTATTATCTTATCACTCTTATATACGGTGCTTTTAGCACGTCAGCCTCAAGTACTTGAAAGGTGAGGAGTATTATTAAGTCTGACCCTTACAAGCTTTTTCAATGGTTTGCTTAATGTTTTTCCTACATAAATAAGAATGATGTTATACACTGTTTGTCTGGATAGTAAATTAGAATTTTCTCATAGGGCTTGGCTAGCTGAATAGTACAGCAGTGCAATAAACTTCACAAGGTCATAAAAAATTCTTCCACTGAAAAAAGAAAGTAACACTGACTTTTAGTTACGCAGACAAAGTGGTAGCATGAGGTCCAATTATTTTTAAGTCTTTTAGAGCAACCCCTCCAAAAAACGGTATGGGAACACTTTTTGTGAAAAATGTTTTATGTATTGACGACAGTGTAGTGAAAAATTAATATGGGTGGGGTAATTTATGAAAATACTAGTCTGAAATGCAAAACTGGTTTATTTGTAAATAACAGTACATTGGAGGGCAAGAAGGGGCTATACCAGTCAGCTTCCTCTTCTGCTTAGCTATGAGTATAGTTCCCTTTCTGATAGCATATGCACCTATGGAACACTACATGCATATTCTTTCAGGATTCACTTTTCCAGTAACACGAGATGAACTGTCGTCCTGCGATCGGAACCATCCAGAGCTTGATTCCTATCACATCGCTGCTTATCTGCCATCTATTAAATGAGAGCAGCTGTAATGTGCTACCTTGTATTTCATGAGTGAGAATGTATTATTTAGAGCCTATAACATTCAGTTTCAGTCAAGGATTACATCTTTCTCCTGTTGTGGTAAATAATTAATGTTGGCTTGGATATTGCATGTGTGTGTGTGGTCATTAATTGAAAATAGTAACAATTTCCTCTACATTTTTTTTCTAGTTTCAAGCCACAGTAAAGGAGGGAGTCACAGGTGTAATAGTAAACTTAACCGTTGGTGACCGAGATGACCCAGCAACCGGAGCATGGAGAGCTGTCTACACCATTATTAATGGAAATCCAGGGCAGAGTTTTGAAATCCATACCAATCCCCAGACTAACGAGGGAATGCTCTCTGTTGTCAAAGTAAGAACAATTTTCTGTTGTACTATATTAGTACTGTAAAGTGCACCCACTGGATTTACTGCATAAAAGGCGGCACAGCAAGGATAAATTACTCAAAAATATATAGTTGGCTACCAGCTCTTGTCCAAATAATATGCATAAACCCTGCTTCTGTCTCAGTAACCTTACTACTTTAGTCATAAGGACCTGCCTGTTGCTAACTACATTGCCATTGTGCTTAAATAACAGCTAGTTTTGCAGAAAGCATCACAATTAATAGTGAGACTTTACAACAAAGTTTTGTTTGTCACTGAGGGTACGATTAGAATTCAAGAGCCCCATTTTGTTCTTGGTTAGAGAACACAGATGCAAATACCAGGGAAGTAAGGGACGTGGCTTCAGACTGAACTGGAGAGGTGTCTTTGGTCCCACATTTCTAAAGTCTCATGAAAAAAATTATTGCCTGTCTTTGTATGAAGATAATCCTATAACTCACACTTTAATAAAAAAAAAAGAAAATAGCCCTGGTTTCTGCCTGTACCAGAATTTTCTCTGATTGACTTCAGAAGAGGTATTTTCAGTTCTTAAGACAAATGGCATGTATTTCCATGCTGGTACTTTTGTTTTCAAGTAGGAGTTGAGAAATTAGCCTTATGTTACTTATTGTAAGTAGCTATTAAGTATGACTGATTTGTTAGCTAAATGCACGTTACATCATAAATAAGCATGTATATATGAGAATTAAATTACCTGTATGAGCTATGGCAAAAAAGTATATGCTCTTGGATAGAGGGACATCTCCATCTTTCATTAACTCCATTATGTTCATTATCTTAAATGAATTTTATAACTACCATTGTGCCTAATGCTAAACTCTGACCAAGTATCAAACGCAATGAATGCCGTTGTGCCTTTCTGGCTAATTCTATCTTCTGCAAGTTTGCAGTGGGGTACAAGGAAAAAGTGTTAGGTACTGTCTTTGCGCCTTGCACTCTGATTTTATGATATGTTTTACAGCCTTTAGACTATGAGATTTCAGCGTTTCACACGCTGCTGATCAAAGTAGAAAATGAAGACCCGTTGATTCCAGACATAGCCTATGGCCCCAGTTCCACGGCGACAGTTCAGATCACTGTTGAGGATGTGAATGAAGGCCCAGTTTTCCACCCAAACCCAATGACAGTGACAAAACAAGAAAACATCCCTATTGGCAGTGTTGTGTTAACAGTAAATGCCACTGATCCAGACACTCTGCAACATCAGACTATCAGGTGAGTGCAGTACCCTCTAATTTTCATCCATCAGAAAGTGAGTGTGTCTTTTGTGCCTGAGAATTTGCCTGCCAGTACAGAATTAAATTAGTCTGGGCTCTACATAATAAGAAGTGGCCATTTTCTTTTTTCTGCAATGAAGAGATTCAGTCTGATGAAGACAAAGAACTGCATTGGACAGTGGGCAGTAGTTTTCCAGGCTATGAAATTACTGCAGTAGAACAATCGACAAGCAATAGACATAGCTTTGCATAGTGTTTCAAAATTACCTTTAACCTGCTCGTTTATTCCTCTTCTTTCATGTAGAGCCAGAGAAAACGTGTAAAAATTGAAAATGTGTATAGAAATAATTTATCTGTTTTACATACAGTTTAAGTCAGTTTATGATTGTTTATAACATCCCTTAGCGAAATAATGACCATACATCCACGTTCAAGGGGTGAAAAAATATTTCCCAGTGAAAGACTGAAGCTACAGTAAGCTAAGACTTGGCCTTGCCTAGAGAGATGGAAGTAAATTATTATTCCTGCGCTATGATAATATAATCCCACACATGTGCCATGTCGCAAAGAGCAAACCTAGGTATTAAGTGGTACCATCATCTTATATTTTGATCCACCTGATCTGGTGTTTTGGTTTTAGATGTGTTGAAAAATGAAAGATCAACCACTTTCTATTCTAATACTAAATTGACTTTCCAGACAGCTTTTCTCAGCATTTGAGAATTGCAGGTTAGGCACTACAACTAAAATCTACATCTGTGTTTAATTTTTTGTTCTTACTTGTGAGTCTAATTTCCCGTAGATATCAATGTATATAAAAGGGCATAAACACCTTTGTGAGAATGACTTCAAAGCTTTGCCTGAACGATGTGCGCTGTCAATCTATACCATAGACGTAGATTTCTCTACTATCACAGGTTTGTTTAGCAGTGATTGTGCTCTTTTAAGGGAGGTTTGACATACATACTGTTCTACAAAAAAAGCAAGCTACTGATCTTGAAGACGTTCTCTTGTCAGTAACAAATGTTAGTAAGCATGCCACTGCAAAGGACCGCACTGACAGCCTTGGATTCAAATAGTGAGAAGGTGAATTTAAGCAGGTGAGCGTGCTGATCCCCAAGGAAGGAGGAAAAAGGCAAGGCAGATAATTAAAAGTTCCAATTCTCTGCATCACCTCAAAAATACCTAGCTAATGGAGTACAAATATTTGAGGTTTTCTCTATCAAAAATGCCTTTGAGTTCTGCCATTGAAATATCAGTTTATCTGAAGGATGATTCTTAGCATAGGTCATTCCCCTTGTTTTCTAAATGTATTTATTCACAGGATGCATTTTTATTCTGAATTTTTGTTTTTGCTCCAAAGATTCCCTATTTTGTTCACTGTGGTCACACAAATTTATGTCTATGGCTGGAAAACCTATGGAGTTTCTATTGCTTGTCAGATACAGCAACATGACCCTCAGCAGCATTATTCAGAACCTGGCTTGTGTAGGGAAAAGATATTTATTCCCTTTGGGATTGGGACTGAGTTTAAGAAACAAAATTATTGAAGTTCTCCATAACTTTGTGTATTTTCATGGGAGATAAGAAAAGTCATATTAATTAATGTAACAGTTGATTTTGTGATGCTAAAAGAGAAAAGCCAAGAAAATAGAAGGGTTTGGTTATCAAAACCAGCAACCCAGAAACTATTATCTGAATTTTTCCCCTTGACCTACTGATTTTGGTGAATTTTTCCTAACCATATTGACACAGAAATTATAGGACGTACCAATGAGTCACTGAAAACTGCAAGTTAGCTTTAAGGTTTGTGTGTAACCAGTTAAGTAACATAAAGACTTTTTGCAGTCCACCACATCTCACAGCTGGCTGCAAAGGAACTCTCAAATCTTGACTATAACTAGCTCATAATCTAAATAGAATTTTCCCAGAAGCTTTACCATATCTGCATGGCCAAAACCTGGAAGGTTTGTAGCCAAAAGCAAGGTTCTTCTTTTTTTACCCTGCATGTGCAGAAAAGAAGAGCAGAAATAAGCTAGATTGGGTTGGGAATGAAGCATGATCATATATGGAAACTATGTAAAAGGCAGTGGCTGTGTAGGTTAGAAGAAAATAATGCAAAGGTAATGGAAGTCTGAGAAATGGTGGAATGATTCAAGAAAGGTTAATCTGACTACCTGTATCTCCTTTTGCTAAAATAACAGGGAAGTATAAAATAGCATTTTCAAAAGATGCTTTTAACACTGACAGGTATTATTGAAACATAAGGCTACTAGCAGTGAAAAAGGAAGACTAGTATTATGAGAACAGCATCTGCAATTAAGGATAGTGTAAAATGGCGTGTATAAAGACCAAAGCTACTCACTAGTCTGGGTCTGGCCGAAACGTTTTCCCGTAAGTTCCTACAGGCAGGCGTGTATTTAGAGTTTCGGCCTAGGTCCAGGACTTTTATAGAGAATGCATACCAAACTACATGGTTCTCAGGCTAAGCTGCTATAAATTGTATTATCAGAGTCCTTACTCTGATTATACTGGTAAAATAAAGGCCAAGCAGGCACAATACAGACTTTTAAACAAGATAATACACTAAATATCAATGACCACAAGCAAGCAACTTTTGTGTCCGCAAGCAGCAGTGAATGCCAGATTTGTATTGTGTCTGCTGTGTGATCAATGTACATCACCCCCAATAAAGTATGTATCTGTTCAAAATGTGCAGACGGATACAAACAAAAGAACAACAGAGAATTAGAAATGTTACTTTCTTTTATTTTCAACCTATAACAACTGAGATATGTCTAACTGCAGGGATATTTTTAGATAGCTTTCTATATAAACCTTGTAGGAGGGGCTGATGATTATTTGTAATCAGGAAATTTAGTTACTCTACTAGATATAGCATCATAAATGCATTTCAAGAACCATGAATAGTGTATAAAAACCATTTGTGCCATTGTCCACATCTAGGCTGAATTTATTCTTTGAACGTTGCATATCTGAATCAGATTCAAATTACTTATCTTTTTGAAAAACGTAGCTTACTTTGTAAAAATTCCTGAAGACAGCTGTACTTTCGAAGCAATTTTCTTTCTTATTCTTCAGCTTGAAGTGTTTTTGCAGGCTGAGAATTTCATTTAAAAGCTCAAACAAGCTGGCAAAAATGTATTACACTGAAAAAAATATGACTCCAAGTGTTCGTGAGACTCAAAAGCACATACCTTGAGCTCTAGCTATTTGTCTGCACACGATTAGCGGTGAACTTTCATGGTGTCAGCTCTTCTCTGATCTACCGCTGTTAACGTTTCAAAGAAACTCAAGGTAGAGGTAGAAGCATCATCCTGGAAATAAGAACCAAATGCTGATATTGAGCAGCTAAATAATGTAGTCATCAAGTTTAATCTTACTCTAAATTGTACCTGTTTAAAACTAGGTTAACACTGGCTTTCACAACTATACCCAGATCTGTGATTTCTTATGAAAAGTCTGCAATGAGCATAGTGAGCTTTGGACTATGGATGTTGTAGAAAGGAAGGAGCAGACAGAACCAGTGGTTTTTCCTGAACACATATCTTTGGAGGTAAGATATTTGTTCAGCTGTGATCACTCCCAGAAAGAAAAGGAAGCTGTTCAAGTTGGATCCCATTTCTTAGATTCATTAACCTATTTTTCTTTTTTTTAAAAGTATTTAATTCCCTCTACAGTTTCCAACTTTTTTAGAATTAAAAAATGAAAGAAATCCAGCAGGCCCCATTTTAATTATAACCCAACAATTTATTAATAGAACAGTAATGAAGTTTCTGAAATTTGATTTCTTAATCAGGGATCATTGTTATTTTTGTGCCAGATTTAAGAGTTTAATTTTGGGTGCTTCTTCCCAACCTCTGAAATTTTAATCAGAAGTTTCAAGTGTACATGTCAATGAGAAGTTAAAGGCCAAATTTAATAACATTTTCTACCCTGGGAAATTAAAAGAACCACCTCACTCTCTGAAATCCATTATTAACAGTAGATCTTAATTAAACACAGTTACAGTCCTCAATATTTGTCTGTGTGAAGAGGTTGGTTTCAGTATTTTTCCCTTTTTTGGATTCAACAAGTCCAGGATATTCAATAGTTAGACTTTTAACTACGTGTAAATAAGTTGTTTACTGCAGTGTATTTGTAATTTTTAATTAAAGCGACATTGTTCTCTGGTTTCATGGCTTATCGTGGCAATATATTTTTATTACCTACTGTGCTCTTGGATTTTAAATTATTTATGTAAATATATTATTGCGGTATTTGTTCGCAGTAAGCAATGTGACAAAATGCTTCAGAAATATCTTCACAAGAAAAGTTTATTATAGCTCTAAAGCATATCTAATTCATTAAGTAGAATTAAAATGCAGTATTTGAAGCTGGAAAACTTAGAACCCAAACTGCAGCGAGTTTCATGGGAATACGAAAAGACTGCCAAAAATATCTGAAGCAATATACGTAAATAAGATGTATGTTTGTGTGCGTGTGTGTCTGTGTGTGTGTAATTTTATTATCTGCACCTGAATCCAGCTGACCCCACATAGTATAAGTGGCTTTTGGAGGCATGGGTATATTGTCTTAGTGGTGAAGTCTCAACTGTAGAAATTTGAAAGTCAATTTCTTGCTTGGAAGTTGGCATCCTTTTATTTGATTCTGGTCTCCTTATATCCCCGTATCATTAATTTAGTGGAATTACACAAATATGAAACCAGTAAATCTCCATTTGAGATCAATCATTTCAGATTAGAATAGCCTGTGATGGATCCAGCTACCCATCTGCCTGTTAACCCACAGTGTGGACATTCAACTGCTAGAGCACTGCCATCGTACTGGCTGTGCGTCTGACAGCTCTGCTAGTCTGGAAATGGGAGCAAAGTCATATTTATTATCATCATCATTTCCAAATAACAGCTACTGGTCTATCTGAAAGGTGGATAGACTTTGTTTCTCTTTACATAAAATGCGTTTTTCTATACTGCAAACTAAGTGTATCTATTAATGAGGATTCATCCTTGACCATCAGGCCACGGGGATGATAAGGCTGAACCTGACACTGAATTAAAAGCAATCGTGTTTGTTTATTTGTCATTTTACCAAGAACCACTGGACAATGGACTGGCCATTGACTCTGGGAATGGGAACTTTCCCTGCTGGGCCACGTTTTGCTTTAGATTACATCATCGTAACTTTAGGGTCGGTGCCTCTGGAGTTGGTGGAAGTCAGTGGAAATGTTCCAGACTCCTACTGATGGCAACCATGATCTGCATACTCTTTGTCAAAAAAAAGATGACTGCCTAAAATTCTGTGAAGTAGTGCTGCGATTACACTGAAGTGGGATTTATGGTTCAGTGAGTTTCTTCCAAATCTCAAATACTTGAGAAAACTAAGGAGAATTCGCTGGAAAAAAGCAAGTTTAATTCTGTTATTTCTCTTTGCTGCCAGTCACCACCCTTACATGCAGTGAATATATAAGCCATGAATTGCAAAGACAATTCAAAAAGCCTTTTTCATGTCTCTTGCCAGGATTTTTTCAGAGATCCTGAACCCCCTCTGAACAAGGATAAGGCTTCAAATCACATTCCTCACAAACACTTAAGGAATCAATTTTGCATACTTTGTTGCACATCAAGCCGTTTTAAAGCACTTTTGTTGCAGGTGGAGGTCAATAAACTTGCTTTTTGGGTTACACTACAATCACTTACAGAGGTATTGTATAATGAGAGGGATAGAAAGTCTTAAAGAGTGAATGCTTATGAAGTAACACACTTAGTCATTGTTAACTATGTCTCCTAGAGTCTGAAGTACTTGTCTTTGATTCCTAACAACAGGAGATTTGTTTTCCTTGTGCAGACAGAAGAATAGTTGTATTGTTATAAATGAATGGCTGAGCCATGCTCTCAGCATGCAGCGCCAGAGTTTTTCACTGTAAGTTACACCCAAGAGCATCTCAAGTTGGCTCTGCAGTTTTATTTACAGCCTGCCTGAACCCAGCCACTGGGAATTTGTAGCGCATCTCTAGATCTGAAGTTGCTGTATATTGGACAGTGCACATTGTTTTTCTTTTCCTTTCTCTCTTTTAAGTTAGAAGGAAAGCCAAGTAGTGAGGGAATCTGCTTGAAGCAAAAAGTTTTTCCTCTTCTGTCTTTCCTGCAAAATTTTGAAACACAGAAACCGAACTCCAGAGAGCTGAGTGTATTGGTGTATCCAGCAGGCAATGCCAGAAAAGGAGAGATTTAATCACTTCTGAAAGAATGAACTTGGCCAATTCCCTCATGCTACACAACTACCACCTATAACTGGAGGTACTCGCTAGTCAACCATTAGCTCAACAGTATTCTACACAACAGTCTTTTTACTGAAACTGTTTCTTGAATGTGTTAATGCTGTCTGTGTAGGTAATCACTGTGATATATATATATATATATGTTACTATCATAATATCTGAAGGGAAAAATTAATGAAAAAATGCATTGTCTTTTTGGGGGTTTGGTCATTGTTTGACCAAACTGACTTCCACTTTTTGTTCACTGAAGAAAGTAAACAAATCCCTCTTTCCCCATACAGCAAACTCTTTAGGCCTACAGCAAGATGGGAAAGAAGGAAAATCGTTTCTGGAGTGGTACTGTACCTCCTTTATTCTCCTCTCATACCCATGACCACACTGATGTAACTCTGGAAGCGTGATAATGGCTTAAGAGTAAAATTGGGCCCCATTTTTCGTGTTCAGAAGATGATCTGTAGCTGGCCAGCACTGTGCAGATATATCACTGAGTCTGAATTAACGTGGAGGAAGCAGCTGGTAAAAAAGAAGTCTCTGGTGGGAACTACTGAGATGAGACTGAAGAGAATAAATGACTGGAGTAAAATCCCAGTGCTGAGAGAATTAAAACATCTGCCAAATCTGGAAGCCAGGTCCTAAAAAAGCTGTGGACAGTATCTAACGCTGACCGTTCAGGAAAGCCACTTTCAACTCTGTCAGCCTCAATATCAGACCTATACTATTACAAGACCTTCTTTTCCTCAGAGTAGTGAACAGATGTTGCTAGTCTGCTTGCCCAAATCTGTTATTCAGTCCTGTTATTACTCATAGGCATTTCCTGGCTTGCTTAATTTACAGCCAACCTGTCAACACCTCCCTTTTAGCACCTCGAAGAGTCCCTAGGAGTCCTTGATTTCTGAGTTGCTTCTAGTGTTTTTCCTAATGGTGAACACCTTTAAGTTTCCCCCGTTGCTTCTTTTTGCCCTCTTCTTACTGATGTTCTCTGTCTCTGTGTTGGGGCAGATGTTAGGCCTCTTGTCTCCTTGTCTGCTTTTGTATATCTTAATTTTTAGCGCTTAAGGGCAATCCCATCTAAGCAGTTGGTGCTAAAGTTTGCTATGCCGGCTTTTGCCTTGCAGGGAGGTGTGGGAACTCCCATACTTACTTTGTCTTGTCTATGCTAACATCTTGTTTTACTGCTTGTTTTACTCCTAGCAGTTGCCAAGGTTTGGGGGAAAGATTAATGTACATAAGCAGGTAGCTGTAGCACCTATTTTTTCCTTATCCTCCCCTAGTAGAAAAGAAGATAGAGCAGAAAGCAAATTTTCACCCAGACAGAATGAGGCAGTTCTGCTGAAGAACAGTGTCTCTTTCCTGAGAAAAAAAGATTAATCCCTTTCTCTTTGATTAGTCTCTGAAATAGCAGAAGTGTCTGAATTAAATTATTAAAGACCACCTGAAGCAGGGGTCCCAGGAATTCTCAATCCAGTGATTCACAGTTTTGCAGGGAACCCAGCTACCTGAAGCCAGACTTTATCACTCCTGACAATACTTGTCAGAAGATCATATTCCTAAAATTTTCCATCTGTTGGCACAAATCATACTTAATATGTTGATATAAAAGCTATAGATGATAGAACTGAGAATCTGTCTTTCCATGTAATCAAATAAGCCATAGAAACCAATTTTAACTTCCCTTGATATTACCTTAGGACTCCCAAATTCTTGATTAATAAGGATGAATGTAACATTTAAGGGGAGTTTAATTAGACCCTCTGTCTTTATCCTGCATAACAATATTATGCCACATTATGATTTCAACCATGTCAGCACCCAGAATGAAAGGCTGTGAACTGTGAAATTATAGGGCACATTTTTCATGTCACTGACTAAACAATATTGCAGATCTTCTTGAGAAATATAACAATAGGATATATCAGTCACAAGTTATGCTTGCAGTGGAAGTCACATCTTGACAATAACTCACTTTGTCATTACTGTTCTCTTCTAGTTTCAGAAAAGGCAGGATTTTGCCTATGGAAGAAGTAAAGAGTATCTTGATTATAATAAGTTAGCTATCAAGTTTGAGGACACTGTGTGAGGAGGCGAGTTGACAGGGAAGGGGGTGGTATGAATTTCTGTTAATATTTTAAAGCCATTGAATTCTTGAATTCCACTCAGCCAAGTTAGATCGCGCGTGCACATCTGTATGTAATTACAACTTTCAGCAGTGCTTTGATAGAAATTTATTTGGACTGGTAGTATGTAAGATTGTAGCTCCAGTGACAGGTGTTAAGTGACCGGCAAAAGCTGAAAAACCAAGCACTCAATCGTTTTCCAGGAAGACTGGTAATGCATCTAGGTCAGAATCCTCTCATTGAGTGGAAGTATATAATGAAGCCATTCTTGTTGTTCTTGTGGAGTTCAGCACTTACGTCTTTAAAGCAGGTATAGGTCTTGGATGACACCAGAGCAGGTGTTGTCTGGCATTCATGTCCTGATTGGAAAAGGGAAATGCTGTAATTCTTTCATAGCTTTTTGCCCTGCTATGAAGATATGAGGTGCTAATATTGTGGCTATATTTCATTAATTTGCCATCTCCCGAATAAGGACAGAATAAACCATGGACATGCTAAGTTCAGTGGCAAAATTCCCACTGAAACTGGGTGTAGGATTTCATCTCAGAGCAGAAGCTCTCCCAAATACACAGAATTTCTGTTGTATGTTTACAGCCGCCGCTCAACCACAAGACATTCCTAGTTTGTGCATTTCAAGGCATAAAGAAGCCCATCTTCTTTCAGACTCACAGACGGTTATTCTTGGAGTGGAATTTAAGTTCAGTAAAGAAATTGTCAGAAGGTTTAAGCACTCATTTTTACTAAATGGAGCTCTGCAATGTTACTATAATAGGAAAAAAAGTCTTGTGGAGTTCAATTGGGATTTTTCTATTAACTTAGTAATAAGGATGCCAATTTCTGTAGAACAGTTTCTGAGTAAGAGTGAAATTATGCACTTTGTTAAATAGCAGTAAGCCTGCAGATTCATTCTTGGTTCAAATGTGAATTGCTAGGGACTGACTTCTTCCTAATTTTATGACCATTATGCTCTAGGTAAATATGCCTACAGAGACATGCATGCCTACTCTACATATAGCTAGATAATTAGTATCCATGTGATCCCTTGGGGCAGCTCCATTGGGCAGTACTTAGCATAGCATTGCCTTGGAGATACTAACCTGTCTCACCCAGATTTCATTGAATAGTCCAAACCCTGGAGAATTTTTACACATTTACCTATTTTAATGGGCCTGTCAGGATAACTTTTCCTCTTTTTGCTTTCAAATGGGAAATTTCCAATAGAATTGTACCTGCCTAAGGCCCAATCTCTCTGGAGATTCAGCCCTGGGTCACTGGTAGCATTTTATACATAAAAAAACAAATGCAGCCACAGTTTATCTGATAATGCTTCAGGGCTAAACGAAGAAATTTTTGTATTGGTAGGGCATAAGGTTTGCAGCTTCAAAATGAAGCACTCAAAAGTTGCTTCTGGCCCTGGAAGCTTCTAAAGTTATTAACTAGTGCTTAAAACACATTTTAGTGGAGAAAGAAAACAACACTCTCTCAGTTTTGCATATCTCCTTGTCAGTTGTGTTAAGTTAGCTTGACTCATGGAAACTGTTACAGAGTTTAGGTTTTTAAGTACAAGGAAAAAAAGAAGAAAAAGCCCATAATAGCTTTAATCATTGTATAACTGTAATCCTTTGAACGAGTCCTTCTTTGTGCCGTTAGGTGAGATTTTCATTTCAGCTTCTGCCATTTCAGGAAAAAAACAGCAGATACTTCTAGTTTTCCATTTTTTTGTCTGTCAAATTGAAACATTAAAATTCATCCCACAGTGATACTATGGACACGCATTGAAGGTGGCTGGCAAAACATTCAGATCCCTAATGACAAGGGAAAAGTGCGTGAGAAGTTTAACTCTTGGTCATCCAATCCAGGGTTAAATAGCATAGAGTAACTAGGACATAATAGTTATAAGAAGCTTAGGAGAAGATTAAATACCTTTGATTTACAGAGCATTATATATTGTGTGCACTGAATGCGATAGGTATCAAGCAGGAAATAAAACTATATATGACCCAATAGTGGAAGACTGTTGGTAAAGTATTTGCCTCATTGGTGCCACACTGCAGTCAAGCAAGACCTAGATACAAAGTTTATCAGCAAGTGTCAGTGTGGCAAATTAAGATTAAACAAACAACTGTAATTCTTCCATTTCCTGTCTTTTCAGTACTTAATCCCATAACATCTAATAAAAGCTCTTTTTGTGTCATAAATGAATACTTATGTGGAGCTTTTTCCTCTAACTTCTTCACTTTTTCCATCATTGGCCAGCAGATTTCTTAAATGACACACATTTGTCATGTTGCTTAATGTACATCTGAAAGGGGCTTGGCTATTAAGATGATGAACATGATACAAAAATTGTGCTGTATAGAGTAGATTTGTGGTAGGCAGTATATCAGAGCAAGCATTCAGATGCACACAGGATATGTACCCTAACAAAAAAAGATGCTTTCTAACCTCCAAAGGAATGTTACTGATAAGTGTTCAGCACGGACTCGCCTTTCAGCAAATAAAGGATAATTTTCTCTGTAAAGAATATCCTTTAATTTTCTATCTCTTTGACAAACAGAGGGTTTTTTCGTAGGTCGTATATTATATGTTAGAAATATATATGAAAGGGCCATTTTCTCAATCCTGCTATACCTTGTGACATGCTTTTCAGAATATCTAGCAGACTTTAATTTCCATCAGCATTCTCTATTAATATTTACATGTACAGGACCAGATTTGTTTTGCAGTAACATCGGTCGGACGAGAGATGTTACAATGAATATCCCCTGAGTGAATATAACTGAGTGTGGAATCTGACTTTTAAGGTTTTTGTTCAACAAGTGAAAAGTAGTATTTCATTTTTCTAACATCCCTTGAAGGCAGAGAGAGGGGAAGGGGGGTAGAAATTCAGCACAGCAACCTGTAACAAATGTAACAACCTAGACTTGATGACATTATAAATAAAACAACGAAGACATGGTTGTACACAATCTTGAAAAGTGATAAGGGCCAGACAAGAAAGAGGGAAGTCCATGGGTTTTAAAGTGCATTTGGACAGCTTGAATGCCTGAGAATCTGATTCATAGAGATTGGGAAAGGTAAATCACACTTCCCTTTTCATTTGTCATGGTCACTAAAGATACTGAGTTAGGCAAACAAAAGAAACTGGCCTGAAATAAAGAAAAAGATGTGACATGATATCACACATAGGTCCAACATTTAGGACAGAAAGTGGTTGCATGTCTTTTGTATAGTTCAGTGTACTCAGTCAAATAAACCTCAGATAAGAGATTGCCTATTATTGCAAAAAGAAAGAGAATTAATTAAGTTTCTTCTGTATGAACTGCACCCATGAAGTGCATAGCGTATTCAAAATCAGCTGGAAAAAATGAAAACTTAATTTGTGTTATTATTAGCCAGGAATAAATGTGCCTTTTTCTTCATATTATCGGATTGGATTGTAGTGTGAATTTTTCTTGAATGTTACATACTCATGTTATCACACATGCCACTGAATTTCTTACCTACCCTTTCCTTCTTTGTTATTGAATGCTAGAAGGTTGGCAGGTATTTTTACTCAGTGGGTGTTAATTCCTCTGGGCTACATAACTATACAAAAGCATCAAGACAGTCTATTTTGCTACTACGAATACAGCTATTTTTAAACAAAGCTAAACTAAAGAACTAAAAGGAAAAACATCTTAATTGCTGCAATAATAATACCAGAGTGACATGTTTTATGGAATTAGTTGAGTTCTATTTCTATGGAAACAAAGTTAGTAATTTGTTGGCTCTTCACTGATTTATAAAACCCTATGAGAATTTCCAGTTCTTCGGGATAAAATCAGATTATTAATCAAATATTAGACAGCCTTGCATGTATTTTTCACAGAGACGTTGACACAAAATTAACATTGTCATGTTTGTGTATTGTAATATGCAACTGAAAACATGACATGATGCTGTGCAATGGTAAGGATATGTTTTTTACTAGGACATCAATTCAGTGCAAGGTTTTACATAAGTGCCTCTGATTTTCCAAAAGTAATGTCTGCACAGAGTAATTCTCTCATCTGTGTGAATAACTCATAGAATTTCCTTGAGAAATCCTTCTTGGACAAATTTATTTGCATGCACTTGTGTGTGGATAAAATATTTTTCATGAAGAAACACTAGAAATTTAGAGGAAATATAGGAAAATGTAGGGTACTAAAAAAAAGGTAATAAAAGTCTAACTCTTTTCTTTTAAAAAACTCACATCCTTATTTCCTGCTCTTGCACTGACCTTTAGAGAATTCAGCCTTCATAATAGGTGCTTAGTAGATTAAATAGGGAACAAGGAGTTAACTAACTTCTAACTCACTCATCGGTTGGCACCCAACTGTGACCAAAATCATTCCGATTTGATTCTCTTTCATTCTAAAATACTTTGACTAGGTTTGGAGCTTCAAATATCTCCTCCCTAGAGGTAGCGTTTGGGAAGTGCATATGAAGGGCTTGAGCCAGGATAAGCCTTTCATTCCCCAACTCCCCCTCCCAGCGCCACGCGCCAGCAGGAACTTGAATTTCCAGCACACCGCCGTTGTTTCTGCCGAGCTCCCTGCTTCAGGGATGTGGTGGCATTAAGAACCGGCACCGATGCCGCGGTGGGTACAGGAGCCGGGTCAGCGAAACCGTCCAGCCTTGCTGATAAAGCTCTACCCACAGGCACCCGTCCCAGCGGTACAGAAACACAAACGGAACGGGCAACACGTGCACGTGTACGCTCGGGTCGGCGGAACGGGGACGAGCGGCCGGCCGGGGTTGATGGGAGCCCACGGGCTGTGGCAGCGATAGCAGCGCGTGGCTCTCTAGGGTGACAGGAGAGGCCGAGGGGTGATGCTGCAGACTGCTGCGGTTCGCGCAGCTCTCCCTCTTGAACAAATCCTCTCTAAGAGATGTCAGTTATTAATTCAGTTGTTACCGTGAACTGGTAACGTGAAATATACTTCTGGGGATGCGCTCCACGTTCGGCGAAGACTACAAATAACGGCTCAGGCAGTGCTCTAATGTGAGAAAAAACAAGATTCAAGCCAGGTTTTTTGCCTGGATGAGCTTCAGCTCAGCTCCCAGGATCAGTGTTTTCCTTCCGTGAAATCTGGGTTCCAGCGTGGATCTTTGCCACTCAAGATTACGCCTGTTAAATAAGTGAAAATGCACTCTTATAATCATAGGATTAGCAACCGATATCTCACCAAAGTGAGCTTCTGGAGAGGGAAACCTGCCCCAGCTGCATATTTTATGCTAACTGTCACATACGTGCAGTTTAAAGACAGCTGGGGGGAAAGCGTTGCGTGCTCGATGGGGAAAGGAGAGGGAACGAGCAGGAACGGGACTGCTTTTCCTGCCGGGCCCCTAACTGCAACCTGCCAAGAAACTCAGAGGCTTTTCGAAGTCAGCAGAGCATTATTGCTCTCCTATCATCTCTTGTGTTACGGCGCTCGCCTTAGAAATAGCTGAATCTTAGAAATAAGTCCTGTGCGAGTTCAGCCAACTCAGGAATGCCCCAGCTCTGTCAGCACAGGAAACTGCTTCGATTACTTTTCTGGCAGTATCAGCTTCTTCACAGATTTTCTTTCTGAATTGCTCCTTATTGCACGGTCAATTTATTGTGTGTTAAATTTTGTCCTTTCTTATGCTAGTCCCTTTTGTCTTTGTCTTCTGTTGCTAAGCTAAGAAAAAAGGTAGTGAAAACATTTATGCTGATTTATCACAGTAAATATACTTTTATGCTAATTTTTTGGCTGAAATACCTGATATAGCCAGGGAAGCCCTAATTACCTTTTTTTTTCTTGAAGAAAAATTTCATGGAATTAGGACTCAGGTCTCGAGTAACTTTCTTTGAAGTATTTGGCCTTTATAATGAAACTTTTGTTACTTAGGAATAAGAAAATTGCCACATGATTGATGTGGTATCTTTTCTGTGAATCACCAGGTCTGTCCTTTACTGTAGTTACATGTTATTCATAGCAGATACTTCACTTTCCTTTTTAAGGGATGAGTATTTCCTACTTTATCCAAGACAGAGACTCAGCCTCTTGTTCTTCATTGCTCGGAACCTTTCACTTTATTTTTTCTGACCTTGACTTGACATACTGAGTAGACATTTCCTTCGTGGCATCTCTTTTACAACTTTAACTAATGTTGTCTGGTGATTTCAAGGTTGAGGTTTATGGGTCTGGAACTTATTTTCTAACAAAATGTCTGTCTGGTTAATATTTTTGCTTTTTGTGGCTGTAATCCAGATTTCTGTGGTAGAACAGATTTCACTGAGCTGCTACATTTTCAAGGTCTCATTAACTTTTAAGTAACTGTCCATTCAGCAATGTTTATAGTCTCTTTCAAATCTGCTAACAATTCATAAGATTGCTTTACTTGGAATTGCACTGTTTTGGCTAATACGTACTTCTGACTTCTGCTGTAGTTCTTCCTCCCACCCCTTATTTTTTCCAGGTATTAATTAAAAAAAAAACCCCAAACCTATAGTTCATAAATACTGGGCACATTTTTCCCTAGTAAAAGTTGCAGTCTTTAAAAAAAGAAAAACACTGACAAAAGCATCATCTTTCACCTTGAGGATCATAATTTAATCTTCTGCTAGAGGTAATTATTTTCTTTACGAGCGAGTATGACAAAAATACGTCACATTTTTTCCCTCTTTCAAATTCCGGTGTAGTTCCTCCACATAAATCAAGGGAGCATTTCGGTTTTAATTCATATGAAATACATAGTTTCAGCATTCTTTCCTAGCGGTTTCACTAGCAGCGAAGAGGTAAAAATTGCTACATGTAGTAAGTAAGGGATAACAGAGAGGAAAGTCATGCTACTAATAATTTGGAATGCCTTCAGGATAGCTGGAAGCTGTGGTCCCAGAGATCCCACATGTGTATGTTCAGATTTAGACACCATTCTTTCCATTTGTGTCATTTGAGAACACTCTTCGCTTCCCCATGAACATCGGTAATTAATGGGAAAATTGTGCATGTTTAGTATCAAAGAAAGTCATTCTGCTAAATCTGCGGGAACCAATTCAAAAAATGTCCTCCTTGGTATTTCTTGCTCCTCTGGCAAGAGGAGGAATGGCCTATGATAGTTCCAGACTTTCTTTTTAATTATTTTCAGAGTGACAAGGAGTTAATTCCCCATCTCTGGGATAGCCTAGTCCCAGTGTCTTCTAGATTTATACTGCACTGTAATTCTTTGAAAAGTTTTGATGAAAAAAAGGCAACAAAAGAGGCGAATGAGTGTGAAGGAAACAGATGAAGTAGTGCACCGGGGATGCCTGCTGCACTAACCTCTGCTTTGAAAGGCATCAATATTGCAAAGGCCTTAGATTGGCACAGGACATAAACTGCTGAAATGATTATTCAGCACGTTCACCAATTTGTTACAGTTTCCTTTTGGAAATTAATTTGCAGAAACATTAATTCCCTTCCTTCCTTCTGAGGCGAGTCCCAAAGTTAATAGATGTTAATAGGGGCCGGGACCGGATCGCGTGACGACGTTTGTACCGCGCAGGCTCAGGTCGCAAACCTGCGCTGGAGCCGAGACTGGAGACTCGCAGCTCCCCTGCCCTGCTTTTTTTGGGGAGTGCTTCCACGTGAGGGGTTCTCTTTGTGATTTTAGTATTAGCCAGGGCAAAACTGAGGTTTTATGGCAGCTGGCAGAAGTAATCCCTGGCTGAGATCAGCTGGTTCCTGGCAGTAGGATCCGCAGTCCAACAGGATTTGTATTGATCCAGATAGACTGAGGCTTCACAGTAGTGAGCTACTTCTCACCTCTTTTTTGCCCATCCCTTAGAAAAAAAGAAACTCGCACTGAATCTGTAGAAATGTGTTCTTTCGTGGCTGTGTTCAACAGTGACATTTTAGTAGTGAATCTGCTGGGCTCTTATAAAAAAATTCCTACCTTTTCAAGAGCTACCAGGACCCCTGCTTGAAAGAGAAAGCAGCAAAGGGATTTGCAGGGGGAGAAGCTGCTTTTGCTGGAAGCACAGTTGCAAAGAACTGGCATGTGCAGAAACTTGATAGAGTTTTACTGCCAAAACCTTCTCCAGGTAGCTTATAAAAGAACCTCCAGCTCATCTCACCTTGATTAGCTTTTGAGGCACAATTGCTACAATGAAAAAACTTTTACTGATTTGCATGTGTCGACAATTATTCTAATAGTAACAACCTGATTATACTAGTGTGTTAGTCCCAGATATGGTGTATTATTCCCTAGCTTTAGGAATAATTCAGATAGTTATAGCCTCTGGGTTCATTTAACCATAGCCCAAATCACTTCTGATTAAAAAATACATAAATGAGTTTGTGCATTATTTTTTTTTTTGTTACACCTCAGCTTCTAGAATGTTTTTGCCTTGAAGGAAAAAAAAAAAGAAAATTAGATCTTGGTACAGAGAAATGTTTGAAAGACTGTACAATAATACCAAAAAATATTTTCCTTTTCATAACATTTTATTTAACTGCCTCATTATTACAATTTTAGTATTTTCATTTGATTAATTGCTGCAGGTTTTGTGTTTGGCTTTTTAATTATTCTAGTTGCAATGACTCTCCTCTTACTTTCTTCATGTTTACCAAGGGTTTTACTCCTATTGTTTCTCCACACAAATAACTAATTTGTCAACCATTTTCTCATCTGATATTTTTCAGTGGCAGGGGACTAGAAATAGAATTTCATCTAATTTTTCATTCTGTTTTGATCATATCATTGTAGATAGAATTGCGATGAAAGCCAACCTGCTAAATCACTGATGTGACAAGCAAAATAAAGCTGAAACGCTGAATCTTTTTGCTCAGATGGTGAGGTGGGGTGCATAATTTCAAAAGTGCCCTGCAGATGGAATCAGAAGCAAATACCGTCTGTGGTGTGGCCGCAGCCCTGCAAACTCAGGGCCTTAGGGCACGGGAACCACTTCCAGTGCTAAGATTTAGGAGATTAGAGCCCCAGCCTGAAAAATGCTTGGTCACTAGTGGCTGAGCAAAGGAGCTCTTTGCCTTCTGAGTCTGATGCAGAATAGCACCGACATTTCTTTTTGTAACACTGCCCCTAATTTCCGCTGTGCTCCCTCTGATGCAGTGAGTAGCAGGAGACACCGTTGGGTATATATCGATCTGTCTTTAGCGGTAAGGATGAGCAGCTGAAGCGCTCTCGTTTGACCTTTTATGCTGGCCCACATGCTCCAATTTGCCTGTATTGGCAAAGCTTCATTTTTACTTGAATGAGACAAAAACCATTTCTGTGAGAGGTATGCTACTTAATTCTGTCTGCTGGGTCTGCACTTGGCTCTGAGTGAAGCCAAGAGAAAATTCCACAAATAGAGATATCTCAGCATTATAATCTCCCCGCACCCATATAAAACAATATTTACATTGCAACCAGGTTAACTGCAAAACAGATTGAAGTCAGCAAGTTTTTTGTTCTTTTTGTTTGTTTGTTTTGGGTTTAAGTAAAAACGTTCCTGCCAAGATTCGTTGCTTGTAGGTAATATACTTTAGGGGGAGGGGGATTTAATTTTTATTTTTTCTAGCTGATTTTTTTTTTAAATTATAATTTTAAATTGGAATTTTACTTTTGTAAACTGGAAATAGAACGTTACAGTGTTTCTAAGTATAATGGCATATTGGTATAGACCAAGTAGTGTCTAGAGTTTGCATTCTATTATTTTGTCTGCCTTTTTAAATATGTTGTATCAAAAAAAGTACACTTTCAATCGTAAAAAGAAAAAAAGCTGAAATATTTTTGAAAAATCTGGTTTATATTTTCAGCAGACTTTCCTGTGACGTATTGATATAAACCAGATACTGACCAGGAAAGGCTGTAGCAGGGACAAGTTGTCCTCCAAAGGATTGGGCAGGCTCCTTTTCTTGCTGTAAATATTTATCTATTACTCGTAAACTGAAAGTGTGGCTGAAAGAAGGCGGCTCAAATGGAAGCTTGTTCTAGAGAATATTCTGTGTTTATACAGCACAGAGGAGTTCTAGTAAAAATTGCTGATCTTCTTCAGTCGTATGCTCAGCCCTGTTGTACCACAGCATTCCTGCTCTGATCTCTATAAGTACACATTTCTTTAGAACAAGCTGGAATGAGTTTTTCTTGAGACCGAATCAATGGAAAACTGATATTAACAACAAACGTCTGACCAAAACATGAATGTGTATAAACCTTAAGCCTTAAAAAGCAACGTATATCAGTCTTGTGCAGCTCCGCTGAATTTAGTAGTGTATATATCCTGTCCACTGTACATCCTAACAGATACGCGTACACTTGGGAGGGGATTTTTACATTATTTCATGTGCCAGATTGGCATTAAAGCCAGAGAAGTATGATGCCTATTCAGATAGGGTTAGAATAAAGTATGTGCATGCTTATGTTCGTACATAAACTCCTAGAAGCTTGAAAGATACTTCAGAATCACCCAGGAAAAAAAAAAAACCAACCTGCTGCAGTGAGTTACTACAAAGATTGTCATGCCCGACCTGCAGAGCTAAGCTATGCACTAGTGCGTAGCTGATGAATTCACCCTGGCATATGTCCAGTTTATCAAAAAGAAACATGAAATTTCAGTGACCAAAAATGCACAGAGTGACTTGTGGCAGAACACTGATGGGGATTTTAATTTATTTTTTTAAATTGTACTCTAAGTTGACATTTCCAGCCTATGAAAATACAGACAGTCTGCAAGCCCATAAATCTGTTCCATGAAGCTGAAAAATGGCTATTGCATAAATCCTCTATCTTCAGGAAGTTTAAAAATGCATCTGACCTAATACCTTTCTCAGTAATGTCACCAGAAAATGTGATTTATTTCAGGTTTTAGATTTTGTTAATGGTATGTTTATTCCGACTAATAGTACTATATTTCAGTTAAATTTCCTTTATGTATTTTAAATTCTTTTATTTTAAAGAATCTAGCCAAAGTAATTTGAGCATGTCCAAATCTCTGCAGGATAGCACTGCAGGAGATACTTTATAGCCTACTGCACATTTAGCATATAGCCACGCTTTTAGTAACAGCATTTCAATCCAAATTCAAAACCATGCATTTTGTATGATCATATATTTAATGGGAGAAGATGGCTAACTACGCTTAGTTTGCCAACTGTAGTGTATAAGTCAAATATGGGGAATGGAAAGTACAAACAGATGACAGTTTAGATTTCCTTTCTGACTTTTTAAGAGCGTCTTTTGAAGACTGTTGGGGGCTTCTTAACTCTGTGTTAATAGAACATGTTTACGAGGGTAAGTGTACGCCAAGGTTTTGGCCAGATGTAGTTAGGTTTAAGATTCAAAACAGGTCTTTAAAACTGTCAGTGACCATTTTGTGAAATCACAAAGTTAGACATAGGGAAGACAGTTTCTGAAAGCCTTGAGGATCGGTAATTAACACGTACGCTTATACAAGTGACCAGGAAAGATCTGAAAAAGCCCTTTCATGAGCTATCAGTACTGTTGCCTTTACTGTTCTTTACCATTTCTCTTAAAACCTGTAGCTTTTTTGATGAATAAATGCTTACATTTTGTCTCAATAACATTCTGTGATGAAGCAGTTATGCTTTTCTTTTCCCTGTGATATGAAATCTTCTGGTTCCTTTTTAATCCTTACCTGCCATGGAAATGCTTTTTTAGGTTGTGTCACAGCACGGTGGATAGATATCTGGAGTAGCTTTAAATTAGCTAGTACTAGTAACAGGCTGTTATTGATAGCACTCAACTTAATGTAGGATTTTTTTTTCTGTTGATTCATATTACAGGGGTGAAAAGAAAAATGCTACAACTAAAGAACCAGTTCAACTGGCTGACTTGGTAGGGCTGCATGTGTTGTTATATCATCTTATGAGCATCCTATACGTTGGATGTCAAACCTATTGCCGTTATTCAACAGGGATCTTCATTAGCTCTGTTATGAATACTTAATACTCCCAGTTCCCCCGAACTGCCAAACTATTATTCTGGATCCTCAAATGTCACATGTATACCTGAATCGCCTAGTAGCCAAGTGTCCTGTGTGCAGACCATAGACCTATTGCAAACAGCACACTGAGCAGTCAATATGTCTATAAATAGAGTGAAATTGCCTGATGCATTCCCTCAGGACGCACAAGGCCCACACGCTCAGGTACAGAGCAGTGTGTGGAAAGCAATGTGGAATCGGGGATTTAGCAAGCACCGGGGTAGTGTTGCATACCCGCTTGCCAACAGCAATGTAGCTTGCGCATGTACGAAAAACAGTACAGACCAGTTTTTGCCCCTCTCTCCTAACACAGTCGTTTACCCGTTGACATGCTTTTGTTATTTCAGGCAGTGATATTTGAATTGCTAATAAATGACGAAAAAAAGGCTTAGCTTTGAGTTATTACTCAGTTATGCCTGCATAACAGAACACTCTAAGCAACAGCAGACTTATGTTGAAATTGTCATGATCTTGTGCCCGTAATAGTAATTTTATAGTTCTGACAACGCTGCTGTGCTAACTGCATGCGCTCATTTAAAAGGAGTCGCAAAGAAGGCACGCAGCTGCGAGGGCAAACCAGTGCCAACTGCACCGGAGGTGAGTGGTGGGCATCGGCACTTTGTCGGACTACAGACCATCGCTGGCTGTTGAAATGGATGTGCAACAGCGTAATGCTCGCGTGCAGGCTCAGATCCAGGCATTTCCAAATTGAACAGCCAGCTACCAGTTTACCTCATACAGAAGGGTGTGAAGACATCCTGTCATATGGATCTCAGTAGAAATTGCAGAGCTCTTCAAGGGTCATGAAGAAAGAAAACTGCATTTGGGTGTCCAAATGGGAAAGCATGTGAGGAAGCAGTATTGAAAGGAGGTATGAAAAGCCCTTTTGAATAACTGGTTTTCCACAGAACTGCCTACTGGTACTATACTTTAAGCTAATGTGATAAGGTAAACACGAGTCTTACTGGCAACGTCTCTATGTCATTGCCAGAATTTTTTGTTAATATGGTGACTTCAGTGATCCCTAATAATGCCTCCTTTCTGTTGTTAGGACATGCTTTGTCACACTAAACACAAGGACCATGGATTACGTGTTAGTGACCCATACAACATAGTGTTTAGGGGCTGCAGCAGCAGATTTTAGGCAGTAGCTTTATATCTGGGTATAAAACAGAAAGCAAACCTGTATATTCACTTGCAACCTTGAAATTAATACATTTTATTCATCAACATTGGTTTTCAATATCTGAAAAAAGTGAAAACCCACAACTGCTCCAAAGACATTCTTCCAATGGCTTTAATGACACAAACATTTTAAAATTAAAAAAAAAAAAAAAGCTTAGAAGTTGCATTAAAAATATCTTTACAAAACCAAATATAGTTACAGAACATTAGATGTAGTATATGTTAGAGTATTACTATTACTGTTTGCATTCAGCACGGGTTGGCAATTAGAGACTGCTGTGCAAGGCTGTGAATATACCTATGTGAAATGTAAGTTGCTCTCCCAAAGCTTATAACCTAGAACAGTATGGAAGCAGGAATACCTTTGTTACCATATAGTCAAATAGCAGAAAAATTGCGGTGTGACATCATTAATGAGTCTGGAGTATATTTCAGCTGGAGAATTGCTGCGCTGCAATAAGGTTTCCTTTCTACTCTTTCGGGTGCCATATGCTGCCATAATTAGTGCAGGCAAAACGTAATGATAGCACAGTGGAAAAGATGGAGCATGATGGGAAGCAGGTTGATCTCTAAAGCTCTACATTATGTCATCCATACATAAAGTATATGAAGCACAATGAAGTTTTAATCGAGATTTTTAATGTTACACTTATATTTTGGGAAGAGTTTTTGTCTTTCCCTCAGAACCACCATTGTTTGCATAGGCGCGGATATTTATGCTGTAATTGCTACACCGGTCTCTCCCAAATACCTGTGAATCTTTTCCAGAGGTAGTCGCTCTTGATTTTTCAGGTGGACTTGATATAATTAGATGAAATTCATCTTGGCTTGATTTAAAGATTACGTACGTCTGTATTTAGAGATTTTTTTCACTCAGTGGCAAAAGGGAGTTCTCACGCTGGGCTCTTAGGCACAGACAATACAAAGTTACCTTCTCCACTGATCATTTTACTTGAATAGTTCATGAAGAGCTCATAGAAAAATTTCAGAGACTGCCATTATATGGTGCAGTCCCAGCAGGTGCAAAACAGATATGGTAACTTCGATATGTCACCTAATTTTAGGCGAACTGCTATGGATTCAGAAATGTGGATAACGTGAATGCTTTTCATTCAAAATACAAATGTCTAGCTATACTTCTTAGGTGAAATATTGGGTCTATTCAACTGATGTTTTTTCACTTATGTCAGTGGGACCAGGATCCATAAAAGCAGCAAATATGATTTGGAAATATAATGTATGAATAAGCTTTGTTGTATTTCTGATGCTGACTCCTGCCAGTCAGATTGAAACACTATGAAAATAGTTACTATCAATATTTTGACACTTTCAGTTTCACCCAAGACCAGGAGGTGTACACACACACACATATGTATGTATGCATCACAGAGAATATGAATTTTTACTCATCAGGGTTTAAGTCTATTTCAAACATAGTTAAAAAAAATTAAGGCAATGAGCAACCATACAGTTTGAAAATGTCAGTAAATATCTCCTGTATCTCTAGAAAGCTATACAAATTATTCTTTTCTATTCTGTCTGTCTCGGTACTTTTGATGTCCCTCATTGCTTTGCTATGTGTTCTCAGTCCTTTTGCAACGATTTACAGATTTTATCCTTTTAACAGCTTTTCAAGGCAGAAGTACATCCTCACCATTTTAAAGCTGAGTTGGGGGCATAGCATGAATTAAAAGGCTTCCCTAATTCCTTTGTGACAGAGCTGGGACTCCAAGTCCAGTTCTCCAAGTCCTAATTCAGCCAGACCAGCCTTGCTCACTAGTCCACCCCAGCATCAACTTGCTGCCTACAGTCTCTCACCCTGTCATGCATTATCATAGCAAAGCCTAACTGCAGAATCAGACAGACTTTTCATGGAGCCAATGCCACTGTACCACTTCTTTTCTGTTGCATCTTTCTGGTCACACGGTCTCTGTACAACACGACTTGAGCAGTCTCGGGACGTGCAAGGCTGAGAACCGCAACCCTGACAAGCCTATCCTCCTGTCAATGCTGCACAGCAAACGGGCGCAGATGTGTCATTCAGCACAGATTGGGCACCGCTTCATTTTGCCTTCCTTCTCTTTCTGTTAAAGCATAAGAGCCGAGACCCCTTGACTCCACATGGGAAAAGGCTGGCAGCTACCAAGCTCTGGAAGTCCTTGCCAAGAGCAGCATCTGACTCTGTGCCTAGATGCCTGGCTGCTCTCCTATGACACCCTGGGCTATTGCACTGTCGGCTGTGAAATTCTTTTTGTGGCTACTGCAAGGTTGTGGCTCTGATTAGATTTCTATGTCCATGTTATCACCACTGTTCTGTGTAATGATCTTCTGTGCTAATCAAGCTGCCAGCCACTGGCACCGGGTAGGTCTGCTAGCAACCCCAGGAGGTATTCTCTGAATTATTTTCCTTTGTTACAGGAAGGGAAAGATGCCATTTGTAAATTTTAAACTATTTCTGTATATTTGCTACTTTATTTTAGTTCTGCACCAAATAGGCCAAGTGTATATTTTGATTTGTGTTCTCTTGTTCTGCACCTATAGCCTCTCTGCCTCTGTTTGTACATCTGTATTTAAGGCGTATACTTAAACTTTGCAGCAGACGATTTCCAGTCTAAGGGAATTGTTTTTTCTGTTTCCTTTGCAATACCTGGCTTATAGATAGCGCAAGGACATGAACCTAGTGCAAGGAGGTCACAATCAAAATAGCTTACACCCACTTCCCCATGCCATGTTGTCCTATAAGCCCTTGGGAACTGTAAGCTGGTGGCATGGTTTAAAATTTAAAAAAAAAAACAATGAAATAAATAATCCCCACAAAGCAGCAGTAAATTTCACTACTGCAATGTAGAATAAGCCCAAAATAAACAGTAATTGGCACACCAGAGAACGTAGTCCTGTATACATCCATACAGATATATCAATGTGCTTATGATTTTCAAAACTGAGTAGGTACACACAGGCACATAAGTTCATGTTTAACCACCTAAAAAAATGGTCTGATTTTCAAAACTGCTGTGCAATCAGCAGATCCCACTAAAGTCAAAAGTAGGAAGTGAAGCTTTGTATTCTGTACTTCTATTTTTTTTATAGTGCTTTTCTTAATGAGTCTATTCTAAACCGTTTGCTAGCAGAGCCTTCAAAAAAATGAACAAAGAACAATCATCTTAACTGTACTGCAATATACTCTTACAATAAGTAAAAAATTTGGTGGGAAAGACAAAGTACTACTTTTACAATATCCTGTGCCAAATCACAGGTTATACAATTCAGTTTTTTATTTGCACAGCCAACAGTGCTTTGTAGAGCAATCAGGGAAGATAATACAATCCATTTTAAATTCTCATTACTTTAGAAGTGTTGAATCTTCTTAAATTGTTTCAGGGTTAATTGAGAATTTGCAGTTTAACAATAGACTAGGAATTGTTTAGGCTGCCCTTGTTTCATATTTTTCTGCATACCTTTGTTGCAAAGTTATAAAAACAACAATAAAAAAAGAAACAAAGAAGTGAAATGAAATAATGATCTGCATTGTTACTATTCTAGTAAATCATTTTTACGGGAGATAAAGCTCAAGTATTGATTAATGTTTAAATGGTTATTAAGCGGAAGGACACGTTGGGTTGATGGAATGTCTCGCTATGGGCTAGCTTTTGCCTTCGTTTCTCTTCCACCTATTTCCTAAGCGATAATTTCTTCTCCTGGGGAAGCCGGTGCTGAAACTCTGAGTGACTTTCGTGGGAGCATGAATAAGCCAAGTGTTTTCAGTATTTGTCCCTTTTTCTCACAAATTCCAAAAGGTTCTGGTTTCCAAATGTGTCCTTTATTTTAACATAGTAATAGCTCCTGAAACTGTGGAATTTTTCATGGCTGTATCTGTTGAAGTTTTGATCCTGAAACTGGCTGCCTGAACACCCGTGTGTTCCTGTGTACCATGGAAAAGTCAATCTGGTTCAGCAGCCCTGAGGAGGCTGCATTTTTCAAGCCTGAAGCAAAGTCTTGGTAAAGAACAGCAGTCATGTGGACAGTGTCGTCTGTTACCACCTCTGAAATTAGCCATGTTCATTGTCTGTAGGATAATATCATTTCCCCTGGACGTACCCCAAGGAAATTTTGAGGGAACTGATGATTTTTTTGGTGAGAGGTATTTCTCTGACGAATTAAGAGAAGGCTTTCTGCTAAAAGTGATCTTGTTTTTCAAAGACAAAACTCAGTATTTTTTCCTTGGACTCTCGTTCTTTTGTAATAAGAGTACTTTATCAATCTTGGAAGTATAATGTCAATCTATAGAATAGTTTATTTATATGTACCTGTGGGTCACGTGGCAAATTCATAGGAATTCTGGAGCCCTGTGCTTTCTGAGGCATGAATTCAAGTCTTGCTCTGCCTCCAGCTAATCCAGTTATAATGGATATCTGATCTGTGGGCTGCGAAAATATGTTTGTGTTTCTGTCCTGTATTTCTCAGGCTTGGGTACCTGTATGTGCACTGCCTCATTTATGCACGAGGAAACCAATTTGCCCAGAACTTTTCCCTTTTTAACAATTAAGTTTTCTTCCTGCTGAACAGTATGGTGTCCATACCCAAAATTTATTATTCAAAGGCTATTATAAGTCAAATCTGTTCTAATCCTAATTTACATGGGGAAAAAAAACTTAAATCTTTGCTTAATGACACCTTCCCATGGCATTATTTCAAATGTTGGAGGGGAAGTTCCTGGGGTGAGGGACAGAAGAGATCCATTCTTCAGTTCATTAAATGTTTTTTACAGTGCTGTCTTAATGACAGAATTCAAGCTTGAGCCATGCACTATGTTACTTGCTTTTGTTTTTCTTTTACCTTTGGCCAATGATCAGACCTACTGCTCAAACACAATAAAATTTGCTGCATGAATAATGAATTATGCTAATGTCGGACATCTCGGACATCTAACAGCTCAGAGCTGTGGCTCTGCCTAGCTTTTCTGAGATCCCAGCAAAAATCCAAAGTTCTCAAACTCTGCCTGATCAGAATAACCAGACAGGGAAAAAGCACAAGTTATATGGGACTGAGAGGTCTGAACCAAGGACTTGGGGGGTCAGAGGCAGCTGGGTAGAACAGCCACCCGTTGTCCCCTCGTTGTTAGCTATGATAAAGGACATCCCTTAACAGTCTGCTAGACGGATCTAGCGACTAACCACAAGTTATTTTTCTGCTTCCCAGAGGGCACAAGACACCGAAGCGAGCTTCTGAAATAAGCATTCAGTGAGACCATGTCTTTCTTTGTTGGCTTGCAATTTCTTCTTTCCTCTTCTAGCAACTGCCCTTTTATTTCATTTTACTTACAATCTGGTTTTTTTGATTATTCCCTCAGGAAATAGTTGCACTGATAAATTATTTTTAGCAGCGTTATCACATAGGACACCTTTCAGATGAATGCCACTGTGAGGCACTGGCTAGGTGCATACTCATTAAACAATAACAGGTTTCATTCAATTACTTATAATTTAGAATGTCTATAGAAGATTGTATGGCTGTTTATGGCCTATAACAATTCACTACAAAAAAAAGATAAGCGGGTTATTATAGTAAGTATTGATTATATGATTGAAGTTCTGGTTTAAAATTTAACGCATTTCATTTGAGAAGGAATTGGTACCAGTTAATTCAGCTCTGTGTTGTTATATTACTTAATATATTTAACTGAGTATAGAATTAGGCCCTAATCGTGAACATTCTTATATTTATTACTTCAGTCAAATAGGGTATTTCTTAGTGCACAAACTCTACAATCTCCCTAAATATTTCCAGTATCAAGGTTTAAATATTTGTGCTAATTAATGCAAAGAAAGCACAACAGCGAAATTTGTATTGAGGGATCTTGACAGACAGCATTTTGAATCCTTACTTAGAGAATATGTATGTGGTTGAATTGTTCCAAGATTCTGAGCCTCTATTTGAAATCATTAGAAGCAGGAAGCTACGGATCACAGGCTGCAGAACAAAAGTTTGCAAACCTGGTCTGCATGTAACCAGCTCCCATTAGACCTAACGAATCCATGGTCTAACTCTCTTTTTGCTACCATACCCTACAATTTATTACATTTCCAACCTCACCCAAATTAACTAATTGTAAGGGAAAAAAAAAAGGAAAAACCGTCAGAAAATAACTAAAAAATATAACACTTACTCCTACCAGAATTTTGAGTCGGGAAAAAGGAGGCTTGTTGAGAGGGTTCATGAAGTCTGTAAATAGCGGTGTTGATGCAGAAACGTTGCATGAACAATGCAATAATTGAAAGTGTTCAGGTGCTCTGGCTGCATAACACAGCAGCAGGAAATGAGTCCTACATAATGTTTTAAATATTGATTTCCATACTCAGCTTTGGGACATGTGTATCCAAAGAAATTGCCTCAAACCTCTCTCTATTTCTCCCTCTGTCAAATAAGCCTAACCATAATGAACTATCTCAAAGGGAAGGCACAAGGTTTACATTGTGGTTTTTAAGTATTAAGAGATTCACCCCATGAAAGCCAGTCAGTGCAAAGACATGTTCTTTTGTAGTAATGTCATTGTTTTATGTCTAGATAGATCATTTGTTAACAACTTCTATCTTTTTATTTAGGTATTCGGTTTACAAGGATCCAGCAGGCTGGCTAGAAATAAACCCTACCAACGGTACCATTGGCACCACGGCTATCCTGGATCGGGAATCTCCTTATGTTCAGAATAACATATACACTGCTCTCTTTCTGGCAATAGACAGCGGTGAGTAACTATTATGGATCATATTCATTAAAGTATATGACTTTTTTCCTGCTTGAAATCTTCTGTTCAGAAAGGTGCACGTGTAAAGTTAAGCATATGCTTCAGCAATTTGTGAGGTGGCCACCTAAAGCTATTAGAGATCATTGCAACAAACAGAAAACAGAGGAATTAGCTTAAAGCTTCAAACTTGGAACAGCTTTGATTTAAGGTTGCATCTCACACATCTATTCCTACACTGCGATCTTAATGGTAGGTGCAAATAGTCTATGAACATTCTTGGAAAGTAATAAATCATCTTTTATCAGAGGTAATTTCTCCATAATATTTGAGCAGTTAGTAAGCCTAAGACACCTAAATACTAATAACAACTCATCCCTGATATGCTGAATTCTATTCTATTCAAAACAATGGCAATAAAAACATAAGTAAAACCCCTTGTTAAAATGCAATATTTTTTACATAGTGTGTGGATTAAAGTTCCTTCTGTCAAATATAATCAAAATTAAACTGTCTAGTGAAAATTCAGTGAGTGACTTTGGAGCAGAGAAAGAAAGAGAAAATCCTGAACATTCCAAATCTCCAGAGCTAAAGGCACAAAATAAATAAAAGATTTGTCTGTAATATTACAGCTAATATGCTAACACTTTTTCATAGCTGCAGCTGGTTTAGTCCTAGTGATGAATTGTAAAATGTTCTTTTTAGGAGGGTAATTCTACATTTTTGTAACCACATGACTCAGGGAACATTTGCAGGGCCTGACAGAAAAAGAAAATATTGCCTTAAGTGTAGAAGAAAAAAAAATTCTGCTGAGATGATGATTTACTTATATATTCATATATGTATTTTTCTTAGGAAATTTCCATGGGAAAATGTAGCACTAAACTTGTTTCTGTCTTTTATTTGCTATTGGATAAAGATTTTTTAAATGCATCTTAAAATGTGGTACACTGGGAAATGTCATCTTACAATGAAAGTAAAAAGTCAGGATAATATTATTGAGGGATTATCAAAAGGATAAAGTTGCATATGTTTTAAAGGTGGAGTCAAATATCCTCAAAGAGAATAGATGGAACAAGAAGCTGAATATTTCCAGCTGTGGATACCAGTCTGAATGAAAGTGGATTTGGGGGTATACCTTTACGTTGCACTTAGGGCAGTAACGTGCGTTGCCCATCTATTCTAAGCCAAGAATCTCACTCCTAGGTGACCCCTCTTAATTCCCAGATTTTTTTCCATTCTGGAAAAACAAGGGAAAGGCATCTGTGCGCTGAACAGCAGAGCAAGAGAAGATATTTAATGTGGGTTAGAGAAAAGGAATCCTGTTCAGTTGAGGTACTGAGCATCTAATTCAAGTGGCTGTTCCTGTGTTTATTTGTAATTCTGCAGTACTGTTAGCATGGGAGCTAATCTACTCCAACATTATTGACTTCTTTGAATGAAGTAATTAGAAACCACATGTGTGCATTTAGTACTGTCATGCTAAGGTGTTAATAATGATCATTCAGGAGTATTGTACTACTTCACTGTATGTAGCTCAGCCACATGTGGAAGTGGCAATAAATAGCGGAACTTAAATAGCCGATATTAACCTTGTGGTCTGTATCACCCCTGGATTAATTACCAAACAGCTTGTGAAACACATTAAACTTAGAGGCAGGTTGGTAACGGGCAAAATTATCTGCTGGTCTATATAAATATGTTTGAGTGGAATTTGTGGGAGTGGAGAGGAGCAGGAGCTCCTCTGGAGCCCCAACCTCAACCTCGGTCGCACCCCGGAACTCGCCTCTGGTCGCGCCTGGCCAGGAGAGCGGTGCCGGACTCTGCTGGAGAGCATCGCTTCGCTTTGGGCAGGCCTGTCAGAAGACAGGCAAGTTTCAGTTCACTTGAGGTTTGATTGCTTCCATCTGCAGAGGGGACAAAGCTGTCTTTGCACATAGGTGCTGCCAGTCTGAAGTCTCAGCCTAGACCCTGTGGCTAAAGCAGCCAAGGAAGTTTTAGAACTGATTTCAACAGGTAGGTTTGGGGGTCTGCCTTGTCCCTTGCAGTTAGGACTGGGACTGATAATATCCCTGGAAGTGGTTCCCCAACTTATTTCCAGGCCACTGATAATGCTAACTCGCAAGGCTGTGAAACCCACTTCATTTTTCTAGCCATCATAGCTAATGTCCATCTTGTAAATGGATATGAAGTTAGGTGACAAGCAAATTGCGGTGGAATGGTATGAAATGAATGCAGAATTCTTTCAGGACTTTAAAAGAAGGTTCTGTTTACTTAAAAAGGAAAAAAAATCAGGGCATTCTTTTTAAAACAGCACGGTCCACAAACTGCAAATCTCTTTCTTCAGGTTAATAAGTGTAGCCTATCTAATACCAGTGAATATGGTTAGGACTTCTTCATGAGAGGGCAGCCAAAGGCAGGATTAAGAATTGCCAAATGAGATAGGCTGGTAAATTGAAAATTCAGAGGCATTTCTGATAGAGCAAGTCATTTGCCTGGGCTAACAGACTTGGAGCGAAAACGGAGAGGGGAAAAAAACCCCCATACTTAATCGGAGATACTTTTTCAAAAGCATTCAGTGTAGGTTGTTATTTCCTTTGGCCTATCATCTTATCTCCAAGTCAAATCTGAGATGTGTTGGCACATGCGCTGAGGAAGTCCGAGCTGCCATACTCTTTCCTTTTCTTAACCGGGGAACAGAGAAGAGCTCAGGTAATGTCCACTGCACAGTAGAGCAGTGTGAATTGGTACCCAGCACAGCTCCAGCCATAACGCAGAGCACCTCAGTCCAGGCCCAGCACCACACCGGTGCTTGCGAGGCTTCCTAGACAGGCCAGCTCAGTTAGACGTCTGCGTGTCCGTGGGGCCACGTCAACACCACCTAACCCATCTTCCCCCAGGTACAGTTTCTGACAGCACTAGCAGGAGTTTCAGCAGTGTTAACATTGTTAATTGTCAGTATAAGGGATTGCAAACATGACGCTTACTGTGGAAGGGTGTATGTGAGTTGTGCGCTAATTTTTATCAGTATTTATAATAAGGTGAGGTTCTCAAATCAAATAAAAACCTTGGACCTTAGACCTTGCTAAAGGACCTTAGACATACACTAAACCCATAAATAATCATATCTTCTATTAGTATTCATAGCATATAGAATTTATGTAATTACAGAAAAGCTACTGTTGTCCCATCATATTCCACGATCACTTCTTTTTAAAATGACCTTAGGTTCATGTGCTCTCTTGGGTGGAGAGCAGAGACAGCTGAAAACAAAACTCGCGGTGATGCTTTTTTCATACCCTTTCACTGATGTCAATAGAGAATCTGTCATTGGATTCAGCAGGCACTGGCTTCTTGTTATTACGCTTCAGTGCTGGGGACAAGTGCCAGGGCATTTTTCTTATTTGTAAAATGTTGAAAATTTCTGTCAGAAGGAAAACCAGGAGCTTCATGCTTGGTAGTCCTTTATATAAATCCATCACATCTTTATCTTTTTTCAGTAAATCACAAAACTGTTCTTTACCAGTAGGATAGTAACCATGAATGGACCATAGAAAATGGAGTCATTCCACTTCAGGAAACAATTTAGTTTATGATATCCTTTTTGAACTTTATGATATTATTTTTTCAGCGTTATCAAATTAACTGCAGAGGAAGGTAGTTAAGTATGAATTATGTTATTTCTAATCTAAACAGCTCCTGTACCTTCCCAAATAGAATTGAAACAATGTGTAAGAGCAAATTTGGTGGACACAGTATTAAATTTATAAAGTTTGACCTTCTATTAGGGGAAATTTCACTTTAAAAGGGACTTTTTTGAATGAATATCCTAATTGTCTCTGTACTTTTGATTTCAGTAAACATCAAGACAGTGTCTTTAGAATTTGAAAACTTTTTATTAAAGACTTGTGTGGACATAGAGTCCATGGTCTATTAAAGAAGGAATTAAACACTGGTAGAAAATACCATAAAGCAGAGTTAACACGTTAAAGTGACATGAACTGTGTTTAATCTGAGAATGAGCTCATAATGGGACAAAGTCTGGTGTATGCAAACTTGGGGAACATCAGAGATTTCATTCAAATAACAAAAGTGCCAATAATCCTGATCATTTTATTTCCTGAATTTAGCATTCTAATTACTAAAACCAATGCAATATCAACAGCATATAGTGCAATTATTTGGAATATATCTGTAAAACACACATATGTTAAATACAGACAAGAAATCATTTGAGTTTGAGAAATCTGCTTGGAATAGACCTTCCAAATTTGCTGCATGACCGTTTTGTAGTGTTATCCTACAGATTCTACCATACACTGGAGTATTTGGGATGACTATTGTAAAGCAGAATACCCGCATATTTTTCTCATAAGGTCAGTCATGCTAAAAACTCTCCAGGAAGGGTCTTTTTTCCCCTGTATTCTGAGAGTTTGAGTCATAATTTAGAAAAAGTAAGGAAGGGAGGAGAAAAACATGAATATTTTTGAGGTGAAGCTAAAGAATATCTGGAAAATGTGTGAAATCTAAAAAAGCTAAAATTGGTTTCTCCCTTTCCTTTAGGAGGCATGAATAATAAAATATATCCAAATTTACCTTAGTTATGCAATAATCACTCATGTCATTGCGGAGGGGCATGATACCCTAGTTAATGTCCCCATTGCATAACTTCTTCTAGCTCGAGAAGAAAAACTTTGGTTACCTTTGTTTGGCTGATACATGGAAAAACCACCTATGCTGTTCAAGTTTGTCAGCTCCTGGTGACAAGTGATGAAATACTAATACCCAGTCTTGCTGATTTGGTTAAAAGCAGTTATCAACTTCACTTTTCTCATGCCACCCTGGCGGAGTACCACCCACACAAAGCCAGGTAGCAATGTTCTCTCGCTGAGACAGATACTCTCATCTAGTGTAAGTGTGTCACCTTCCTCCCCTGCTCTTCTCATCACCAGGGAACTACCGAGACAAAAATTGGGACTGTAAGTACTTCTACTACATTAAACATAGAGGAGGAAAAATGTCATTAAAAAGGTGGCATCTCTTCCAGATGTTAAAGATACTCAGAGATGGAGTTACGGGTTCAAAATTTTAACTGGCGTAGCTTTAAATACTCTAAATCACAGTAAGCACTGTTTGTTACAGCGATACTGCGCGAGTGAAAACAACTGGTTTTCTTTTCTGAAAGTGGTTTGCTCCCTACATGACATCACCCTCCCTGGTGTCCGACGTTATAAGCATTTGCGTGGCAGCCATCCACCGTCACAGGCAGGTTGTCCGACAGAGGGGCTGAGCATCAGGAAATGAACATCAGGAGCAGTAACCTGTATTTAATGGAGCAGATGTATTTGAGCAAGGTAAAGGTTAAGAGATATGGAGGACTATAAAAAGGTGTGATTCTAGATTGGGGTGATTTCAGTGTTTGCCTTGAGCTACACTGGCCAATTTAAAAAAAAAAAAAAAAAAAAAAAAATCAACCTGGATATTGCTTCTATGACTGTAGCCAGTTCCATAAAGATAAATAAGCTTACTGAGTGGCACTATTTCAATTTCCCTGTTGCACATGCAAAGCAAAATGAGGAAGAAGTGAGACAAAGTCTAATTTTCACTTTTTTCCTTGTTTCCAAGGACCAGCTGAACTACACCCAAGCAATTCCAAATCTCATTTATTGTGCAAGTCTCAATACTCCTAATCATTAAAAAGAAAAACTATCATTCTGTACTATGCGTAATGAACAGTAACAGACAACATCTAGAAAAAACTGGAGTAACAAAGAGATGTGTAACAATTTGCAATTAGAACTTTTCCTTACATGTATCTAACCTGTCTTCTTGCTTCATGATGTACATAATTAAATTACCACAGATTGATTCCACCTAAAACATGCTATTTTTGAAGAAAACCAGCAATTAGTTGCCATGGCAACCCAATTAAGCCAGTTTTATACCCCTTATCTTAATTGCTGTATTAATTGGGAAGAGAAAATAAATTGAATACTCATCCTTTTCTCGCCATTTTAAATTTCAGTAAAATATGAATTGCACACAAAATATTGTTTTAATTTGTCATCACAGACTCATGATTAGAAAAAGAAATTAGAATGCTGAAAACAGTATTTAAGATGGATGGCATATGTCAGTAGCAATTTGATACGCTGAAAGAGCTGTGCTCTTTTGAAATGTAATTACTCAAAAATAGGATCTGCATATATTATTTGAGTGAATGAATGAAGGATTGTAACTTTTTAAGACTATTTATTTTCTAAATTTTGAAAAATATCTGTATGCCAATACATACAGAAAATGCATAGGAAATTTCAACTCATGGGAAACTCGGGACCTCTTTTATACAAAATGTCAGCATATGGCATTTATGAAACCAGTTTTCAAATATGTCAGATTCTGAGCAGCACACTCAAATCTGGGTATCTTCCCACGCTACTGGTTCCATTTACTTTGGTTGAACCATTAATAGAGTTCAGCTTACAAAATGTAATAGAATATGCCTGTCTGAATGGGATTTATGCCTGCGGTGAGGGTACCTGCTGCCAAATCACCTAGTGTGCACACATTTTCTGATCCAAAAAACAGCATATGGAGGGAGAGAAAAAGAACCATGAGGGAGGAGACAGATATTTGTGTTTAGATTTCCCTAGCAGTATCGTTAGGAAGCATGAAGCATTATTCCTCACAGTCCATATTTGAAGTATAGTAATTTAAGGAGACAACATGTTACTTAGCCTAACCACGTACTGCAGTGTCTGGCTGCATAGCTCCCTCCAAACAATTTGGGAACTTCTGCAATGCTCTTTTCATTCTTTATTCTCCTCCTTTCTTGCTGTATTCTCTTTCAGGCAAATACAAAGCTGAAAATAGAGAAATTGGTGAAAAATCCATATCCAAGGAGAGATCCTAGGCGGTCCTACATTTTGCAGTTAGTTACATGGGAATAAAATGAAGGAAATTCTGTAGTCATCACTGCAGTTCCAAAATGACCTCAATATGACTATGATTCAGCCATAGGTTATAGAAGTTTAAGAGATAAGGCTTTATTCATGATGGCTCAGAGGAAGGGTAATTGTGCCAGAAATTAAGAAATGCACATTCTCAAAGGCTTTTTTTCCCTGCTCAAATATGAAGAAGAATTGTTCTTACTGTAATTGCTCACTCATTTTGTATCTGTGTAACTTTGTTAGCCAGCAAAAAAGTAGAAGCGAGGTAAAAAAGTTGGAATTGAGCTTTCTGGGTTACGTAAGTGATAGTGGAAGTAGATTAAAAACTGCTGCTAAATGGTAAACCATAAATATTCTAGTAAAATTTAGAAGAAATTAATTTTCACTCTGTCAGCTTGAGAAGGGAATCTATACAGCAATGGATACCCTGTTGCTTGCTCTAGGGATTAAATGGCCTTGTAATTTCTGCATCATGGCATAGAAGGGCATAGATAATATGTATTAATTTGATGGTGCTGGGAGCTTAATTTAATAAGAAGAAATGACTACAGAAGTCTTTTTACCATTCATAATGAGCATGTGAAAAGGGACAGTTCGTGCTCCATTCTTCCTAAAAACTGTTCTGGCTTCCAGCAATTCTGTGGCTTAGATCTGTGTGGCAGCTGGATTCTCTAGAATGGCTGACTTTTCTTCTTTGGAAATTTGATAACTATTGCCAGAATCCAAGGTCTCTGACATTCTTTAAAAAAAAAAAAAAAAAAAAAATAAAACAGTTCAAATTAAATTCCCATTATTCATATTTGTTTCTAATTAGATTTTGTTATGTGAAGGCATTTACATAAATATTCCTTTGCTGTAATGACCAAGATAAAAACCATTAGAGTTCTAAATAGAGATGATTTCCTATGTTTAGCTTTAGATACTATTAGGTGAACTTTCTAAATATAAGTGAAAACACGTAGTCTCATTGCCTCCCAGTCTTAACACTTTTTTATTTGTGTGTCTAGCATTTTTCTTGTTAGTTGATTATCAATGCTTTGTTCCTTAGCTGTGCCACTAAAAAAAATATATTATTTACAAGTAAACTGACTTACATCTGATTTATTTAAAGCCCATTTTCACACAGCATGTGGAAATGTACTTTTTTGTGTTTGATAATGCTTGTTCTCCCTTGTGCAACTTGTTCTATTCTAGATCAAGTCAAGTTTGGTGTTGAACTAAAAAAAAGAATCAAACCAGAAGGAAAAATATTTCTTGAGGATTTTCCTGTTGGTTTTCACAAATTGAATTAAATTTTATTAACGTGAATGAATATTCTTATTATATCCAATTTGTTTAGTTTATAATAGCCTTTGAATCTTTAAATAAAAATATTTTAAGTACCCAATTCTAAAAGAAAAAAAAAAATAAATACACCTCAGTTATTCCAAAAAGGGATTTAAAATTTTAGAACTCGGAAAGCTCAAGGTAGGATGGACAATATCAGTTTAATTTTTTGGTCTTGGGTGGTGTGTTGACCAATGAATATGAGTTCATGTTTTAAGCAGCAATGTTCAAGCAGTTGTTTTACTTGGATATGTTCTTAAGAACCTTTCCACTGCTTTAAGGAACATGCATCTTCATTTTCAAGGACAAGCTAAACTCACTGTAATCCCAAATGTCCAAATCTGTTCATTTTCTAAGATCTGAATATGTTTTTGAATGCTTGGAAAATGTAATGACGGTCACTTAGCTTATTCTTGAGATTTGCTGCAAATTGGAAAGGGAAAGCTGGAAGAAAAGGATTAAATCTTCATGACTTTTTTTTCACTTTGAGACGCATTTAAACGACTCTTCTATCTTGAAAATGTTCTACCAGTTTAGAACAATGTTTCTGACCAGCTTCTGTAAGTACACACTGGCAATTTAGTGTAGATGGATGGCTACTTTTAACTAGGCTTATGCTCAGCTGTACTCCTAGAAGAGAATAGTGTCTAAACATGATAACTGTTTTCATTCCAACAATGAAGTGCTTAAATTGTTTCTCCTACTATTGCTGCTGTTGACAGAGCTCAGTTAGTGGAGAAAAACACTACTGAATGTGAAAATAGCAGATTGACACAGCCCAGATACCAGTGTAGCCAGCGTTGTGTTCCCCAAGGCTTCCTTAGCATTAAGTGAAAAAAATATATGAACTCAAAATGCTCCATGAAAATCACCGTTTGAGTTAAAACATAATAAACCAACTTCCATATTAATAATTTGAGGCTACATTGTCATTAGCATCTGCATTGACTATTTTAAAGCTTCTGTAGATATGCCTGCACAAGGTATGGTGAGACATTGAGACGTGACTGTGGACTTATTCATGCAGCGTGGATCCTTCTGTCAGTCTTTTATGATGCTAACAAACAGTAGGAAGACAAGATAGAAGCGCAGGTGTGTTTACATCATGCAAAGAAATAGGATGCTGTGTAGGCAAGCCTCAGTCACATTATGAGTTTTTCTTTGGATACCCCTAAAACTTAAGTTCTCGACTTTCACTGACTTTTTAGGGGTGTTTGGAGGCCTATTGTGTAAGACACATCAGAAAATCTCACCTGCTGTGTGGTGATTCCTAACCCTGTATTTTTGCTCTCGTGTCAAATAAATGAAAGCTGTTGGTATTTCAATGTGAACTGATTAGGAAGGTCTTAATTCAGTTTCAAAGCAGTTCAGATACTGACTTTAATTTCATGGAGCACAGCTCAGCCATATTAGAAATCTGTACACAACAGCATCACATTTCTGTAGAAAAACTAGAAAGTGGAACATGAAATGGCTCTTCATGTCCATAAAAGTATTATGCTCAGATTAAATGCATCATCAGCCATTCAACCGTATGATTGCTTGTTAGATATGCCATTTTATGCAAGTCTTGATACTTAAGAGAAATGTCATCTTAGTCCATGGCCATCATTGTGCGTAATTGGTATCTTTTAAGAAACTAACTACCTGATTGGCAGTCTTATTTGAGTAGTTAGCTGTCTAAATCTCATCATTGTTCCTACCGGAACTTTTTGGACCAAAACTGCCAGTTTTCAAGTTTCTTGGCTGTGTGTTTCTACAGAGGGCTTATAATTTAAGACTTTATGCTAATAATTCTAATGTGATTCTGCATGGCTTTTCATTAAAATTCAAGTATACAGAAGTATACAAAATATCTATTTCTATAATATTTCTTTTGGAAGTATTTTTTTTTAATTAAAGGTAGCAACATTGTCATTTATGCTGATAGCACTAAAATCCAATTTAACATCTACATCTTCCGGTAACAGTCCCTCGCATTACAGGTTCTTATTCCCAGACAATAGACCTCATCCTATTCTTTCTATGGCACTCTAACTCAGAACTAAGAACTACTTTTGTTAGTCTATTTTTCACTTGTTGCATCTTACAACAGCAGTAGCGATTGCCTGACTGATGACCGCTATTAGAAGCTTTGTATGCAGTCTAATGCCAGGATACGAAGACATTACCAGTCCTGATCCAATTCAGATAAGTGTATCACACATTTCCAATTGCAGCATGTTCTAAAAGGAACCTGTACTTTTTTAGTGTTGCTGATCAAAGTTCCAGTCTCACAGACCTTAACTAACTTGAAAGATCTTACTTGCGTTTTGGTCTCATTGAAGATTACTTGTTAAGGTTCTCAGTCTTGCCCTATTAAAATCAGGATTCAATACCAAGCTTTCACTTTCTTTCCACATAAAATTAACTATCCTTCAGTCTCTGTTTTAGTAGCTTTTACACACGTGAGTACTGCTGTTTCGTTCATAAGTTTGTCCTAGTATATTCACAGCTATGCTGCTTGTGGGAGCCTTAGCAGGAATTTGAAATTATCTCTATCCCAAATGGCTCTAAATGCACCTAAAGGTTTAAAGTATTCAGCCTCCAGAGGAATGGCCAGTTCAGTTCAGTGACAAAAATGGGAGTAGAGCTCTTTTGAAAAGCTGCTCCCAAGGGTTGTTGGACAGAGCCCTTTATGTCTTGGTTTATGCATTAATTCTGCTTTCAGCTGCAAGGTTTTACAATACAAATTAAGAAAAGTTTTATTTCAGAATTAAAATATGCTATGGAAATCTTTCATTTCAAAACCAAAGCTGTCTGGAGATCCTGAGAATTCTGAATTATTTCAAAGGCATCATATTGTCAACTTTATGAAAGTCATATATTTCCAATGGATATGTTGTGGCCATTTTCCCTTGATTCATTTTTTGGATGTATTTTTTAATGACATGTGTGTTAACAAGCTTCAGTTTATGACCTTGACATTTGCTTTCTTTTCTTCTGGAGGTCTTCATAAATCACCAAAAGATTTTGTTTAAATCATTATAAATAAACCAACCAGAGAATAAGTCATTGAAATGGACAGAAGCAATTTCCTTTCTCTCTGTTTGTGCATAATAGTTGTCTGGCCCATAAGCTGTACAAAGAGAGTGAAACATTTGCATGGCAGAGAAAATGCAACCGTATCTGCGTTTGACAAAATAACAGTACATTCATAATGCTGTTGGCTTCTTAATTTCAAAAGGCAGATTTTAATATTACTGACTTCAGAGAAAGATAAGAAGGGCAGTGCATAAGACGTTATCAGTCCAGTGTGGAAATAATGCATTCAAAATTAAAGACAGCAGTTTAATTAAGTGCATGAAAGGCTGGCTTTTATGATCATATTTCAAATAGTCGAATGTCTTTTCATCCATTCTGCCGTATGACTTTACTTAATAATATATCAAGAACAAAAAATGTATTGGAGTCTTTCTGCAAATTCAATTAGTCCAATAAAAAGTGAAAAATAATTTCTTTTTCATTAAAAAGAACTCAACCCTAACCCTTCTGATGACAAAGTGCAAGATGGGGGGGGGAGGGGGATGCTAAAGAACCAATAAAATTCTGCCTTTGTTACGCATTTATGTGTGCATGAAACAGATGAAGTGTCACCATTAGTAACATTTGTTATTGGAAGGACTAATTGCATTCTGCTACAGTTAGTAGTTTATCAGATCCAGACCACAGGGTATTTACTTCTCCCTTAGGATGCACTCACAGTGTAGCAATAATTCCATAGTTTATTGGGCTGCTATAGGCAGGGTAATTATGCTAAAGTGTACCTCTTTCAGTGCTAAACTTAAAACTACCATGACACATTGCACTAGTGCTTTACAGGTTAAGTGCAACCTCTTGAATCCTTTCTACCTGCTAAGGGTTTATAGCTAAGGGAAGTGCAGAGATCGTAGATCTTGTGTACTAAACCAGAAAAACGAGTAACACAAACAACCCAGAAGTGCAGCATTTCAAATGAGAAATTATTAAGTACACGATGCAACAAAGGAAGTAACGAGCGTTTAGAAAACTTTGAGATCAGTTAAAATGGGGTGGCAAAAGGATCTGTACTAAGATATCGAGCTTTAGACTGAAAGCAGTAGGTTACTGGCTCATCCATGGCACACATCTGTAGTGACTGAAAATTATTACCACTTGTCAGCTCCTCTCTGACCTCTGTGAAATGAGGTGCTAGTCTCAGTCCGGCTCCCAGTGGGCAGACCTCTCCATTACAAACACTTCCCGCGCCACGGCTGGTTTGTCAGTCACAGCCTTGGCGCAAAGGCTTGTAGCGGTACCACGGTGAATAAACAACATCCTCACCTCTGAAGCTGGTTCTTTCAGGTCAGGGCTCAGGCAGGCTGGCAAATAATTGGAGAAAGCTTGAAACTCCACCACTAACACAGGGTGGCTCTGGGTAAATAAAAGATCTCATTTTCCAGAGTTGCCCGTTGACAGGTTTCACTTCTACTGACATAACTAAATGTGGCCCTAAGGGTTGTTAAGGAATGATCTGGTCCTGTTCTGTTTATGGGCACCCACTATACAAATTGATTCCTCTCTGCTGTCATTTTTCCTCTTACTTGTCTTGCTCTTGATTCTTTTAATACCATGCTGTCTGTCTAGGGGATGTTTCCTACTATGTTTCTCTCAGTATGTGTTTATGAACAGATTCTTTTCCAGATATCTATTCATGTCCTAATCTCATTTTAACTTCAAAATATCCCTCTCCCAGAGGTTTCCTTAGAATAATTATGCATACTGTATAGAATCAGACAGGCTGCATTCTGAAAATACAGCAATGAATTTACAATAGTGACTCATCAGTTTTTTTAAACAAATAATTTTCATATAACAGAGGTAAGAACTATAAAAATTATTTCCCCTTGCAAGCATGCAGGTAGAGATAAGAGCGAGTGTTTATGGAAGTATGATTTAATAAACATGTGTTTGGTTTTTTTCATATAGGTAACCCTCCCGCTACAGGTACAGGAACTTTACACATCACCTTGGAGGATGTCAATGACAATGTCCCATCCCTTTATCCAACACTGGCCAAAGTTTGTGACGATGCAAAAGATCTCAGGATAGTGGTACTAGGAGCGTCCGACAAAGACCTTCATCCCAACACAGACCCATTCAAGTTTGAACTGAGTAAGCAATCTGGCCCAGAAAAATTGTGGAGAATCACCAAACTTAACGGTAAGTCTATTACTTTTTTTTCTTATGCATTGAGTCCTCCCGCCTCTAGATCCCAGTACGCTCACCTGAGGCTGTCCATTATGTGAATTCAGGAGCAGTTGTGCATTAAATTCTTGCAGGATGGACCCATTGCTGCTGCTTTACACTGTGCTGGTTTTGCTCGGACCAGCTGTCTGGTGGGACATACTAATATTCTGTTTGCATTTTCTCTGAAATCTGAACTTTTTCCCTCTTCTTATTACATTGACCAAACTTTTTTCTTTTAGCTTTGCATTAAAGAAAAGCTACTAATGACTTATAGTTCTGTAAAGATTACCATATTTCATGACATGGAATTTGTTTGCATGAGATGCACAAGGCTTTGCTATAGGACAGCATGAAACTTTTGCATGGGCTTTAGCAATGTACTTGAAAAACTTCCTGATTTTAAGTATTTGAACTCTTCACAAATAAAATACCCAAATTCACTGGGACCAAACACTATTGGTAAGAGGAACAAAGCACATGCTATGCAATTGCAGAAGGTTCGTATGGCAAACTGTGGGCACAAAGTACTCCATTTCCTTTTAATGTAGATTATTTCTATTTGTTTTCTAGCATGTATTATTTATCTCTGTCACTATCAAATCTTTTAGCAGTTCATTTCATATTCCCCTTAGAAAAACTAAAGATGGATGTGGTGTCTGTAGCTGCCTGCAGGACAAAATGGAGTCATCATTTTCTTTGCTGTTCTCCAAACATCAAACCACCACTCTGTTAAACCCCCTAAAAGAGTTAGCACACTCACCTGGGTACCAATAGGTGTTATGACCCACTGTTGCTCAGGTGGAGGAGATCTGTGGATCTGAAGGGGCATTACCTCCCTTCCCTGCCTTCTCAGTCAAACGGGGGAAGCAGTTAAGCAGCTTTTTCTGTATTCCTTCCAAGAAGGGGTTTTTTCCTTTGGTAAATAGCTATATTTTTCCCTCTTGTGTTGCTTTGTGGATGATGTGTCTTAGCATTTCATTAGTAAATTAGTTTACACAAGCAAATTCTGCCAATAATTTGCAGACCAAATCATGTATTTAAATAAAAGGGGCTCTTAAAAGTCTTTCTTTTGGTGGGGTTTGGAATAAGTTTGCAATTAGCTCTCAGCCCATGAAAGAATTTCCATAATGCCTTTTCTTACCTCCAGTTCAATTCTTTAATCTTTTCCTTAGAGCGTTCTCATTTTCTTCTTATTTCCATGAGTAACTGTGGCACGTCTAATATTGTTTGCAGATTCCTCTTCCCTTCCAAACCACCGCTATTTGGCTAATTCTTACCTTATCTTTTGCAGATACTCATGCCCAGGTTGTCCTGCTTCAAAACCTGAAAAAGGCCAATTACAACATCCCAATCTCAGTGACAGATTCTGGAAAACCACCTCTGACTAACAACACAGAACTGAAATTACAAGTGTGTTCCTGCAAGAAATCCAAAATGGACTGCAGTGCAACTGATGCCCTTCATATCAGCATGACCCTTATCCTTCTTTCACTCTTCAGTTTATTTTGTAAGTCTTTTCCTGAACTCTAAGTAATGAAGTATTATTTAGCTGCTCGTTTGTACACTGCATAAGAAAACCTACCAAGGGAGAAGTTAAATTCATACATTGATATCATAATGCAGTAAGTTTGGGGTTCTTTTTTCCTGAGGAAGTAGCTAGAAGAAAGAGGGAGGGGAGGTTTTTTCCATAGTCAAAAAATAGCAACAAATGCCTGGTTGTCAAATTAAGAAATAGAAGCAATAATTTTAAGAAGGATCAAAGAGAATTAGAGCTAGCATATGATAAACCAAGAAGTACCAGCTGTAGTAGCAGATTTGTGAGACGCTTTCTTTCATCTCTCCCCACTTGAATTCAATTCAAAAACAGAAACAGGAGATTAAAGGTGTTCTTGTAACAATAGCTGTTCTGGGTCACCATGAAAATGAGTACTGTCTGCTTCAATCTATTCCTCTGTATAAAGTGCACAAGCAACTGGAACGTGAGGAACTTATTCAAGATTCTGGGCTTAGAGCCACCCAGAATTGATAATGAAATTGCAAGTCTGGGTAGGAGGGCAGAGAGACCTGATATATAAAGGAAGGTTCTGCTGCTTCTGAGAAAGCTTTCTAAGAGAGACTTACAAAATTCCTCATTTGAATGAGTAAAAAAAACATCTGACTATGACTGAAGAGTAGGAATTCAAAGCCATGGAATCCCACCATCTAACCTAGATGTGTCCCTGGCTTGTCCTGGGACAGCTTCCAGCAAAATTTTTGATGCAGTATTATTGTTCCTTATCTGTTAGAGAGGAATAGCTGTATCCTATAACTTTGATAGTAAATCTGTTATTCAAGGATTATTACCGTCATCTTCTGTTAGTAAAATACATTGTATGGTGAATTAATACTTGAGCCATGGTGAAAGGCCTTACATTCTTGATGAGATAAAATCTACCATGAGGCAGAGATAGAGGTCAAGGCAGAGACTAGTTTACACATCTGAGGCTTGGTGTATGCTTGATTACACATCTTGTCAAGTTTTTTCTTATAGTATATTACTTTCATCCCAAAAGGTTAGCATGAAGGTCATTGTGAGAGAATTAGAACTAGCTAATGTTTGTGATGCTCTTTGAAGATGAAAAGGACTATATAAATGCTAAGTGGAAATTCACGTTCTTTGTTCCAATCAGTGATATCTGAAGTATGTCCATTGGCTTTGGTTCAGTTATTCTGGGTTTAGTCTGCTGGAACCAAACGCAGACTTCATCTGTTAGAAGTAATATGTTAAAAGTATTTGACAGTACGTGACACTATCGCATCAGTGATATAAATATGCAGCCCACTGATTCAAATATATTCTTGTTACCACTTCATAAATGTTGCTAGTGCTATACTAAGCATGACTTTCACCACTGGAATTACTTTCTTATCTGACATGATTTGCACTTGAACTTTATTTACATTAATGCACCTGCTCAGAATACAATGAGGTAGAGAAAAGCTTTTTTGCTTTTGAAAGTAATCATGTTGCTTTTTTCTAGCCCCCAAAAGGAGTCCAATCATTTTTCTCACATTGAATTATGAAAAGCAGTTCTAGGTATTGGAAAGCTCTTCTTGAGTTGCTCTTCTTGACTACGGATCTTCCCCAGCTCAGCTGTGGGCAGAATATAGGCCCCTGGCATCTGAATGGTGCGTGGTGCTCTGAATGGCAGAGGGATTCCCTCTCCTACTGTAAAAGAATAAATAGCACTGAATAGTCTTTTACACTGTGAAACAATAGAGACATGCCTAGAGCCTTCCTGCAACCTTACATTCATTCAGAGTACCGTAATAAGTATGGAGAGAGTTGTAATTTTAGACAAAGCATGGAGTAAGATTACTACGCACATAATCCGCCAGCAGTATGATGTTCCTGTCTGTTGTCTGAGCAATAAAACCAAAGCAAAGGGAAGTAGTGGGTGAGTTGAAAGGAAGGGGAAGGAAAGATCTCCCTCTTGGGATAGAGGCTGTTTTATACACAGTTGTTGTGAGTGAGAGCATGATTTGCACAAACAGACTTCAGCATAGAGAGACCTAATCCTCAACACAGGACCGCGGTTTTTTGCTAACATTTGCTACTCCTCAGTTGTGTGGTTTGGGTTCACCCAGTCACACAGAGTGAGGCTGGTATTCCATGTCTGGTACAGATACCTAATAGTGCTTCTGCAAAGCCAGCAAGCGTAACAACTTTCATAACCATTTTCCTCAGGTATAAATGACTACATGGAGACATAAAAGAATGAGGCCGGCAGTCAGTTAAAATAATGTGGTTCTGTATTTGAACTTCTCTAAAATGTGCTGGTATCATTGCATTCCCAATTCATTTTCACACAGTTTTTTTATAACTGCGATTAGTTTCATTGCAATGTTTTGTATAGTCCAAATATTTATCAGAGTAATCAAAGATTACGATGCCATAAAAACAAAGAGAACTTTAGTGCTTATTGAACAGATGAAATATCCCATTTCTAGTGGCAAGTTATGGGTTTAATTTTTGCAAAAGCCCTTACGTGGCTCACTTTGCTCCCAATGTTTATGTTTTATGAGGCTCTTGTTCCTAGGAGGTAAATCCTTCAGTCAAATGAACTTTGTTATTCATGCCAAAGTATTTCTTTTTGTATTTGACATCTGGCGTGAGGATAGATAGCCCTGTGAAAGAGCTGTTCGTGGTAAAAATGCCCTGCATGAACCTCCTCCCCATACAAAACATCTTGGTATTATCATTTAAATGGTGCAATTATTATCTATACTTAGAATATGTGCCTCCTTTGCAAATCATGGAAGAAGTCATATGTGGTAGATTTCTGAAGTATCTGAGCAAAGAACTGAAGAGCCTGATTAAAACTGTAATGCATGCAAAAAGCAGCACTTTTGCCTATTTTGTAGCTGCCCTACTGTGTTCAGTATATTGAGGGATAATGAGATACAGACTACAGAGTTGCCCAGAAGCCTTTGGAAAGGTAGATATACTTGGAACAAGAAAAATTTAGGAGTTCTTGTCAGCCAGAAATAGAAAATGTAACATGCCAATGTATATGGGCAGATTGCTGGTTTTCCACAACAAAACAGTAAGGTGTTTGGTGGAATTGAAAGATGGTGAATATAGAGTTGATTGAAAAAAGGAGCATCTTTGCATATTTTGTACTTAACCTAACTCATTACCACTGGGAATGGCTGAAGTCAAGCTGGAACGATGCATAGTGGACAGGTAGAGGACTTTCCAAAGTTGTAATAGTTAATGCTAACAAATATTGGAAAGAATATTCTTATCTGTCATTAATGCAGACACCACCATGTTCAAGATGAGACCTAGTGTAGTGGCATCTTCTCCTCTGTCAGCTTTTCCTAGCCACTCCTGGAGACAAGATAGGACCAAAATGTTCAGATATAATTTAGAATTTAGTAATTCAGATTGAGGAAAAAGAACAGAACAAAAAATAGATCTGTGTTCCTCGTCAGGGAGAAGGACTACAGAAATCAGTTACTTGAGGAAGAGAGAAAGTGGGAGAAAGAGAAAGCGTGTCATGCAGCATGTCTGGTGCTGGGTTGATTGCCCATGTTGTCCCTTACTGCTGTATTGTCTCAGTCATCTCATGTTTTCAACTGACACAGCTAAAATAGCTCTGTTCAGAATGAATATAACCAAAGTGATATGCTCAACAACACTAGAATTTTAAACAAGTTCTCTCTGGAAGGCTTCTGAACATTTTTCGTAAGAGAGTATCTACAACGTTGCATAACGATGAGGGACGGAGAGAGAGGGAAAAAATACAGCCTGTATTGCAACCTACAAATTGGTAGCTGGTATTTCATTTAGGTATTAGTTGAACAATACCTAAAAGGGAGAACCAATACCTAAAAGGGAGAATAGCTATCCTTGAAAATTTTGCTTAAGTATCATCAATTTCACAACAAATTATTGTACATATATGTTTAACAAACATTTAACAGCGATCTCTTCTCGAGATATACTGAGGTCGGTAAAGCCATGCTTTTTGCCCACTGGCAATGACATGGCAGAGTAAGTTTCTGTAAGGAACTTGGTCAGAACAAGCCAAATCAAAGGCATACATCAAAGAACTTTTAATTCCTAAGTTACCTACAGGTGACTGAAAAAACAAAACAAGCTAAAAAAGTAAAAGATCAAGATAAAAACAAATTTGTGTATATTGTCATAATGAAGTTGGCAATAAAACCTGCCCCAGGCCCTATGGGAGACTGAGAAAGAACTACTTTAGCTGGCAGAACTAGGCTTTATATCAATTACAAATTATTTATATTATTATTATTTAAAGGAGTATTTGAATTCTGGACTTTTGACAATAATTATTTCACTTAATTGCATAATCAAACAATGATAATTGCATTTTATATTTCCTTTTATATTCTACCAACATAAAAAACCAAGTTAGATTCAAATAAGTTGAATCAAGGGACTAAAAGAAGAACCAAAGGCACAGTAGTCATCCTGAACAAGCAGAATTCAGAGCAATTCCATTAGTAGCTCAGTCACACTAGCAGTAATATTTTAGTTAAATTTCCTTGTCAGAAAAAGACTGGACTTTAAACATTTCATGTTGGGAAAAAAAATAATGATATCTTACTTGACTGTAAAACATTGATAAACGTTTTTTTATTAACCTGGCCAGTGGACTACAAAGTTGTAAGTTGACTTGAGCTTCAATAAGTAAACTATTCCATTATTATGAACAGAAAGTAAGGTAAAAGACTGGGGGGAAATACTGCTATGAAGAAATTAAATAAGCTGGAGGTCTCTACATTGAAATTAATTTGCTAAACTGAGGGTGAAAGGCCTCAGGTGTGTTGAAAAACAGAGACACACACAGATGTCTGTACTGCGATTGCAAAGAAGCCTTAGAGATACCCTTGAATTTAACTTCCTATTAATTTCCACTAACTTTTCCTGGTTTAATGCCTGCTGTCCCCCACCATGTTTTTCTGATTTGAGGGATGAAGCTCCAGGGTCAGTAGACAAAATGTCTTTTCTTTTTCCCTTGAAAATTATGTTTGGTATTAAACTACTACAAAAATTCAAAGTATATTAAATTGGTGGATTTGAATGTGCCTGAACATAGACAGCCAGAGTTAAAACTGCAGTGTTATCTTTCACCTAGTTCATTTTTCAAAGCAACAGAAGCATCTGTGTCTCTTGTATATCCCATGTTATTTGTGCAGGAACATCAAATGTCTGAAGACTGAAGCAATGCATTCTTGAATGGCGTAAGACTAAAACAAATGATAGCAGGTTTCAAATGGAAAAGACCTTTAAGGTCATTGCTCTTTCCATTACAAGTACAGATTTGTTACCTGCAGATTCACAGTTTTCAGCCTTTATGTGAGTTACTTGGCTTAGTTTTAGACAATCAGATAGTATATTTTTTTCAGGGTTCAACTACTCTTTAGTTTTTACAGTAGGATTTTTGTTTTCCCAAGAAAAAAAGAAAAAGTTCATCCCTGTTCCATATAGTTCCAAAGAGGAGCTTCAGAGGAACCATTCCCAATAGGTGAATTTGCTAAAAACAATACTTTTTTTTTTTTTTTTACCTTTTAGGTTGTCTTAGCATATTTTCATCTTCTATAGCAATTTTCTACTTCTCAGAGCGGTAGCTAATTAAATCAATATTGGCTAGAATTTCAAAAACTACCAAGATGGGGAGAGTTTGGCTGTGAAAGGTGGTCTGTTGGGGGGTTTTTTTGCACCATTCTAATTTAAGTTACGTTCTTGCATTGGAGCACATACCATGTGGGTTCTTAAAGTGGCAGCTAAATGATGCTACCCAAGTAAATGGAAATTACTGACATTTAGTGAGTTCCGGTGATATAAATCTCACCTCCTAAAACCAATAATAACAGCAGCAATATCCATTATTACTTCTAATACTTATCTTTGTTACAGATGCTTTTGTCCATATTAACATTATTGTTGTTACTGCTAAATCATCAGTGAATATAGATGCTTTCTCAAACGCGTGTGTGAGAAAAATACCATTGTTATTTGTCTCCTCAAAGATTTTGGTTTAGACTCTAGTAAGGAAAGGATGGTTTGGGGGTTAAGCGATTGCATTTAAATTGAGACAGTCTTGATTTGAATCTCACTTTTAACACAGACCTCTGTGTCCAGTCTTCTAATTTCTCTGCAGGTGTATTCAGTCTGCAATTTGTTGTGCAGTTGGCTTTGGGAGCCCACCTAAAGTTAATGGGGCTTGAAATGGCACAGAAGTCCATATGTATGTACATAATTGGAGACAGGATGTTTATATACCTAGTCATATAGACATGACAAATAGAAATATCCTCAAATTGTACATCAGCATATTTAAAATGTACTTAATGACATTACATTTTATTGAGTCAATTAGGTGGGAAATGGCATTTTACGCACATTTTAAACCATCCAAACATGTTCCAGAAGTATAGACATGAAAAAAATACGACAGTTTAGAAGAAAGATGCGTGTTTGGAATGCAAAAGAGAAAAAAACGTTACTAGCAAATACAGCTCCTTCCCTAAGAGCTGTAATATTGTTCCTGATGGTCATTCTGTAGACATGAAATGAACATTTAAAGAGATTGGTTTGATAGACCATTCGGTGTTGTGAATTCAAATGAACATCTTATATTTTCATTTTCTCAACAGTAACTGTTGATATATAATATTTTGTATTTCTTTTCTGAACAACCTCTTAAAATCACATAAATATATTACTTCAGATAGTTATCATCTGGAGTGGACTATAACTAAAAACTAGAACTGAATAGATGACCAGTTCAAATATTTTTTCTGTCGTTAATGGCCGCTATACACCATGGGATTTTTGTTTCTTTTAACTGTCTCTGTCCTTGGGTATTTCCCCACTCTGTAACATCCAAACCCCTCAAAATGTGGTCTCCATGCAGGCAGCTTGCTATTCGGCTTTAGATGTGATATGTTATGTTAAAGATGAATGGGGGAGATTTGTTGTGCCTAAAGGTTAGATGATGTTGCTTTTGCTGCTCTACTAGACAGCTGACAGTTATGAAGTCCTTTAAAATGCCATCGATGTTTAGAGTATTTCAGACTACATCTTAAAGCCTTACTTTACCCATACACTTAATTTGTATACGTCGTCGGTCATTATTTATGTAAGCTGTCATGCTTGTTGAGTTCTTCTTTGAAAAATATTGAAATAGTCAGGTTGATACCAACATAGCCAAACCTGGCAATTTTCTAATTTGATTTTTTCCTTTTCTGTGGCTTCTAAGCATAATACTTGCTTCTCATTTTTATTCTTACTTAATAAGAGTTTTTTCAGATGATTCTTTCAGTATTTCAAGCTGGGATTAGTGTATACCGACAGATCTGAATGTGTCTGGACTACTTATGTTCATGTTTTACTTGCTGTAAACTGATAGTAAACTATACTGTACTGCTGTGGAAGATGAGATCTGACTGCTTAAGCAGTTATACATTGCTTTAAAAGGTTGGCTAGCTGTTACAGTTGATGCATTTCATTTTCAGCATAAATATGAAAAATTAGGAGACTTGTTCAATGCTACTATTTCAAAACTGTACTTATTCATTTCACTTGCTGAATATTCTCAACTCTTCAGCTAAATTTATCAGATTAGAGCATGAGAAAATATACCTCAAGATTGCAGGCAGTCACCTGTGCAATTGTTTTGAAAAAACTGGAATAGAAAGGAAGCATTTATTTCCTATTGGTCAAATGAAGGTGACATTGCTTTGGCAAAGTATCCAGCTAAAATTCATATCACTTAAACAAAAATAAAAATCTAGGACATCTTAGCTGCTTTACCCTGGAAACTACCACCACCCCCCAGTAAGACACTTCATATCCCTAGTGAACAGGAATTTTATTAGAAGATGCTTTATGTGATAAATGTAGCAGTGCACTGGACTGGGTAGTACATGTTTCTGAATTTCTAAGCAGACACAGCTAGTCTTTCAGTTGATCCGAGGAACTTTTCTCGCAGATGGTGCTGCGTATATGCACGTATGTTTTGCACTTTGTAAAACCAGCCCGTTACATAGTGAGTATATGTGGGTACATGACAAGGAAGAGGTGAAGCAGAAACAAGGATTCAATGATGAGCAAAGCCCCTGCCAGGAGTCAGAAGAATAAGAGCACTTTGACATAAATCAGCACTGTTTCAGATCTGCCAGTAAAGTCTTATAATAAATAAGTTAGCAGTGTGAGAGACACTCTTGGAAACATCATCTGCTGGTGTCAAACAGAGACCCTTTGAAAATGACTTCAGCCTGAGCAACTTATTCCCCTGTGCAAGCTGATTAGTTTGGACTGGCATCTTTCTCCACTGTCTTGCCAATTTTGGCCAATTACATAGTACACGCTGGCATTTTAGCTCCTGAAGTTAAATATTGATATTGGTATATGAGACCCTACTGGAGCTTCAAGTAGAGTTATGAGACACTCATTTCACAAACAGACTACTCATGCATGCTGTGTTTTTCCTATCATTAAGAACTTTGAAATCATTTCCTCACATAAATGGGAAACAAATTATACATGATGTTATAAGCTGAAAATTTTCAGGATAAAAAGTCATTTACTTCTCTCTTCCTTATAAACTTTTCCACAATGTACTAAAGTTCAGTGAGATCACTAATTTGCTCTAGTCACAAGCGTACCTACTGCTATTCCTGATGCTAAAACTGAATTTCTTAATTGCAGGAATAAGGACACATATCTGTCTGGGAATAGCTCTTTCAGTCTTTCAAATTCAGTGAGATTTGGGGCAAAACGTTTCCCTTCTTTTTTTGAGAAAACAATACCAGGGTAGTCAAAAACCATTGACCACTAGATTTTGGCACTTGCAGCAAAGCCTAGCCAGTGCTTTGGACCACTGAAGAGGTCACAGAAGAGCATAGCTATTAAATGATTATTTTATACAAAAGTGCAAAATATTATAATATAGGCATATGGTACAAAGACTGTGACACTTTTGGTGTTGAAAACTTACCCATGACAAATCAGCCAGTGATGTACATGAAAACCGTTCATGTTTTTCCAAGTTCTGCGTGAAGGTCAAACTAATAACTGTGTATCTAATTAATGTCCTTTTATAGGTGGTAAATCCAGGAAAGAAGTACCTGGATGTTGATTAGCTGCCTAATCAGAAACATGGTTCTGATCTCTTCTACCATTTTCATATTACTTCTTTAACATTACTGAGGTTTTGAAAAAGTCCATGATGTCATGTAGACTTTTAATTATGCAAAGATTAATGTAATATTTCTGATGAGAGGGTAATTGAAAGAAATCTGAAAGAAATGGAGCATGCATGAGTTGAGTTGAACTCCAAACTCCAGCTGTGTTAACTCTCTCCTCTGTGTTAAATGGGAATTACAGGATGAATGCATCTTGGGTAAAGTTCATTCCTGTACAGAGGGTCAGCATGAAACTTAAATGCCTTTAATTTTTATGAGGTTTTAACTGCACTAGAGGAAGCACAGTCTGTGTAATGGGGGGTGAGTTTGGCCTCATAAGGAACACATCGTTCAAAGGCTTTGAATTACTCAGCTTAGGCCTGTTTCTTTAAAATAAGCAGGGAATTGAGTCACTAGTATGTAAATATGTTCAGAGAAAGCTAAGGCTGCAACAGGGAAAGCTAAAGTGCCTGGGAAATGCCAAAACATTTTCTGAGATCAGAAGTCATTTTGCAAACAAGACTGTTTATTGGCTGATTAGAAGGGTTCTGCTGGAATATAAGCTTTTGGCAACCTGAACCGTAGTGAATGAGGCTACATGCTATCAGTTGTCTTTTTCCTAGGATAGGGCATTATGAAATCTTTTTAAAGAGTTACGTGCATTTTTTTTTTCTCCATTTTCTTCTATCACGTAAATCAGCATAAGGAATAAGCCTTAAATTACTCCACTGTGAAATAGACAGGTAGCTATAGTAATTGAAGAAGTCAATATTATAAACATTTAGTGTGTATTAGGTGGCTTGCTCCTTTTCTGAACCAATTAGGCATCCAAACCCCCATGACTAGATGATAATTCAGATTTGTCCTGTGGAGTTTGCCACCAACATCATCAACAACTCAACCTTCCAAATACAGTCAACATCAATAGACTTTAGTGGGAGTAGAACAGGGGTTTTGTTCCATTTAAGTTTCTACATCATGAATCTCCCTACCCTAAACTGCATACTTAGAAGTATATTCCTATAGAGTTATTACACTCCATACTATTAGTACATTAGACCCAGATAAACATGTACAGTGGTTGTCAGTTTTCTTGACCAGCAAAAGCAAGCATCATCTTCCAACACCAAAGTACTAATGCCAACAGACACCATCTGTTTATGACAACGGGCTGTGCTTTCTTATCTGAGACCCATTAACCTTAATAGTAATAATTCAGACAGCAAGCACAAAAATAGCCCTGCCTATTTCACTGTTATCTCGCTATTTGACTGTTATCTTAAAAGGAATGTGGCTGAATGTATCTCTCAAGTGGCAAAGAGGTAGAGCAGAGGAGAACTGTGAGATAAAAATGGTGAAGATCACATTAGAGACTGCAGTAAGAGTGATTTCTGGAGAAAGAAGTCATATATAGCTATGCTAGCTTTACGCTGCTTCTGCATTCCCCAGATACCTTAAGGGAAAGGTGGGGGGTGACCACGTAAGAACAAGGATGCACACACCGCCTTCGTGGCTTTCGTGCCTGGAGCCGTATGCAGCAAATTACTTATTGTAGGCAGACAGGAATCATGTTTAGAACAACACATGGTGTGTAACAATTCTTGAGTGCTGCGACCAGCTATATAGACTGTGCTGTTCTTAACAGCCAATACAAAGAAAATAAAATAATTACTAGGCATAATGATCATTAGTGTACAGATCTAAACCTGCCAGGCACAGGCTTACCAGGGCGTTAAGTTCCTAAAAGAGATAGTTAGCATGGATCAGCAAATGTGCTCCCTGCACACATTATGTGCACATTTTATGCTCACATTATTCCTTAAATACTAACGTCTTTTATGTGCTGTTGCCAGCTGCAAACTTTGAATCATGCATGATATAAAATACATAAGAATGGGTCCAAAAAAACCCCAATATATCAACACAACCCCATGAAGTCAGTGGATAAACACTAGGAGTCAGTAGTCTTTAGGTTAGCTGTTTAGAGGTGGGACTCAAGTAGACCCTAATAATTTAGCAGTGTGTGTGTGTTTCTGGAACTTTCATTTGGTCCTTCTTTATGGGGAGAATAAAGAAAAAAAAAAAAGCAAACAAGAAAACTACAATTCCTATACAGAAAACAACAATGAACATTGGAAATCCAGCTGGGAGAACAGAGAGATTTTAAATATGGGCCAGATGCTTATCAGATCCCCAAAGAATTTATAATAGAGCAGTTCTGTTGATTGCAGCAGATCTGCTTACATTCATCATTGAGTTTTCTGCACAATACTTTGGTTGTTCTTGATTTCTGTAGATTTTGTATTAAGGGAGTTAGTTACTGGCCAGAATGCTTGTCCAATAACACCTTATATGACTATATCAGAGTATTTTTAGAAAGTAAATTTGTAACTAAAAAAACTTTGATACTAACCATAGAAGCTAAAAGTTAGACTAACTTCTCTACTGGACATAAGCGATTTTGTATCAACTTTGTGTGCAATAGAAAGAACAAAGACAGATATGGACGTGAGTATTCTCACTAGAACTACCAAAGATTATCATCATCTACTGAAATTTTACGGCACATAATTTTGAATGTTGAATCTGATTTTAAAAGCCAAAAACTACTCCTTTGGAAATCTACAAAAGGGTCAAGTCATCATTAATGAGGAGAGGGGTATATACTATCCTTCCAAACAATGTTTGGAATAAGATCATTCTCTTAACACAACTTTGGTGGAGGCTGGTGAAAGGGCTGAGCTGAATTCATAGTAGTCTTGGCACCCTTTGCCAATGCCAAGATTTTTGTCGATGTGTCAGCAAAAGCAGATGTTAAGGAGACAGCATTTTATGGATCCTTGCAGGGAGCTCCTCCTATTACATGGGAAAGCCTGGGAAAAAGCCCAAACAGGTTTCTTTGAAAACATGTCAATGAAAGCTGCCATCATGGGCTATGAATGACAGGAAAAACAGATCATGTAGAGATAATGCAGAAAAATATGTGCAGTAGGGAAGGGGCCATGAAGGAGTCAGAGTAACAGAGGTTTTGTCAAAGTGGCAGACTAGGAAAACGCTCCGTACAGCAAAAGACTGGCAGGATATGAGCACAGTAGCTTGAATTTGTCAAGGGCTGTGAAAAGATGTTGCAAAACTGTTAACTGAGGAGAGCCTGGGCAGGAGATTTAGCTGTTTGAATGGCTAGAAAAAGCCCTTTGGGATGATGTGTGAAAAAGAATCTTCTAAAGACATAACCTAAATATACAGACCTAGAAAGAAGATTCTATGGCAAAAACCTTCTCCAGTTTGTTTCTGGTTTTAGGCTTGAATAAGAGGCGGGATGATAGTGCTGTCCTGAGCAATCAAAGGAAGAACTAGAAGGGAGTGCTTTACAGGAAAGATTTAAGAACTCAGTTTTAGCTGGGCAGAGCTGTCAGCTAAACATCGAAGAAGGTATCACAGCTAGAGGTCGACATTTCAGTCTAAATGGAAAAGCAGGTAAAGGGAATAAGATCTCTGAACTGTCAGCACTGCAGTGATTGCTGAACATGGATGAATGGTGTCACGGAGGAGGGGAAGAAATTACAGTGGGGAGAAAAAATGTTTCCCCAGAAACCTGGGATGGAGGGAATGAGACAGAAGGGCATGCTGGACAAGTGATTAGAGAAATCATAGTAAAATGACAGGAGTCGCCACGGGAGCCAAGGAAAGCACCAGATTTCCAGCCATGCGATTAAATGGGTCAAAGGCAGCTGATAGGTTGAAGAAGTTGAGAAGCGATTTCAGCAGAAAGAAAGTCTAGCCAGGTACTGTAGAGCTTTAAGATGAAAGGGAGAAGAGCTGCGGTGGTGCTTGAAGAGGCAGGTGGGCTAACAGGGAGAATCAAAAAGCGCGCTTATATTGTGAGAGAGAGAAGCTAGCCTTCGATAGATAAAAACTAGCATAGGAAAAAGCATATTCATAATTAAAGCTGAACTAACTAGTTTTAACATATAGTTTGCTCAGAAAAGGCAAGGTGTATTATAAGGTAGTAACATTCATTATATCTGTCAATATGATGTAAAATATACAACCTTTTTACTAGGTCTGCACATAAATCAACATATATTGCCCTTTATTTACAAGCTGTTTGTGAAGCAGTCACTAGCTGCTTGAATTTGTGTGATATTTATAAATTTTGTGCTGACAGATTCCTCTGGTGAAGTTTTAGCCTATGGATTGTACAGCAATTCAGCGCTACAGCTGCTGTTCATTCATCATATACAAGTGCCTGTCCTTAGCAGGAAGATCTCCAGGGATCTCCTCAAGATTCAGAGTAGCTTTGCCAATTCAAAAGCTTGTTTCCTTTGAGTCAGGACTGAACAAATGCGCTTTAATGATACTAAGCTTCATTGTGATCTGGAAATGCTATTCTTCAGATGGTCTGAGATCAGAGTCCTGAACTCTTGCTTTTCACTACCCCAGGAAATCAAGTTGCTTAAGAGAATGTAGTCCTAGCTGGAATCCCTAATCCAGCTATAGCCAGACTTTGGCAGTCGTGATCACAACTTTCCTATATGTAAGTCTGGATCCTAATTTTGTGGCCAGCCCTTTTCTTTAAACAGCATGCTAAGAATCCATATGCAAGCAATTCCCGATTTTATCTTATTTGGAAATCTCAGTGATACTTCTCACTTCGGTAAGCCCCATCCATCGGTCCCTCTATGGATTCTTACACTTGCTTAATTGCCTTTACTTACCTTTGTTTAACAGAACTGAGGTCATGCTGTAGGGGGAAGGTCGGGCTGTTGCGTGCTATCCGGGTGCCTGCCTTGCTGCGTAGCCCATCTGGACAGGCCTCTAGCTGGAAGAGTTTAATATTGAAGTCAATTCAAATAATACCAAGATAATAACAAGAAACAAACAGATAAAGTAAAAGAAAGAGCCTTATCAATAGTTATATTAAACTTGATTTGTCCCAAAAGAAAAGCAGATAATTAAAAATGAGTAAAGAACACAAGCCAGCATCTCTTAACGACTATTACGTTACTGTTTACGCTGCATGCATCTGTGGTTGTGACAAAACTATTGATATATTGCATCATGTAACTGTACAAATGCAATATATATTGAACAAACATTTCCTGAGTGTTTGCGAGTTTTGATGCGTACGTTCGACTTGCATTTTGGGGTTCTGATACAGCAGTTGTCTCCTCCCAGGGTAGAGAGCTTGACTCCTTCAGTGCATCGTTGAGGCTTAACCCCAGTAGGCCAGTGAGCACCACACTGCTGCTCGCTCACTCCCTCCCCCAGCGGGATGGGGAGGAGAATCAGAAGGGGAAAAGGGAAAAAACTCGTGGGTTGAGATAAAGACAGTTTAATAGGTAAAGCAAAAGCTGCACGCACAAGCAAAAGCGAAATAAAGAATTCATTCACCACTTACTTCCCATCGGCAGGCAGGTGTTCAGCCATCTCCAGGAAGGCAGGGCTAAAATACGTAAAATCAGTCAAGTTGTGCCACCTTCACTTTTATTTTATTAAAAAAAAAAAAAAAAAAAAAAAAAGAAGTTAGATGTTAGTCTGCATAAGATTTATGTTTCTGTAACAACATTAATATGACATGCCAGCTCTTTTATTCCCTGGTATAGTCGCAAACTATAAGGCACTGTAAATGTGTTATTTTTAAAAAGATACTGTTTGTTTGCTCTTAGCTTGTCAGTGTGTGTGCACACGAGGGAGTGACTCATTGGAATTTTACTTGCACTCTTGCACTAACACAAATGATCAAGGTGTCAAATGGAGACAGTCAGGTCCTGGCTCGAGATTTATGCTCAGACCTCCGCACTACATCCTCCTGAATTGCACTACAAAGGTCTCTGAATACCCTAGGTGACATTTTGGGGTTTCCTCTTGGAGATTTCTGTCTCCACAAATAATTGCTTCTGAACCTGGATAATTTATATTTAATTACTGACAAATGTGCATGCACTCAATCAGTAATTTGATTAGGAAAAAAACCAAAAAGTTAAAAGATACTGTGATCTGCATAGTAATAATGACGCACATTTCCCATCATTTAGGTCTGTAAGAGCTCCTGACATTTGAAGCTGTACTACCGAGTTGCCATGGCAACGAGAAAAAAGAAAACGTCAGATCTGAAGATTGCAGTTTACAGTTACTGTTCTTCACTACTAGGCCTCAGTTGCTCCAGATTCAGTTTAATTTGCAACCTCACTTAATCTGTCCGACTATACATTGGTGTTTGACAGCCTCTACCCTAACTCCCGTTTATTAATGGATTCCTCTTGCAAGACGCAAGGTTTATGCGAATTATCTCTGAATGTCAAAAGACCACGACATCTAAACTGGACCTTGGGGGAGCAGAAAACAGATTGACTCCATTTTTTTCTATCTGTTGACTTGTTGCTATTCAACTGTTCAGAAAATATTTTGTCTGTGGGTTAGTATTTGTATATGTATGAGTGTATGTATATATATATATTTATATAGAGAGAAGAGTTATACAACAGGTTTAGCTTTTATAAAATATTCATCTGGAGTGGGCAAGGGACAAAGCAGAATAACACAGCCACAGATGAATTGTAACTATTCTACCATGGCTAAACCTACTGTATTTGCTGTTTATAGTGTGGCCAGAAGGAGAGAGCCTAATCCAATCATACCACTACAACAGCCGCTTTGTCGACACAAATAAAGCAGGTCCGGGGCTCTGCGGCGTCACTTCTTGTACCTCAGGTTCGGCAAACAAGAAATGCAAGTCCCCCCGGCTCGTTTCTGATCTGAACTGCTTTCCTTATGCCCCAAATGGAATTTACAATCCAGCAGGAGCCCGGCGCTTGGCTCCCCATTTCAGCGGGAGCAGCGCCGGGAGGTTCCGCAAAGCTCGGATTTGCGAGAAAGCCGGGAGCAGCCAGCTGCGACCGACACTGCATGGGTCACCATTTCCAGCAGTGGAAGCGCTGGGCCTGATTTCAGAGGGGCTCAAGTCAGCTTCCTTTATGTTCCTGCAGATAATTATTTGCTGGGGCAGTCTGCAAAATTTCAGTCTTTCGTCAGCTCTGCAGACACAGTTAAGTAGGTAGAGGTCTGCGCAGGAGAAGCTGATTAGAACAGCAAAAGCAAAGTATTTCTTGGAAGCACTGGTCTCTCTCTCAGCCTCTCTGCAGTTGTCATGACATACATAAGCGCAAGGAGGAAAACAGATGCCCTGTTCTATAAATATATTCACACACACACATATATATAGTTTTGAATATATATATACATACATACACATGTACACAGAGTTTCCAGTTAAGAGTAACAAGAGCATTTCTTTGTGTGTGTAAACTTACCACACTTGTTTGCAGACATGGAAAAAAAAGGGTGTTCGTTACATATCAATATCAATCCTTTTTTACTCTGTGAGCATGTAAGGTTAAAAAAAAAAACCTTTCTAACTGTTTCAAGATGATCATCTTGTTAATAAATTGTAAATGATCCATCAAAGCTCACACCAAATTTTTATAAAAGTAACACAAAAGTATACTAGTGACAGACTGTGGCTTTTATTAGAGCTTGCCAGTAACTAGGGTAAGGTAAGTGTCTTAGAATATTTTAATAAACTTGCTTATTTAAAGTTTAAACAAGAAAGCTTCCTTATGCAATAGAACTTTGCAGCTGCATTCTTTAGTTAGCATTTTTACAGTACTTATGAGTCATACCGTACGTCTATATGTCTACAGTGAGATTATGAGCATATCTTCCACGCCACATATATGTTTCAATGGTAAAGCTTTTTGGAAGCATTAAAAAGTCCAAACATACATTAAGTTTTCCATAATGCTACACTAGATATTAAATGTGTGTTGGTAGTTAAAAATTGCTGTACAATAGCTTTTCTCTGACTTCCTGTATTGTACCAAATATGAAACAGGTCTTTTTTTTTTTTTTTTTAATCAAAAGGAGTAATAACAACAGCAACAGAGGAAAAATTAGTTTGTGTAGTGAACTTTCCTAATGTTGTAGATTTCTTGGTAAGATACAAGCTGCCTTCAGACAGGAACCCATTTTTCTTTTCCAGCTTAACTCCTGCAGTCCTGACCAAGTAAAATCTCCCACTGCCCTTCTTTCTCTCGCAGCACGCTCTAGGTATTTCAATTACCAAAGTGGTACTTTGAGGTGAGTGGGAGTTTCTGTTGAGCAAGGGCTTCAGGAGTGGGCTGTTAGGCAGCTGCAGGCATTTCAGCAGGAAAGTGCCTGATCTCAAACATTAACGTGGGCATGCTTCTGGTTCTCTTTCTCTGCCCATGCCTTGTAAAAATCCTATGCTGCTGCTTTATCATCAACAATCATGTCTTTAAAAAATATATATATATAATTTTCAGGCAAATTTTTCAAAAGGAAAAAAAAAATCAACAAATGCATAACACCACTGGATTTTCAACATGTATATTTAATGAACACATCCAAATGCACCCAAAGATAAACCGCACCCTATGCTTTGATCTACAAAGCCTCTATCATGAATAAAAGAAATTATAATATCCTCCCCAAAAAATACTCTTTTTCTACTTTCTTTCTTCCTCTCTCTATCCAGCAAAACCCACCTGTAGAAAGATACCCACTGACATTAGTGTCATTTCTATCAAGTACCAGATAAAGCTACCCTTTTCTCCTTTAAACCAAGGCTCACATATCACTGAGTGGATCATTCCAAGGGCATCCAAAATGAGGAACAAAGAAAAATCTTTTCTGCCTGGAACTACACTAACAATGGGAAGAGTCTTTCTACCACTTTGTGCCCAAGGACAAGAGATCTTCTTGGATAATACTGCAACCTTTTGACATGTAGAGAGGTCAGCATCATGGCTGAAACTCTGAATCAAGACACGTCAAAGCCTTTATTCACCATTATCACTTCACTTCTGCACCTAGATTAAAGCCTCCCCAGCCTTTACTGCGTGTCTCTAGGCTTCAGACGGAGCTAATCACTGGCCCACCTAAGCATGCAAAGAGAAGATGAAGCTGCCATGTTAATGTTTCTCCCTCTCTGTACCTGAGAACAAACCCCATTTAACATGAGATTGTGGCACTTTCTGTAGCGTTATACAAGTGAGAAACCGTATTAGAATCTGAGTTTTCCTACCTGAATAAGATTGTCGACTCTGGCTCAAAAAATGATGCCCATTTCCTGAAACAAAGGAGCAACAATCACTTGTTAGTTTTTCTACAATATCGTGACAAAAGTAGAGAAGTTACAAAATTGGTTGTCATTTTTTTAATAGTTAATTATGTTTAACATTTGTTCAGCCAAGCTTGCTGTTTTTATAACATAGCACACTTCTACCTAGCTATTTTGGTCACTACAAACTGTTTATTTCAGTCTATGTTTATAGATATATAAAGCTGTCTAGAGTCAGAAAGGCAGTGAACTTGTTGATTTTAATTTTGTGACATGCACAAAACTTCTTGTGCAAAAATCATTTCACTTGAAAAAAGTATCTGCTGTTAAAACAAACACAATTTAGGTATAACAATCAGTGAGAGGAGTTTATTAGCAAGACCAAGGTCTCATTTGTGGTGTACTTGCTAATTGAGCCCTTGTCTGTACACCTCATGTGTGTGCTTTTACAGTATGCCTTTGTGCATTTATTAATGTACTTTTCGTTCAGTAACTGTAGGTCTGAAGATTAAAACAAAGGGAAATGAGCTGAATTTCCTACTGGGTATCGAGGAAAATTAGGTAAGAGTGGAACACTGGCTAATACACTTTCTGAGCCCTGTTCTCATCACATTTACACTGGTGTAGATCGAAAAGCAACTCCATTACTAGAATTGTTTGAGATTCAGTTAATCATATTTAGACGAAATTTTTCATCTAAACCTCTCCACATTTTGCTTTTACTGGTCTGCTGTGAACAGTAAAGCAGCAATATTTGTCACAGGATTGTTGAGTGCTTATATGTTATCAAAAGTCTGTCTTCTGTGGCATACAGAGAAACCTACAGCTTAGGTGCCTCCCACAGATGACGTGACTTCCTCTGCTGACCACTTTAACATGTCTCTAAGGCACCCAGCATAATTTGGTTTATTTGAAATGGCTGTGGCCTGTAGTCAAATAATTCATCCTGGTCTCATGCATAGTCATTTAAGTTAAGGATTACCATAATACAAACCTCATTTATTAAATTATGGACTTACAATCACTTTGTAGGGCCCTAGCTTAAATGTTTTATCACTACAAAAAAGACAGACATATGTTATATTAACAACTTTTACATCATTGGTCTTTCCTTTGCAAAGACCTCCTGTCTGAAATACTGAGAAAGCTGCCAATTTTCTTCTCAATTGCTACGAATACACTCAGCCACTTGAAACATAGCAGAATTTTGTACACAAATACTTTTACATCACTCTTTTTCTAAATGATAAGTTTCTTTCTGAATGGATTTAATAATGTCTTAATTAATTAAAAAAAAACCCACAAGATAAATCATATTAAAGTCACATCAGCTTGAGAACACCAAGTAAGTCTAAGGAAAAAACTCTGATCCTATCTTCCTTTTATTGCATCTCTAGAAACTCTGTTGTCTGAGAGGTACACTGTCCAACGCTAACAAAAAGAAAAATAACTAAAATAGCAATTATTTTCTTTCAATTAACTCTGTGATCTAGAATCTGTAGAATTATCATGCAAAATACATTAGTAATTATCATAACTATTCTATTTAAAGCAGATATAGCTGACTAATTTACTATGTAAAACACATAACCCATTGACTACACTGTTCTCTTGCCTCACATCAAGATATGCTAGTTGATTTATATTTGTCCAAATGAAACGGATACACTCATACGCTCTCAGTGGAAAGTTACTAGTTGCACAATTGCTATGTGTGTGTATATATGTAGATATATAGAGATATACACATACACATATAAATATATATGTATATAATATATGCAGATGGAGGGAGACTAATACAACGTGGGGACTTGGAATAAGCAGTTTAATTCCATGAATTATGGATGAACACATGAGTTAAGGGACAGCACAGGTTACGTATGCCAAACTAGTCTGATTTACATAGAAGAAAAAAGGCAAAAACCCCACACACTAAAATCCAGGCTTATCCCAACTCTCATGTTGTATTTATGCTACCTTTAGCTGTCCCCTCTTAACGCAATTATATCATTTGAAGATATGCATAATTGTCTACTGACTCATTTTTAGTTGTCTATGTGTCAGCAGGTCACCAGTAGTGGAAAAGGAAGGGTTTATAGCCAGAATTCTGCATTACTGTGCTTTCAGTGGGACAGCTTTTTGGAAGTTTCATCCACCCTTTGAACATTACACTCCTCCTCCGCATCAGCAAATGACTGTATTTGATGGCTTGGGGTTAATGAATGTAGCCTAAAGACAGACTATGTGTATGTACATGCGTATGTACACACGCTGCCTGGGATTGTAGAATAAGAGCACGTCTGGTGGACTGTGATGGTGAATTCAGTACAAACAAGCTGTGGTGTTACTGCCATTTCAGACAGAACCCTCCTGTAAAATCACATTTGCCCCATGACAGACTCTGTCTCTTTAAGTTACCACCAGGATATTTTTTTATGATTTTTCGTTCTTTTTCTAAAGTTCAAGCAAGGAGGAAAATATTTTGTTTGATTTTAAAGATACTTAATTCAGCTACTTTTCCAGTTAATCGTTCCTTTGGGCCCTAGTTGCTGAATTGCTTGCTGTTTCTGAGGTGTAAATAAACGTTTTGATTTATGACGTGGTTGCAAAGAAACTTGTAATTTATTTGTGAAATGCTCAAATAAAGGATGTATGGGCTTTTACCTTTTGTCTGGTGTAGACCTTCCTGATGCAATACAGCAGGAGAAGAAGACTACAAAATGACCTTGAGACTGCCAAAGGGCTGGAATAGCCTGAGCTAAATACAAGAAACTCCCACGTTGCTCTAAGTAAAAAGAGATAAATTGCAGTCTTCATCATCACCGTGCCGTGGTTATAGAATGAGAATCTGGAAGTTAGAGAGGCAAATAAGGTTTGACCACACAAGAAAGCAGTAGCAGATTATTTAGCACCCCTTCACGTGGCAGCAACGATTTGCCTTCTAAAGCCCCCCTTTCTTTACAAAGAGTTGCATTGAGCCAAACCTGGCTCAGATGTCCCTGGGCTGGACTGGGTGCAGGAGCTTTAATGGATTTTTGTTGCACTTCCTTTCTCCTTCACCTGGCCACCTTCCTCACCTACCGCCATCCGTTCAGCTTATATAGAACAGACGGCCACAAAAAGTGAACGTTGTGAACGACGCAGAAACAGGCTGAACAAACGTCAATCAGCAAGGACCACCGTGGGATGCTACAGGACTGCGTTTCTGTCCCTGCTGTCATGGCCAATTACAAGATGGCTTTTAACAGCTAGTACTGCCATAGTCTGTAGTCGCGTCTGATGCGCTCCCGCCCTGCGCTTAACTCCTCCTTAAGATGTGTAGGCAGATGCGGTCTGCTTGTTGCCCTGATTCAGAAAATCTTACTCCAAAATTTAGAGCCCTTCTCGCCTTCAAGCCCAAACTGCTCTGGGCCAGGTTACCCCAAAAAAGTTTCCACTGCTTTAATGCCCTTCTGTACCAGGAACTGCAGACTTCATTGACAAGGCTTATCGCTTTAGCATGCTGGAATTCAGGTTTGTAAGATACTATTTTCTTTTTTTACTAAGCTCTCATAATCTGTGATTATGAGGAGAAAGGAAGTGGGGTATGCTTTCCCTGTGCTGCCAGCTGCTCCCGGACATTGCAGAAGGGCCCAGTAGGTGACATAAATAAAAAAATAATAATTCTGGCCCAGAATCCAGGGCAGAAAAAAGAATAGGCTAGGCAGAATGAAAATCCTGCAGCAAATTTGCACCATAGCACTATGGCATTATTGCCTCTTTACCAGGGAATTCTTTTTCCAGCACAAAGCTTGAGCCTGTTGGCTTTCTGACATTCCTGCGAGTTGTTTTTTTAGATCTTCTAGGAAGTTACCTAAAGTGACAGAGACACATAAAGATAGAATATCTCTGAAAATAGCCTTTTACTACATCTGAGAAGAGAGAAAGCTGGGAGAGGGAGGGCAGCATTTGAAGGAAACATTTGAGTACAAGCCACAGCAACTTGCTTTCACCGAGACCCACATCGAGCTTTTGCCTGTTGCTGATGCTTTATCAGACTTTGAATCTAAAGGGGGCTTTTTAATGTGGTCCGTAATAAGTAGAGGATGAAAGAGCATACGTGAAACTTCTGGTGTAATTGGGCAAAAGGTCATTACCTGAAAGCCACAGCAAAAAAGCATCACCTCCTTTCGTCTCAGTTGAGAACATTGTCCTAAACTAATGCTGTGCCTTGTACCTTAAAAGAGGTGTTTGAAACAGTACAAAGTTAAATCATAAGCAAGGAAATGTTAACAGAGAGAGAAAATGCTGAATGGTTTTTAGTCAGGTAGAAGTTTTCTGTTGCCCTTTCAACCTTCTTCTGTCTCATCTAACACCACACATTCTGGATTGCAGTCTACTCTTACTTGGTAACTTTGCACAGTTCAATCCAGTTACGTTTTTTCTCCAGCAATAGTAAATCAGAACAGTCCCTTCTGGCTTCAGTACAACCTCCTTACCTGCAGAAACAAAGCAAGGGTCATTGCTCCTGCTGTAAAACTATTGGGATGCTCTTCCTCAACCACCACACCTCTGGCCGGACTCTACTCATCCACCTCCCCGTGGTTGATGACCTTTCGCTGCTCCTGTAGTTACAGCAGCAAGTAAGTTACTCCAGTCTGATACATGTCAACGTTATTTTGTTACTTATGACTCATTTTGCAACTTACTGTTTTCCACATGCAATTGTGGGATACTCAGCATCATTGCTGTGGCTGGATGTACTTTTTATGATTAACTGTCCAAAACGAGAAAAGCAAAAGCGTTTACTTGTTTCCTGCAAGGCATACTGAAAAATCAGAATGTAAAATATAGCTGGACACGTATAATTAATGAATTGCTTGCAAACAGTTTTCTGAAATACAGTTACAATACCGGAGTAATTGATTTGGGAAGGGGGATGTTCATAAACAGCTTTTTGTGGTACATTTAAAGAAAAAAACAAAAAAAACAAAACAAAACTCTCACAGGGTTGTCTTTTCAAACTGACCCCACATTTTTTTAACAGAAGGATAATGGAACATAAGTAGACAGTGCTTATGGACTGGATTAAATCTTCATGTCACCAACAGTTTTTTTTAAATTGTAGCTTTTATAAAGGTGTCCATTGTTGTTTACACCTGTTACCTTGCTTCATGCCAGCAGCCACTTGGGAACAAGTTACTGGGCTAATTCTGCCATTCCCGTTATCTTGCCAACTTCACCCCTGCTGTAACCGATCTGCTGGGTTCAGTGGTAAGATAACAAGTCTAGTCTGCACTTGGAAATGACAGCAAATCAAATAGTGCCTCTTTGTACACAAATAAATAAATAAATAATCACATCAGCTGTGTCTCATTCTTTGTGCTATTTTATCAGCTGCAGCAAAGCAACAGTACTGTAAGACAACTTCCAAATAGCCATAAAACAGGGATTATAATAAAACAGGGATTATAACCTGCCTTAGGGTTACAGCATGTATTATTGACTTGGCTAGTACCAAGGGAGTTAGCCTTTGGTGGGATTTGAATACCTAATTCCCACCGGCATCACTAAAAAGCCAGAAGCCTAAGACCTGAAATTTCCCCCAGCTGATAAAATAATTATATACCTATAAACTATTTCTTTTTTTAAAAGTCATCATGAGCTAATACACACTGAAACGTTTCCTGTATCTCCAAGGTAACTTAATTGTCATCATCTTTCATATTGAGCAAAACCAGCAAAACCTCTAGAGAACAGGTGCCCCAATTAACAGATACTCAGCCTTTCATATACTGGATTGATAAAAAAAAAAAAACAAGATGGGGGATATTTAATTCATATGGGGATCGTAAAGAACGTGACAGAATCCACAGATAAAGCAAAGTAGAAACGATATATTGTAGTAATTCAAATAACCCTTGTTATGAGACAGTAAGTAGAAAGGAAAGATTTAGATTTTTTTGGTGCAATAAAATTCACATGTGGAAGCTGTGACTATTAGCTACATCATGTAAGAACTAGATCAGTGTTGGAAAGCCCAGCCACGGTGCCTGGCAAGTTTTGCCATTGTTACTAATGGCAAAAACTGCATTAATCCATACGAAAATGGCTTGCTCTTGGATCCTGCACAGAGAAGTCGAAACAGTAACAGCTCTAGAGAGAAATTCTTTGAGCTGGGCAAAAACCCTATATCCTCAGCCCTGCCAAGGGCTTAGTGCAGCTGCTCACCATCACACTGGCAGAGCCGACTGCAGGATTTTGACCCATGTGTACCCGTCAAGCTGTGTTCTCTCGTGTCTTTGGTCCCATCAGACCTCAAAGCACCCTCCTCTCACTCCGTTTCAGTGATAGGGGGAGAGCTGCAACAGAACGACAGAAATACAGAGTCAGAGGGCACAGTTCAAAACCATCCTAGCAGCACAGCCAGTTGGAGACTTACCCTCCTGGCAAGCGCAGCCACCTCAGCATGACGACCAAAGAGCCAGGGTGCAGAGGTACCTCATGCCAGAACCTCAGGCAGGCACCAGCCCGAGAGCTGAACCCTTCCCAGAGGATGGACCACCATCTCGGCCACCTGGACCCAGGGCCGGGGAGGTTAGGTAGCCCTGGGGGTACGTGGCAGCTGAGCAATTGTCAGACTCTGCCCCAGACTCCTGCCAGATGTGATACCTTTTACCAGTCCTGATGGGCTTGTCAGGCTCCACGTACTGCTGGGCTGCCAGTCGGCATTTGTACAAGATGAGTGGACTACCCGCCCAAGCGAATGAAACAAGTATTATGTGGAAGGGTTGTTTTGTTTTTTGGTTGGTTGTTCCCCCCCCCTCTTTCTCACTCACATTAAGACAGTTCTTATCATCTGGTTTCTGTGCCATTGACATCCAGTCATCATTCTTGCACTGATGCTCTAGCTTGGCACCTTATTAAAGAGCCATCAGGGCTTACTCTTTTATCAGTTCCATGATAAACCTACTTTTAATTGTAGTTGTCTGTCATCATTTATACAACTTGTGAGCTGCCGTACTTTCTCACACTCTTAATTTCTGTTCCTTGGCACTGTGTACTTTGTTCTGTAGCAAATGGGCACTGAGTACCTGAAGCCAATGAAAATGTGTGCTGTACACAACTCTGCCTTCTGAAGTTGAGTGGATGCAATCCAAGGCTTGATTTCTTCAGTTCGTTCTTTCTTGAATTTTAAACAAAAATCCTCTTGCTACTACAGCTCTTTTTTGTCTCTTGTCCTGCTTAGGCTAAATAAGAGAGGGAGGCAGTATGTGCATTTAAATGCCATTATTTAGTGAAGGTATAACTCACTTATAGCAAAGATAGATACATGGAAGTAAGAGATTTATTGTTCAAATCAAAGTATTAAAATATGTGTGTGTACATATAAATATAAGCAGCTAAGGTGACGAGTTTCATTATCCCACACAAAATAATAGTCTATTTTTTTTAATTGGTTATTAAAGAGTGAATACTCATTAAAAGCTCAGTTCATTGGGAAAAAATAGTACAATGCAATTAAACTGTACTACAGACTAATTAATATGGGAATTGGGGCAATTCAAATACCTTTAAAGAGATGGAAGTGGGGACAGTAGGCAGCATGGACTTGTACCAGTCATCTTCATTAGCCTGGCAGATGGATTTTCTGCTACTTTAGGGTTTTGCTGAGGGTTCTATTTTTTTATTTTAGTTTCAAAGTACATCTGGAGGGAAAAAATGTTTTCTAATGTTGGTCTTCACAAAAGACTGGAAAAACGCTCTTAAAAGAAAACAAAAAACAAACAAAACATAATGAGAGAATAGATTCATATATTACTTACCCCCCTATAACACAGTCAACTCTACTTTGTTTCTAGAGGCCCACCCTTAGCACTCTGCATCTTTCCTTTACACAGATAAATCTGAAATACCCTAAGACTTAATAACATAAAATTCTAGCCTGCTTAGCTCCTCAGTCGTGTAGCATTTTTTCCCTGTGGGAGATCCCCGTTAGTTTGTTCTCACCAAAGGCTGCTGTGTCAAGAACCGTTCTTACAAGCTGTCCAATTTCATATGAGTCAGAAGACATTTACCAGTTATAAACCAGACTTTCATGAAAAGTACTTTGCTGCCTTTCTTATAATTGAGATGAAAGAAGGATGTGCCAAATCTCTAAGGAAACACCATTGAAGGAGCCTGCTGGCCTCTTTTTTTTTAAGCACTCAATCCAAAAGTTAACCTGTTTAGAAGTAGGAGGTCACATGAGTCAAGACCATGAAAACTTGCCACTCACTTTTGATAGTACTGGCATCGCACAAACAGTTAAGTAGCAGAGGGCCCTGTTGCAGAGATTTGCTAAAAATAGTTGTTTACACCCAAACGCAGGATGGGCTTCAGATTAAAAGCCAAACTAAAATTTGATGGTGCTGTTGGTGCTTATGAGCTGTTTTCTTAGATGTCTGGGTCTTGTTGCATATCTATCTCGGTGGGGACTTCACAAGCCAGCCTACTCTGGTTTCTGCCCTTTGGAGGTCAGTCTTTCATTAGGTAACACAATGGTACTGTTTACTGTTCCAATCAGCAGAAAAGCATAGGTCTGAGACATTCTTAGCATCTGATGTTTGACTGACCTAAGGTTTTGGAAGTCCAATTGGCTGACTCTCTATTGCTTTACACCTTGTATGCATTTATACAACTGGTGCATTTACACCAAAGCATAAGACTATAAATCAGATCCGCTTTGATTCACTGGTATTTTCCTTGCACTTTGTAGAATTGTAAATTACTCTGCAGGATGACAAACACTGATCTGACTGTTAGATCATTATGTTATATAGCTGTGTTATGAAGCAAAACCCATTCACAGATACTCATTCATTTGAGAGAGATGTCACTGGCCTAACACAATGGGCTTCTTTCAAGCCTTCCCTTGTATTTCATTCTGTTATTTCTCTGTTAATAAATAAATAAAATCCCCCTTGGTTTATGGCTGTAAGAGATGAAAGAACTCTTTTTTTCGTGTCAACATTGTGTAGTGCTGATGGAGTCTGGCAACAGTTGAATCCTGGCTCAGGCTTCTGTTCTGTTTTCCTTATTAGCATTTTGCTTGGCTGTCCCTGCCAAAGTCTCCTGGACATTTCTGAACTCCGTGAATTGTTGCAAATATTGCAACGTCCAAGTGTGAAATGAACTGCATGGAAACTCCTGGGAACCTGTTAACAGTGTATTAACAATAACCTCAAGTTCACAGGAAACAACAGGCACCTGTTCAATGGGGAACATGTTCTTGAATCGACACTCAATTATCACTGCATATTTTAGCATCATTTTTGCACCTTATCTAAGACCTACCATGAGCCTTTGAAGCCTGTTTACGAATTTAAAACCAGTCGTCACAAACCAAGACAAAAATGAGAATATGAAGAACTGGAGTACACAAATAACTTAGCATTTTAAAAGGATTCTAGAAAAACCTCAATTCTGGTTTCCTTGAATGTGAATTGAGATGACAATTTATATAAGCCTCTAAGGTATTATAATCATGTAAGAAAGATTTGCTTTTTAAAAAAAAAAAAAAAAAGAAATTAAACTGAACAAAGAAAATGGTAAATGGTACAAGCCTTTCTTGTAAGAGTGGAATACCTTAAACATTTAATAATTATAGTCAATATTTTTAGTCTGTGAAGCTAAAACTTAACATCTAAAAGTATTTAGAGTGTTACATGTTTAAAACCATTACCTGCGTTATAAATAAATTTGTACTATCAATAGCCTACTATAAAACTAAAAGACATCTATATTCATTTAGTGGCCCAGGAACGATGCGCAGCCCTAAAAAAACCACAAACAACCCAGCTCTTATTCTTATATACACTGTGGCAGCTCTGAAGGAACGCATTTTCTGGATTGCATTAATGCAGAACAGCTCTCTCCTACTCTGGAGAAGTTCCATGCACTCATCAGGAGCTGACGCAAGGTCTGTGATTTGAGTGCTTTTATATATACCTTCACAAAATCCGTGCAGCCCCTGCAATCATCTTGTAAGGCAGCGTACTCTCCCTGTAAGAAGCCGTTCAAGAAGGCATTCTCAAACAGAAGAAGGAATTATGCTGAAATACAGTGGCCTCTCCAGCCTGCTCCCGTAAGGACAGACCAAAGTCTGTCAATGAATGACTCCCAGGAGACCAGTGGTGTGCTGCAACGGTGGACAAGTCTAGAGAGCGAACTCTTTATTAACAGCCGAGTAAATCAGTCAGCCAGAGAGTTGTTCATTCATTATAGTCCATGGGTTTGTCACTTGTGCAAGTCTTCTCTAGCTACAGATTAGTTTTTTCTTCCTGTCCACTTGATAGCTTTGCCACCCAAATTCAGCTGGCTTTTTCAGAGCTCATTTATACTTTTTAGAATTCCTCCAGCCTAATCCAAACTGTCTCTGAATAATGGTTAATGATTAGTGTCCTATTAGCCATGGTCTTACTCCTGAATATTTAACTAATTTGACAGTAGGATGGTGTATTTCCATTTTATGATAATACTAGACAAATTTAACTTCTGAATTGAATCTAGAAGCTTCAAGAATGACATGTCTTTCTAGTCACAAACAGCTGTACTTAATCTTAAATCCTATCCTTCAGGACTGGGACACAAAATTATTTCAAGTAATGAGCATTCCTAAGGATAGGGAGGTGAGAGAGATAATTTGCCACCACATGACTGAGTGAATAATATTGAATACCTGATAGCTGAATTATTGTCTCTTGTATGCTACACAGAATAATTTGTGTCTGAAAATATTTTCCACTTACAGAGATTGCTCAAATAATAATTGACAGGTATGCACACACCCCGTATATAAATGTATATACACCATATATGTATGGTTTATTTCAAATTAGGCTTCTAAGAAACAAGCAGAAAAGCCAGATAATGGATCCAGGTGATTTGCCTTATAAACAGCCAGGCTAAATTATAAATATATGTTATTCTTTATCATGTCCCAAAATACAATTGAAAGTAACATCTGAGCTATTACTCAGGATGTTTCTCCTATTCCAGAGAAAAACTATATCATTGGATTAACAATGCAAGAAATGCTGAAACCGCACTTAAGTAAAGTCTGTCTTCCATCACAGCTAGAAACAACGTTCAGCAGGGAGCTGTTATGGCTATGAAACATGAGGATAATCTAGAAGAGTTCTCCTCTGCTGATGTTAGGCCTTAGGTATAGCCGCTGCACGTACAGGCATACATGTTCATACGCAAGAGAGAAGAAATCTTTTTTCCTGTACTTCTAAGAGGGAAATTTTTTTAATAAAATACTGCTTCATCTCTGTCAACTTAACACTTACCCACATGTTACAGTGAATGTCTGCAGATACCACACTGTGTATAACATGATAACAAATTCTGGCTGACACATATAATAAACCTGGAATAGTTTTAAGGACATGATTTTCATCTTGTAAGAGATGTAAGGGATTGTATTTGGGAGTGCAGTTAGTCCTAGAACAGAGACATCTTTCCTTCAATAATGACTATCAGTGTGTAATTTGGACCCTATGGACTAAAAATATATAGCTTGATCTTTAGAGTTATATTCATAAGGGACTTTTATTCTGCTGGGCACAGGAAAGACCTAGAAACACATATACCAGTAGACTGCACGTTTTTCCTGATACATTCCTCTCTGATTTTCCTTCCCCTAATCTTCTTGGACTTCCCCCCCTTCCCCAACAAGTGATACTCTAATAATTCTTTCCTGCTTTCTTCTTAGCATTTCAGATCCACGTTCTCTCCTGAATCTGCATTCAGCCAAGTGACACTGACACCAACACCAGATTTATGAGGGGAAAATGTGCTTGCTTTACTGCTAATTACCATTAGTTACCATTGTTTCCTGTGTTAAATAACTTGTATTATCATCCCTGCCTTGCTGCATGCTTGATCTCTTACCTCTATTACTCATCCTCTGTTAACTTCCATCTCCACCTCATTTCTGGGTTATATCATTGATGGACCGAGTGATTATTTTTCAGCCAATGATCCAATTTATGCGCAAAGTAAAATATCCCCAAAATCGTTCATGATTGCCTTCATTTCAAATAGCTTAATCTGTCACTTCCGGATGGTGTTTTCTAATGGAGCATCTCATTTTCCCCTTTCTCCTCACTTCTCTGCAGTCACACCAGTTGTAATCTAACAATGAATGAGATAGATTGATTAAATGGCCAAGTTACGCATGAAACAGTCCCAACTGGAAAAACATTTAATGGTGGTTAAATATTATACTGTTGTATAAGCTACCTGAAAAGTGAGCATGACTAACACTGCAGTCAGAGTCCTTTGAAAATGCCTTTCTGGACAGAATTGTGCAGGTTTACTGACATATATTTTGTCATGCCAGCTCTAATTAAGCCTGTCTAATTACACCTCTTACAAGGGTTTCAGGTTGAGCATATAAATTCTTGAGGACATTATCTGCTGTAGGTGTATAAATGTCCTGTGGAATAGTAGGGAGGAAAGGTCTGTAGGGAAAGTTAATGCTTTTTATTAGACCGTATGACATAATTGGGAAAACAGACAAGCTTTTGGACATGCAGGACCCTTGCTAAATATCAATGAAGAATGATTTTACTGTATGTCCAAAAGAATGACCTTTTTTTTTTCTTACTCACCTGTCTCAGCTGGTCAGACAAAAGTATTATAAACCTTTCCTGTCTCATATCCTTCTATCTTTGAAACCATTACTACATCTAAAGCATATCCAGTGAAGAAAAGTAGCTATCTGATCAACAGACTTCTCTTTGGTTGGGTCTGTTGGTGGCAAACTAAAAAGAAACTAAAGGAAGTTAAACAGCCTCTACTCACATATCGCGCCCTGGGAAATCTTTAATTCTCTTCTGCAGAATGGAATGGAACAGCTCCAGCAAGTGATGTCTCCCCCCAGATTGCCATAAATTGGTGATGAGGGCGCACTGCTGTGAAATGCTAGACATTAGGTGCTAAATGCTTATATAGTCCCAGGGAAAGAAAGAAATGCAGTGTTTATTTTCTTACTTTGAAGGACCCTCTCCTACATCCACTGGGTAACTTTTATACTGTTTGATCTATAGGTAGGTTATAAGGACACCTGCAATTCAGCTTTTGCTCAGCCTTGCCAAGAATGAAGGCCTTCCAGGCGTGTCTTAAAAAAAAAAACAACCAAGCAAACAAAAAAAATCCCCACAAACTAAAACCCTGTCAGTGCTTGAGGAATTTTAACCTAGAAAGAGGTGGCAGCTATAGACTACAGTACAGACTGCAGCAGTTGAGAAGTATCTGTCTTGCAAGTTTGGACTCGGGTATATAATTGTCATGAAAATATGACATCACTTTCCATGGATCTGCACAAGATTATGGAGAATTATCCTCTATGGAACTCTACTTTTAAGTGCAAGTGGCATTAAGTTTGAGGTACAAATTATCAGGAATAAGCTTATTATATTTTATTTGCTATTGTTCACAGTAATGCTGCCACCAGGCTTTCCTGTGCATCTCACCAAGTCTAGAATTTTGATTTGCATTTATTTGATCAGTTGAAGTGGTCAAACCAGGCTTAAAAGTACAGTACTTAATAGAAGAAATATGGGGAGGAGGAACCAGGGTCCAAAATAAATTCCACTTTGCAAATTCACATGCTAATTTAAATTGGGGAAAAAGGCCATAACCATATTCTCAAGGGTTCAATTGGGAACAAGATTGGGCTGCAGGTAGAATTTAATTACCACATGGCTTTAAACGGTTACTGCTTGAAAGGCTGGTGCCAGAATCACAGTTAGGTTCCTACTTTATACTAAAAAAAAAAAAAAAAACAACCCAAACCCCACCCCCCCCAAAAAAACCCCAAGAACACAAAAACCCCCCACCAAAACCCCCACACAAAGGACTACAGCAATGTCTGTAAAATGCATGCATTTAGTGGCAAGAGGCTTTTGTTGTACATAGTAACTATAATTTAGTCTGTTTCATTACTTGAATGTAGCCATTGTAGCTGGTTTGCTGTGGACTTGGCTTTTGTAATTTAAATACCTTTGTTGGAACATTAATTTGTTGGGGGAAAATAGAGTATTTGCAAAATACACAGTATTCTGATCAAACTGATAAAAAAGCCAAAGCCTTCCAAGTTCTAATCATATTCAACATTTGTGTTCTTTTGTTTTAAGTGTAGAAACATAATGAAATAATTCTATAACATAAAGCTTGATGAAAGTGGCAATTAAAAAGGAATCGATCTGATACATCCTGTTCTTCACATTACCATGCTCTGTAAAATGTAAATCTCTATCTCCATCTCTACAGCTTTCGTTTCCCATCTTGATTAGGCAAATATTGAAAACAATAATCATTTTTCACTAAAGTGAGCCTTTAATATGGAGTAGAAAGAGTGCACTATGGATATTACATTTTCCACAGAAGACTGGCTTTCACATTAGTGTTTGCTATTAGCGTATTTCATGTCACTCCATCATACTGTCTTTCACTCAAATCCTACATTTGTTGAAGCAGATGGAAAGTTAGTTTAAATTAATTGAAAGCATGCTGTGCACAGCTTGTGGTACCAAGAACACGCAAAGAAGAAAGGAAGATACATCAATTTCCTTTCTAACATACCTATAACTGTGAAAAGAGATCTCTTAAGAAATCATCAAGATATTATGCTTCTTTTTTTTGAGAAAGCTATATTGCTTTGATTTTAACAAGAGGAGGAGGATGTAGTGAAATTGGCTGGATACACACCATTTGAAAACTAAATTCTGCCTGGGATGGATTGTAATAAAATTACACAGAGAAAGCTAGTACTTATTGTTTTGTTTCTGTAGTCTTATCTACAGTTCTTAGAAATATTGACAAGTTTGAAGGCTAATTACCTCCTCACCTATTTTAGTTAATACTAGCTCCTGTGTCTGGATCCTCAACTTTTCTTCTGTCATCACTGAAAATCCAGTTGTCTTCTCTGTTCTCTGAACCAACAGCCAAATATGTTGTTAATGCCTACATCCTTTGTTTGAAACCGAGATGGGCAAACTCATCTGCTTCTTTACAGTGATCAGTACATGGCTATTCTTCAGTATCTTTACAGTTAAAACCAGCTTCAAAAGTATCACAGTACAAATCATTTAATGAACAGTGGATTTTTGACCAAGCAAGAATGGAAAGTTTTATTAATTGGGTCCTTCCCCCCCCGCCCCCCTTAACAAAATATTTTAACTTCTTTCATAGTAGTGTAAAAAGTGAGGGCAGGAGGGAAGTGGGAGGTAGTGGAAGGGGAAATGTTTCCAAGATGGATGGCATCTGTTTGGTTTGTATGCTAGGTTCTGCTAAAAAGGCTGCCATGGGGGCAGATGGAAGGAAGGCTTTGTATTTACATCCATGTGGCCCAGGCCGAGGTGAGACCCTCTGGCACAAACAGAAGTTGTTATGTCTTGTAAAGCAACTGAAAGTGCAGAAATCAATGCAGATTCTGGAGTAAAAGGTGGAAAAAACAGGCAGAAAACAAGAAACCTGCAACGCAAGTCTGTTGATCTTGGTAGGGAGCAGATGCAGAGTCAAGCTTTAGAAGTGATGGAAAGAAGAAAGCGCCATGTCCCGGAGGGACTTAAAGTAGAACATGCTGCAAACAAGAAATGCACTCAAATTTATTGGACTGAGAAAGACCTCAAGGGCCCGGCATGAAAATGGTGAGAGATCTGTCATTTTAATCTGTCTTGCTGAGTTTTCTCTGTTTCAAATGTTGCTCTGTTCTGGTTTGCATTCAGATAAAAGCTGGGTTTTGAGTTTTAGATCCTTTTGCTAACCTTGGTGTCTCTTTCTTACACATCTCATCTCTTTGGTGTCTCACCACTGGCCACAGATTCCTTTTCTTCTCCAAAAAGGTCAAAAGGGAAGAAAAGAGGGGAAAACATTTTTTACATTTGCTCTTTCAGTGTTGAAGAACTCCAGGGTTGAAGTGGAACAAAATTTAAAAAATACTTTTTGGTTTTAGAAAAGTAAAAAATTTCTCTGGAAAAGTTCAAAGAAACCAAATACATCACACATTTTTGCCTAAATTAGTAAGGTTATTTTACTGTTACCTTTGGGGGAAATGTTATTTTATATTGAGGCATTTCTCCCCTCCCCATTCTGACTGTAAATATTGAACCTGTGTTGTTGTGGGCCTTATTTCTGCTAGTCGCTGCACACATTTGACCATCTCTACTCCTCGCAGAGCAAATACAACTCTAGCAACTGCAAATGAAAAAGATAAAATAATGCAAACCTTTCCCAATCCTACCTGCCTGGCTTCATCTTTCTTCTTTCCAGAGAGCCTTCAGACATTTCAGCTAAGCCTATCTTCCTTTTTTCATGATCTGATGACATTACTTATCCTCCAGAAATGTTTACTTCTTGTATTAGATATTCCTGAAATTCAACTGTACTTTTGTAAGACTTTACAATTTTTTTGCCTCATTTACTTTATTTCTTCCCCAACTTTTTCTATACCTCCTAGCTCTTCCCAAGACTTTATTTTAAATTCTTTTCTTCTTATTTTTGTCCACTTTCAGTTTTGTCCTTTAAACCATGGTACCTGCAGAATTTTCTTTTCACTTTTTTTCTGCGTTGCACAGATTCTTTATGACCACCGGAGCCAGCATTTCTTCCTCTGTTCTCAAAAGGCCTTATCCCAACCTGTATCACAAGTCTATCATTGTCCTATTTAATTCACAACAAAATTATGCTTCTTCCTGCACGCTGAACTCCTTGATTCATAAGCAAGTTGCATAAGCATAACACAAGGAAAAATTTGGCTCCAAGATCATAACTTCTCTTGAGCACATGACAGGTGTCTTAGTTCATATTAATAAAGCTCTTTGGAAATTCAGAGGATTGTACAGGTAATCATTGTTTGATTAATAATTCACAACACCAACAGGACAGAAATGAAAATTGGAGAATGACAATCTCAAAGCAGCTGTATGCCTGTCAAACATGTAAATTTTTTACCCTTCTTCCTCTGTTTGGGCACTGCTTAACCCCATGCTGAGTTGCCTTTCTAGAACATAACCCCTACAACATTCATGAATAATTAGATAGTCATAAAGAAACAAGGAATGAGTGAGAATTAACTTCCCACCTCCTAGTGTCACTTGAAGATTAATTTGCCTAAAAACTAATTGGCTGATAAACCACAAGCACAGAACCCCAAATGAAAAAAACAAAACCAAAAAAACCCAAACCCAAACCTTAAAACAGAATTTTCCATCTCTGAATCTATATACAAGAAAGCTTGATGCTTCTGGGAAAAGCTACTAGGTTAAATCCCCAAAGTGTATTTTTCTAAAGAGTAAATGAAACCATGATGCAGCTGGGATGAAATCCTTCAGCTCTTTCACTGACATCTGCAAGAAGAATAAACGTCATTACATGAAAATTCTTTCTGAAGATAAAAGTATAATCTAGTTTTAAGATTACAGGGGTTTAGATAGCTGCAGGCATGTGGAGCCGTTTTACTGAGTTTGCCATTTAATGCCAGCCAGAGCTTAATAGCAGCCAAGTCATTAGTTAGCGCTAGTTATTAAGAGTAAGTGAAGTCAGCAGCTGTATCACAGAGCCAATGACGTAACTGGCACCTTAGTTTGGAGGCAATACTTTCCCCATCAGGGAGGAAAAATCAGGCAATAGGGCAGTTCCCTGCGTAGAAGCATTTATTCCTAATGTTATGAACCAGTGCTGGGCACAAATGCCAAATTTGCTGAAAGTTGAAAGGAAAAGAGGATGAGTAGAATCCAAAACACTAATTAGGAGAATAAGTGTTTTATGGCTGGCTGAGTTTTTAATAGTTATTGGAGGGTAAGCCAAGATTAACAATCTGAGATAGACTCTAGTTAAGTGGTGGTGAATGATTCTGACATTTCTCAAATCTCACCTAGGATACTCAGAGGTTAGCTGATGTTTAAGTAACTGCTTCCTAATACAGGAGATGCTTCAAGGAAGCAAAGAGAACACAGGCCCTTTTCAAGCTCAGGGATATGCAAAAAAGTCAACATTTCCATTTTTTTCAGTGAACTCTTCCATATCAGCCTCATAAAAATATACTCTAAAGTAGGCCAATCAACTGTATAAAAATATTACAGCGATGTTGAGTATTAACTGGGAATAATTTTTATTTTTTTTTTTAAATAGAGGAAGAGCGAAGTACATTTTCATACTAAGGTTTTGAATATAAATTCATCTTGTCAGATCTCTTTATAAGAAAACCCCTGTAATATCACTCCTGTATTGACTTAAATAACTAATGTCAACCATCCACAAAAAAGGAAATTCAGATTTCCTTAAACGGTTCAAAAAGACAGGGAACCTAGAGCTTCCCTATGCACAGTGGTTGTCTTATGGTTAAATTTTTTTATTTTATACCCAATTTCTCTGTGTTTAAATAGAACTTAGTTCCTGTTATCTCTTTTCTTAGCAAAAGCACCTTTTTGTACCTGCTGTGCTTTTCCTCCACTAAATTATTTCTTTGCAGTAACTGAGTTCATTGTCAGTCATCTTTACATGTTACTTATCGCCTTTTATTTCTCTTCAGTCCTCAAAAATCATTTTAGGGACGCTTTTTTCCTGCTGCTGTCTCTAAACTTGCCATAAACCTAAAGAAAAAGTACAGACACCAGAACTAAAACAGGTTCTTTGGTATTAATCTCAGCAGTGTTGAATTCCAGAGAGAATCCAGCTCCATCCAAGGCAGAATTCCCCACTTCCAATTTTACAACAAAAATACGCAGCTATGCAAAGATGACTTTATTGTGGTCGAGTGCAACCAAGCCTCCAAATTCAATAAAATTGAGAGTGTGTGACCACAACAAAAGACAGGATGGGGAAGAGAGGACCTATGAGAGAACAAGCTTGGTATTAGCAGTTTAGATGTTTGCCATTGGTTTTATTTTTCTCTGGAGCTATTAGGAGAACATACAATGTGTTTAGCTGCCTTTTGGTGACATATCAACAGCTGGAAACGCAGGGAGTGAACCGCCATCTTGCAGCCAATTGGCACTCAACAGTTCACCAGTAGTCCATGGAGTGAAATTTTGGAACCTCTATTCTGTACAATTGCTTTTATATATTAGCTCTACAGTAATATGAGGTCTTTTCAGCAGAAAAGAAGCTATCTGATGCGATTCAACATCACAACTATAGTAAGGTGAACAAGGAAAATTTATAAATGCTGCTGCCTTACCTAAAGAGATCAGAGGTTTCAAGTCCTGTCAAATTTTGCAGTTGCCAGGGTAACAGGTTTGCATTTCTAATTGCCCCTGAGAGCCTGGGAGATTGTACAATATGCAATCATCTTCCACTATCTCCCTAAACCATCTAGTTCTGGATACACGCAACTGGTTGCATCTGTGAAATCAGTGGGATTTCCTGCCAAATATGGTAAGAATGTCATGTCAAATGTCCCTGAGTAAAGTTAAGAACAAATGTTCAATTAAATTGTGCATTAAGTCCTTCTCTTTTGATATCAGCCCTGCACAAATGATTCGCCTTTCTGTTTATTAAAAAAACGCCAGAAGTTTTAGCATGCATCCCCTGTGTGCGTGGGGCTCAAACATTATGGCTTTGTCTGCATATTATGTTAATTGAATCTACCTCATCTTTATGAAATATACCACACACATTCAAGGAGAGGTGCCATTAGCAATTTTGAATTTGCTTTTTTAAAAAAAGAAAAAAAGAACAACGTAAAGGAGTAAAGACTGCTGTGAAACTGCCACTAACGAAACAAAGGGGACACTACTAGAAATGGAAGATATCATAAAAATATATTTACCTACTTCTTTGAAGGCCGTTACCTTCCTGGCTTTCCTCAAGAAAATTACAGCAACTTGCTATCAATGAGGTTGTTACATCTGAACAAGCCTGACAAAATAATGAGCAGATATAAGCTTCTCCCTTTTCACAGATGAAGTTCTTTTCTCTCTTTTTTGTTATTTTTTCCTCAAAAAGAAATTCAAAGAATCTAAAACATTTCCAGAGAACTGAATTCTGGAAAGGGAACATGTTGCCTTGCAGATTCAATGCCACCCAGCTCAGCCTGTACCTAAGCATGAAAGAGATCTGGCTGACCAGTCAGTCCACAGCTGTCACTTGCCAGGACACCAAAACCGCAGGTGACCACATCATCATTGATGGTAAAATGGCATAATGAAAAGATAAAGAAAAGACTTACCATAAAAATAGGAACGTTAGAGACTACTCCTACATGTCATTGAATTTCTCCAAAGGTAGCACATTCTTGAGGACTTTCACAAATATTCTCCACAGACATTTTCTCTCTTTGAACCTCTTGTACTTATCTTCCTGTAAACAGGTAGCCAAGTGTTACAAAGATCATCATACACGAAGGGTCATATTTTGGAAAAAATTCACCTCTTGCCCATTTTGTGTTTTGGTTCTGTCAGCTTTAAAAAATACAAATAATAAAAAGGGAATGACTATCAGAGCAATGAGCACTTCAGCTTGTTGGTAAAAACTAAATTTCATCTTCAAGCTGAAAAGTAAAGGGTACAAAACATGAGATCCTATGAATCATCTTTAGCTATTTTGGGAGGAAAAATAACAACAGGTGATTGGGCATCCAGTCAAAATAGCTTGAAACTGGAGTGCCAGATGCCTGTAACATCTCACTCATAAATGACCTAAAAATCAAAACTTACCAGCAAAGAATAGTAGCTAATAGTTTAAGTATTTAAAGTATCTAAATGCACTAAAGTCTGTCTACGGATCTGCCACCTGTAACTAACTTACATATTCAACATTATTCTAGTTTCATTATTAAATAGTTCCTTTTTTCTTAAAAGAAATCTCAAGCAATTCATGCACAGAAAGGGGGGGGGGGAAGTAAAATTTTTTAATACATTATTCATTAGAAATTACTCTAACAGCTTTATATTCAGCCTAGTAGTATCTTTGCTTCAGGCAGAGATAACCTTCACCAAGTCTTTCCAAATTAGGTGTGATATAATACCTTCTCTGATATTGTCGATACAGTCCTGTACAGTACATGCAAATGAAAATGGTGCAATGCTACACAAGGTACTATATAAAAATCCAACATAAGGAAACAAGGCTAGAGCACTTATCTTCCAGGAACAGAGACTAATCTTTGGGGGAATTAGCTCAGGCCATTGCTGTCAGGGTGCTCTGCTGCTAAGTTACGTCAGTAACAATAATTCATTTTTTAATGGCTGGAGACCTACACTGTAATTCCGCACTAAAGTCTATCCTAAAATTTATTAAGGAAGTTTCAGTGTGTTGGAGCTATATATCTAGATGAGATCTAATCTTCATTAACTCTCAGGAGGCATAGCTGCAAGAAAGCATCGAAGCTAAACCCTCAAAGCACTGCGTAGACTCACTACATGTGTTCAATTACCTTGCCCAGGGACCTGATCCTGCCACATATGTTGGTGCCTAACTTCCGACAACTGAGGAGAGACCTCAGAAGCTCTGTGGACATTCTCAGGCATTTCAGGGACAAGCTGTATCCCACTCCTGTCAGAAGACAGCTCGTGGTTACAAATGAACATTTTGGGGGGAAAAAAAAAAAAAAAAAATATAACCTTTCTTTACTAAGATGCTCAGAAAAACCTCATAAACCCTAACTACTTCTAGGTGAGATCATGCAAGCTTATTAAAAAGAGATGGTACATGTTTGCAGTAGCAGGAGACATTAAAAAAGGACTTAGGAAGGCCCTCCTAGCTGTTATATTCAAAAACTTTCTATAGGCAAAAAGGAAAACCAGCTCATACAAGAATGCAAGAATTTATTGCTACTCCAAATAAAATCAAGCAAAAGACATTACTAGACCAGTTAAAACGTCACCTGCACAACAAAACAAGTTGTTTGATTAAAGGACAAAGAATTAATAATGCAATTAAAACTGTACTATAGAGACTATGATACCAAATATCTGTCCCTATTATTTGAGGTTTCTCCCCACGACGGGTCACCACCCATGGTTTCCTGGTGCTGTTAGCCATGCATGCCTCAGGGAAGAATTTGGGCTTGAGGCGTGTTGGTAGCACCCCACGCTCCTGCCAGGAGATCAGTGTCGATGGTGCTGCTTTGGGGTTGGCTTATGGTAATTTTTATTTTGTTGCCTGTCAACATTTTTCTTCCCTCATGGTCAACAATTTCACATTATACTACAATTTTTTGCTCACTGGAGACTCTTTGCTAGGCTTTTGCCACGTATGTATCACTCAACGTTACCAGATATGCTGTAGGCAGGCATTAGATCGCAAAATTCAATGAAACAAGTCTAAATAACTGCAAGGATGAAGGTAAGTGAACGAGACCCATCATTAAGCAATAACCACCTAACCTTTTTTTTTTTTGCTACTAGTCTTAGCTACCCAACTGCTCTGCAGCTAAGGGGAGAGGAGTCAAGAACATTCCTTGGGCTGAAATGAAACAATGTGGCATATGATCTGTCACTACCAATGATAACACCATATATAATAGGCTACAGGGATACACAGCACGGTGCTACCAGCCTCTTTGGTTTGTCTGTCTAGATCCCAGACTACAAGGCCTAGTGTCACCCTTCCTGGCAGTTCTGTACGTGGATTTGGCCTCAGCAACACGTCTGCAAAAGACTGAAAGTCAGGGGCGTCTGTCACTGCAGTCTCTGACTAACAAAACTGCAGATTGCAAACAGTCTAACCCACCTAATTTTACATACAGTCTCTTATTGTAGGCATGCTAATGACAAAACAGTCTTTCCAATTTTAATAATGCCATTTTGACATTCTTACCTGACTCAGATAGAGGAAGCCTGAGGATAACTTTATCACAAAGTAGCAGATGGCAGTTAACGATGGGGATCAGACTCTGGGTTCAGGGTGAATAAAATGTGATATTTCCTAGCAGTGATTAATGAGGTAAAATGCATCTAATTTGGAGATGCTGCAAACAAGAGTGGCTAAAATTCTAGCCTGACAGAGGGTAAGCACCACTGCCAGCAGTCTGGTCTCTACCTCCAAAATTCTGCAAGGCCTTGAAAAAGGACCAACTGTTGCGCCTGGAGGGACCAAGATGACTGCTTACTTATTTCTACATTTGGCCACATAACTTACTATGCATGCTATTATCCCCTACAGTTGCACATTTTACACACGTTGATGTGTGCATTAGTCTGGTTTGATTTATTGAAGGATGTATAATTGCAGGCAGAAATGGTACTTTTAGCATTTACCTGCCAGCACTTAAACCACAGAATCTCACAACTTGCTCAACATGTTAGCACTGTTTTCCAGTGAACGTGGATAATCAACAGACAGCTGCTGTTAGAAGCTTTTCTATGCCTCTGTTCCCTTTCAGAAAAATATCTGAGAGGCTTTCAGCCCAACTTAACTTCAGACAACTAAAACCCAAGAATTGAATCTGAGCTAATTATCTAGCCTTCCTTTGCAGTCAGTGTGAGTCACTTCATCTAATTTATTTTAGGATAGGACAAACTGCCCTTTGCAGTAGCCAATTTCTTACTGTTGACTATATTAGACTAGCTGTCCAGCTTATTGATGGCTATAGCAAAAATATTTCCAGAAGAAATGCATCCTACCACTGCAAAATGTTAGATCATTGCTTTCTGCATCCATTACCATCCACTGCAATGTGGGAAATCTCTTTAGTGTTGTCTATATACTTTGTGGAGAGACTCCAATGTACCATCTAACCTCTTGTGTTAATGTTGGCCACCAAATGCTATACCCTTAAGGATACTAACTGGAATATTCATCTACCTAGCTGGGAATCACAAGTGAACCAGACCCCAGTTCTGCTGGTGTAAATAATAGCTGCCCTGCTACTCAGCCAGTGGGAAGACAGAAGGGCAGGAAAACCTAAGCGTTATCACAGCCAAACCAGACACAATTACATGCGAGGTACAAAAATAATCATAGCTAAGCTACAATTCAAGGGACGAAAGAAACCAACATCAATGCTGTAAAACTAGATTGAAAAACATCTGAAATATTTGTAGCTCTTGATTTCCTTGAATATCTTGAGAGGCCTCATGCCAGTTACCTCACGTAATCTAATCTGCCCAATAATATGCTTGTCATCATACCTCCTCACTGTTCTGTTTGTCTTCTTCACTAAAAAATGAAAAAAGGGCAGTAAAATTTAGTGCTTTCTATGTGTAGCGCAATGTCTTTTGTTTGGGCAAGATTATCAGGCAGATAATACTTTTCAGAAGACTGATTTTTCAGTATAGTGTTCTGGAGTAAAGGAAAGCTCCTCTGGTGTCTCCCAAAAGTAGCAAAGAGTTACCTCATGCTTCTGCCAGGCTGACCCCAGAGTTTACCACAGCCCGCTGAATAACCTTGTCGGGCCCTGCACTAACAGCAATTTAGATAATCCACACCAATAGCTCACACCTGGAAAACTCTGCCATCCTCCATGTTTCTTTTTGTTACATCACTGCGCACAATTTTGATGGGGAAACATCCTCTCTCCACTAAGCATTTATGCATATTGACAGGTGTATGGTTTTTAAGATAACAGCTACGGTCTGTGTTTACTTTCTAGAAAACTTCAAGACAAAATTCTCTGTTCCTATCTCTCTGGCTTTGAAATTGGAGATGCCCAGCAAAAAACCCATCTGCTTCAAAGCTTTTCTTGGTGTCTCAGTACCAATGCCTGCAGCTGGTGATGGTACGTAGCTAACATGCTCAAATTTCTTCCAAACTTGCAATTATTTTGCTGTTAGAGCATTCGAAAGCCTGAGAACTGACGTCTTCATTTTATTCATCTGTTGTTGTGAGGCGGATACTGCTTTTGCTTCCCTTAATGTAATATGATGCAACTGTTAAGTACATTTTAAAACCTAACAATGTTTCTTTGAATCCTCTTGCAGAAGCAGTGTTTTCTGTATGTTTATTCCAATTTCTTTATAGGATACTTGTTATGCATGACTGATTAATAGGCCCCAAGCTATACTCAACCTGCTACCCACAGTAAATTGTTCTTTGTGTTGTCTGTGTCATTTTCTTTAAAATATCAAGCTGTTTTATAATTAAAGAGTCCCTTGAAGGTCTTGTTTCAATAAACAATCATTTCTTCCACTGTGTGAAGTTCTTGTGCTAATAAACAATTTAACAGCATATGTTATTTTTCTTGTCTACAGAACTAACCTTTTATGGAAGACCCACTAAGGCAAAACTTGAAATGTGGTGCTGATTATATGTACAGATTCAAAACTTCAGGATGTGTTGCCTAGCTCAGTACTAGATCTGTTCTTAATCTGCATATTATGTGAGTTATAGAAGATTAATTGCTCACAGTAGTTTTTAGACGCTTTCATATGTCACCCAGAAGATGGCTGAAGAGTTACTTATCTCCAGCAGCTTTATCCTTAATTACCTTTCTCTCTGATAATTCCAAATTTGGGATTCAATACACAGTGAAAATCTCCTGTATTAATTAGAGGTTGCAACTTTGTTATACAATGTGTTTTCTATGATAAACGGCTTTTCCTTGAATACTGAATGTTTTGTGAAAATGGCAACATCTTTGATAGTTTTGCAGTGCTGCCAGAAACTTTTGCCAGATTTTTAACATTGCAGAATACAGTACAGTGACATTAGGGCTTATACATGAGTATGCGTGTATTTTTGCAGTCACTGATAACATTGATTATAATTTCATTTTTCTGGGAAAAAAATGGGTAATTAAGGTGGTTTTTTCATTTTTAATGCAATCTAATAAAAGTGTTTGGTTAAAGTAATAAAAGTTAACAAAAATTTGTGAAAAATTAGGAAATCAGATCAATTTCAGATCCTACAACAGTGTCTATGAAAGAGTTTTTTAATCACTGTTTTAATGAGCTATACTTATGCAGCAAGTTTAAATTTCTAAATATTTGATCATAACAGTTCTTTGATTTCAGTGTGTTTGAATACCGGGATGTCTTATTTTTCTTTTCAGATGCTACTTTCAGTACAAATGTAGACAGATTCTTTAGCTGGTATAGGATGTCATAGTTCTTCTGAAACATTGGAGGTATAGCAATTTACGTTAGATATGAAATTGCCCCAGACATCAGTTTTTTCACATTTAAGAGCTTTCTCTAAGAAAAATATATTAGATATTACAATCCTCACATCAGTATTTTTTCAAATTACCTTGGATACTTACTTGTCTTCACCTATAAATGCCACACTCTTCCTATTTTCTACTAGTAACTACACTCTTTGTTGATGTAATTCTCTGTTATAAAATTCTGCTCTTGCTACATTTTCACTTTCTTCTATTACGTTAAGCAACCTACAAATCTGTGGCCTGCTTCAATATAAATATATGTGTGACAAATTGTTGAGTTTCATGTGTATGCTTTCCAGATGCATCAAAGAGATAACGTAGAACTATGTTTATATTACTCAGTGTTAAAAAATATCCTTCAAAGACCACATACAAATGCTGTATCACCTGCAAGAATATTTTGTTCGTTTCATCTTCCTCTGCCTTCAGAACTCTGATTTTTATAGTGACATGTTGGCTTTTCGTTTGTCCAGCATCCTCCAGTTTGGTATAGCCAGATAGACAGGTGGGTTTTTTAAACTGTTGATGCCACTTGAGAGCTGCCTTTTAGCAATCCCTGCGGAGCACCCTCATATCGAGATTCACTACTTTAGAGAATCCTGCCACCCCTGGTTCAACTTCCTAATAAAGTAAAAACGTTCTCACAAACAGCCTGAAGGCTTTCTGCAATGTCTTTGAGATGAGAATTAAGAGGTTGATGAGAATTAACTTGCCCGAAGCCCCATGATAATGTTGCCTAGTGACACAGGTACTGTGTCGAGTATAACCGTGTAAAAGGGCAGACCATGCCTTCATGCTGGCAAATCCTCCCCCTGCTCCAGATTTCGGTTACTTCATTTTATTCTCCCCTCACTCCAAACTCATTACACAGATATGCTGATAAATTTGCACCTAATTTCCTTAAAAGCTTGTCCATTCAGTTCTCTGGCCTTTTTTATTACAGCTTCTTTTTGCTGATGATAGAGCAACCTTTTCATAAATTCCCTAGTCTATCACCAGCATCTGAAAGCATATGCAATACTGTAATATAGTCATCTCTGATCATCTGGTATATATTTTAGCAGCTGTTGAACACATCCAATAGGATAATGGCTTTTTGGTTTTCCCTCCCAGGAGTTACATAATGATATTTCTCCTCTCCATACCTTCAATGACATCCAGTTTTCACTGTATTTCTGTGTAATGTGCAACTTTCATCTTTTTTTTTTTGTGAACCAGATCACATGAGAATTTTTACTCATTTTCTCTCTCCACCCAGGAGACACTATAGCACTTCCCCCCAAGGGTACGAGTTGCTCCAGCTACATGAAAACCTTTGGCGCTACCCCATTATTCAATAACCAGACCTCATTCCTCCAGGTATTTTTGTCTTTACGGCCATAATCTCATAATTCATATCTATGCCCATAGTGTGACATTCTGTCATCAATCCTTTGTCTTCTCCTCTTTGATTTGCAGGTTGGTTCCCTGCTTCGTTTTTCACCAGAGGGATTTAGCAGAATAAGACATGTACAAAGAAGGGCACCTAGGACAGAGGCACGGGTCATCTTCTGTACTGACAACGGTTAAATGAGGGAGGGCTCTACAATTTAGTAATAAAGGATGTGTGACAGGAGTATGCAGAAATGCAGATGGTTCAGGAAAGTTGAATGCAAAACAACTGCTCTTTCTGGGACCCCAAGGAGCAGAGGGAACCCAAACAAACACGCTGCTCAGGCCCCAAACATCACCCTGCCCTGGACAGCGGGCCCCCACTGCTGGGGAAGGGCCACTCATTGCATGGCTGTGCAGGCAGAGAACACCTTGGACTAGATATCAGTCTCTGATTTGGCCCAGCAGCACCTCCAGCCTCTCCCTTTTGCGTAGCAAGTGACATGCTTCCACCTTTGCATTTTTTACTTTACAGCCCTGCTCTACCTAGAAAGGAACAGCCCTTCTTGCAGACCCTAGCACCAATCCCCAGTGGGAGGCTGCTGTTTGAGGCTTCATTTCTATGACTTGAGACCTGCCTTCAACTCTGCCTGATGCCCTGCTCTATCCACCAGATAACTTATTCCTAAACATCCAGACTTTTGGCATGATGTCTTTCCTTCCTGTGCTTATCTCAGATTAGCCACCTTTCCTAAAAATTTGCCATAACCAGTCCTGCTCTTTCAGTGGGGTTCATGCCTGCCAGACACAAAACGGCATGTTATTAGCCTGACAGAAATGTCTCTGCCAATAACCCAAAAGCATCATGCAAATGCCAGAGCGGAGTTCAGGCACTGCAGGTCTCCAAAGCTGTTTGAGCATCTCTTGTCAGAAGATGTATGATGCATATTTCAAAAGTAAATCTGGGAGGATGCTCTTAGATGGTCCTCTACACTGCTTACAGTAAAATCATGTGATGTCATTAAGCAGAAGAACAGAAACACTTGACATAACTAAATTTACCCCTTCTGCATTCAAACAGAAATCAATAGCAGACCACAGATGAGAGAATAAGTGGATAATTTATATATATACATTACTCTCCTCTTCCAAAATGCTTTTGAAGGTTACCCTTTTTCTTTTTAATAGGGATTTTTGAAAACGTACAGCATATTTCCTCTAAACCATAGTGAACAAGTGGCCTTCAACTGATAAATGCCCTGTACTGTAAGTGAAAAAAGGGAGAATAGCAAAGGTCTTAGAATTCTTAACAACTATTAAAAAAACCCAAACCACCACAACAGCTATGTTTTAGAAGAATGAGTCTGTCTACTGCACCCACATGAAACAGGTTGGAAAATAGGAAGCAGCTATTTACTTCATTTTGTCTAGAAAATGGGTCATTAAACAAAAAAGAAAAAATCAAAACAAAACCCATCCAAACCAGCAGTTTAGTGTTCTTAGTGTAAGAACAAAGCAGAATTTCAGCGGTGAATCCACTAGAATGCATTTGGGTTACAAATACACCAGTTACAGAATAACTTTTTTCCTCAGAAGCACAGAGAGCCAAATCACTTATCACAAAGTGTTATATTACATAAGAGATGAGGACTTAAAAACCTAGCTTTTGCTGGTCTCTGGTCTGATGCCGAGTACATTGGCAGCCATCTTCCAACCAGAATATTAGAGGAGATTTGTAACAACATACTGCCAAAGAAGGGTTGTACCAGCTGTCCAGTGCTAAGCTGCAATGAATTTTTCTTTCAGCGACTAAACTACAATTCAGGAACATTGGGATCTCATGTGCAGTCATTGCCATGAACTACAGCCAGTATCCCAAGTAAAATCTATTGCTACATAGGTTGGATGCTTAGCACTATCATAAGCAACTATCACATTTTGGTGAGTGTATATATATATATATATATATACATACATATTTATTTATTTATAAAATATACATATATACAGGCATATGCAACATACCTTGATGTCCTGGCAGAAGGAAATCCCAATGTTAGTATTTTTTAGCAACTTCACGCAGTAAAACTTCATTTTTCTGTTTAAGACAAAAAAAGGGGGAGAGACAGTAAGACTTTAAGCTAAAAATGACCTAAAAACACATCAGTGATTTAAATCAAGAGATCCACTTCTTATTACTCTTTGACATTGTAGGTCTTTTTTTCTTTCTCACCCCTCCCTTCTATTTTTCACCTTTGTTCTCAGTTTCTTTGTTCTCTTCTAATTATAATCCTGCTAAGCCTGGACATCTCTGTCTACTCTGCTCCAGTCATTCCTTGAATACTAACTAGGAAAAGAGAGCAAGCAGTTTCTTCTGTATGCTCTCAAATGCTAATATCAGAGAAGTGCTGAATCAAATGTCAGTCATGCCACAGCAGTAACTCTAAGCCAAAATGGGATGATTAACTCTGTTCCCATAAGCAGGCTTGCTTTCAAAGAAGAGGGGAGGCCCCAGAAGAATAAGAAGGGCAAATACCATACCTAACTTCACAAAGAGGTGGAAAGGAAGATACAGACAACTGGAGACAAGCTAGTTTAACTTCAGTGCCCAGAAAAATACTAGAACAAATTATTAGAGAATTAATTTGTCAGTGCCTGGGGAATAAATAATTGGCAAGAGATGGCTGACATTTTTCAAGAACCTATCATGTCAAACTTGTCTGGTTTCCATCTCTGGCAAGGTAACTTGCCTAATGGATAGAGCGGTAGATGTCATACATCATAAATTTAGCAAGGCTTCTGATTAATAATTCCTACGCAGCAACATAGATTATTGAAGCTGTTGTTGAAGGGTTTATGCTGCAGATACTGCTTGATGTCCACCCAGACGTGCCACTGTCTGGCATTCAGGTGCCACCTTCACCAGGTGCCCACAAGTAGAGCTCCTCAGGGAAGAGTGTTTCAGGAGAACACACAGAGCACCCAACTCCTCTGGTGGGCCACAGACAGCCCACGTGCATTTTCCCATCCAGCATTCAATTACAGTAAGAAGGGAGGACATTAGCTGAATAAACCTGCTCCAAGTGCATTCATACGTTAAGTGGGCCATAAAGGGCCTGTCTGGGCATAAACTGTAAAAATGACACCAAATTAGACAGGTAACTAATAAACACTTTGGAAAAAAGGGTTGTCAGTGAGCTAATAAAATACAGAAATACTCCAAAGTTTATCAAATTCGGTAAAAAGACAAACGCAAATGGCTTCATTTGGGGAGGAAAATTCAAACACACAAATACAACATGAAGAGAAGTTGACTAGGCAGGAGAAATGGAGAGAAGGATGACAGAGGAGCCACAAACAGAACAAATTCATACTGTGCTGTAATTTTCACTTCTCAGGTCAATGGTCTGACAGGATCTGGAACCACACTCTTTTCCTACATACCCCTACTCCTCCGGCCCAGGATCACAACTTTTACTTATGGATCATTTACTGATGAAAACGTAATTGCTGGTTGCCAGCATGCGATCACAGATGAACAGTAATTTTAAGAATCTGGAGTTTGGGACTTACTTTCCTGCAGAAACAGCAATAGGGAATTTGGCACCTTAGCCCTCAGTTGCTCCTATTTAACGAAACACTTCTCCTGCGATCAGAGGGAAAAGGGGTTTTGCTTCTGCTATAATTGGAACATCTACTATAGAGGCCTTGGGGAAATAGAATCAAAATTAATAAATAGATTAATTAGTTTGCTTAGTTAGGTATAACATGTTGAATGTTATGCCATAAGTACCACCTCAGTACTCTAACATAAGTTTTCCTACTGTTGTTTTATAGTAGATTATAAACTACTTGAGGCAGGGCCCAACTCATGATCTTATATTGCTGTGTCTATCACCGTGGAACACTGTCCATGACTAGCACATTAAGTTACTACTCCAATACAAACAATAAAATAACCATAATAATTTGTCTACCAAAATGCTTTCAGCCGTTAGAGAGAAGAGCTGATACAACACAACACTGATGAAACTAAATGAAACATTTTTGTAATCACCTTGCTTCTATAACTCTTACAGATTAAACTCAGTACTGCCGTATTTAATTCCCAACGCTGAAAGGAAAAACTAAAATCCCAAATATTGCTGTCACTGAAACAAAACAAATCACTCAATCAATCTTATTAAAGTTCTTCAAACTATTCCCAAAGTTAAACTGAGTAGGGCTGTTGTGCTGAGAGAGGAATTTGACCCACAGCACGGTATGATGCCAGCATATTTATACATTCATTTCCAGAGCGTAGCAGGTTTTGTGATTTGTAAGCTTTTTATTCCCCATAAAGATGCAACTTAACGTGCCTCTGTAATGCTTTTCATTTAACTTATACTGAGATAGCTCGGAGTGTATCTAAAATGTTACATAATCATTTCCAAGTTCTTATTCTGTTCCCTCCTCTTGGCATTTAGCAAATGGTATTTTTGTGCATGTAAGTCACATTCTTCCCAACTACAGAGCCTTTTCACAAAAATCAAATTAATCTTATACAAAAATCAGATTCTTTGTATGAATATGTCTGATTTCATTGAATTTTTTTGTCGCTTTATACTCACAGGGCAAGCCAGTGAATTATAACTGAAATGTCAAATGAAATGTATGGCAAAGTGATTAAGAAGAAACTTTTAGCATTTGTTACAGATTAATATGTTAATTACAGCACGTATTGTGGAAAAAGATTAAGTATCACCAAAGTAAATTTATTTTTAACCAGCTTTATTCCTCACACTTCATAAATTAACCAGCAGAATACGTAATGGAGAAGAATTCAGACACTGAGATTGCTAGAAATTATGCAAAACTCCAAAGCATACAAGGCTGCAATACAGATAACGTCTTTGCTTTAAAATAAGCACTTCATCAAAGAGAATTTACGCTTCCTCTGAAATACCTGTTTTCATAGACTGTTTGCAGGTATCTCTAAAATACTTTGCCACAATGACTATGCCAAAACCGATCGATATTTTAAACTCTATTTTTGTCATGTAACATATTAAGAAAGACTAAATGTTGATTCTAAGCATAACAATATAAACGCCCATCTGACATTAAAAAATTGGTGAGAGAAATAGCTGCACTTGTAGAAATAACAAAAGACTACAATACAATGCAACACTGAATCTTTAAACAGAACAGCATATGCTGTGAGATGTTGATGGCTGCATGAACTTCTCATTCATCCTTGAGTTTGTTTCTACATGCAAGCTGAAAAAAACCTCCAGAGTCTAAAACAATAGCCATAATTAAGACTGGGAGTTCTGCCCTGGATTTCAGAAAAAAAAGTAGGGGTTTGAGCTATTTTCAGAAAGTTATATGGATTCAATGGCCACTAAAGTCAGAAGTTTCTCCTTTAATTTCAGTGAGTTTGGAGATAGGCTTATGCACAACATGGGGTGGGAACCATTTGCAGCCCAAAGTCTGATCCTCTTCAAAAGCACAGCTTTTGCATACCTCTGTACAGCTTGTCTACTGCATGATCAAAACACAATCTTCATACTGACATGCTCCTTGGGACAAACCAGTAGAGATATGGGAAATAAAATCACTGTGTAATTTGTAGAGCAACTAATGTAATTTACGTTAAAACTAATGTTGTATGGTGTTTGGTTAAGTCATGTTCTGGGCAACTTTCCAAATATTTTGACACATTGAGTATGACAAATAATTTCCTCCTGGTATAAAGCATTATTTTTATAACAAGAAAAAGAAAGTGATATGCTAAATTACAGGTTCATCTGTCAAGAATAATCTTATGTCATGTATAAGCATTCAGGTTAACAAAATAACAGCAAATTCCTAACTCATTAATCCCATGATTGGTAATTACTCTAGTAAAGAATGATGCCCCTATCATTTTGAGGGTTTAGAAGACATTTGTAACCTTTTTGGGGAAAGCCCCTCATTAGATTCCCTGTAAAAGATTAATTCTACTTTATTTTGGGAACAAACCTGTAATCAAAACTTACAGGCTTGATATCTGGAGGCATACCAAGATGACGAGACCAGACAGGAATATCATTTTACTACTATTTGGGGATCTGTTCCCTAGCAAAACACCAGAGCAATCAAAATCAGTAATCTGAGTTCTACGATACTACTAGGCCATCCCTCTCTCTCAGTAAGGCCTTCCTATTTGAAGGGGGTTTATTGTCGTTAATTTTGTTAATTCTGTTTACTGTTAGATCTCTGGGCTGAATCAGGGTCCCTTTGCTCTCCGTGATGTTTTAGCACATATAACAACATGTCTCAAATTTTAACAAAACAGAAGAATTTTTCCCCATTTTACAAAATGAGGAAAACAGAAGGCCCAAGAGAAATTCTGCCTCACCTTGGCTGTTCCTGTGAAAGATGCAGAAAGAGATAGACATTGGTGATAAACTAATGTTACTGTAATCGCAATTCAAGAGGTGCAATTACAATTCATTAAAGCATTGTTAGACCACCAAGAAAGAGAGATGACAGCTGGTTTAACATTCATTAAATTAATAGGAAAGAGTCTCAAAAACTTCAAAAAACTTTGTTCCAGGCTCACAGAAGTCCTGCCGATGGCACTCCCTTTGGTACAGCTACTCTCTATTGCTCTGCTTCTCTTCAAATAGCCTGTTTGTAACATGCTACTCTCACAAATGATCTATATCCTCATTGGACCTCCGCAAAGCTGACAATCAAATCTGTTCTTGGCTGCTTCAGCTACAGCCTCTGGAGTTTCAAATTGCTGAATAACTCTCAACGTATCTGGAAAACCGTTAAAGATCGATCCCCCTTAGCTTATTGCAAGCATATCAGGAGTTATTCATTCTTAAGGTCTATAAACCTAATGGTTTTCTCAGACACAAAGCTAGTCTCTACTGTGCCTGTAGGAATTGAGACATATGTTGGTCATTCTCTACAGTTGGCCCTTTCATAAAGTGTTATGAGAAAATCCAAGTCGCTCTATGTGGAACGTAAGTGAGGCCAGGCAGGTTGTTAAGAAGTAGGAATGCCAAATACAGTTGGAAGAGAAAGTGTTAGATCTTCATTAAAACATATTTTCAGCTTTCATTTCCAACTCAGTCATGTGTTTAAGGAGCGTTTGACTGATTCTCACTTCCATCGAAAGGAGGAAAAACTAACAAACAACTTTCGTAAGTTGCTTCTATCCTCATAGATTTTTAGTTGAAATGCAACTCCCACAGCACCTCATTAGTTCATTGAATGTTGTATTAGTTTAATTTACTGAAGGGTTTTTTTGCACCTGCCTCACACATTTACCCCATTAAGCAAGTGCAGATTATCAGATAACTGCTCAATTAAACAAAACTATTGTTCAAATTGAATATTTCATTATATTAACAAGGTAAAAGCTACTTGGCATGTATTAGCAGACATGGCTTGCTTCACTGAAGCACATTTTCAGATTAAACCAAGACATTCAGACACTTCAGCCTGCTAAAGTCAATGGAAAAAAACACCAATCAACTCCAATGGCCTTTGGATAAACTTTTAAATTAGGTGATGTTTCTTTAAGATTACTTCTCTAAGGGAAGCTTATTAAAGAATGGATTCATATTAATCTGGTACCCTTCATTTTTGCCTGGTTTCCTATACCCAAGGCTCTACAGATGCACCCAAAATTCAAAGTGGAACTCATCAAAACTGAAGATTTGCCCTGTTTCATTCCTTAGATTTTGTTTGAAATTTAGCACCGCTTTGTACACTTTAATGAACCTTTTCGTTCAAAGGCAAGCTCAGGCTGACTCATACAGTACGTGTTTCAGCTGGAATATCACAGAGCATGCTATTCTTGGCAACAAGGGAAGCTGATTTTCCTGCAGAAAAGTGGGGAAGTGGTAGGGAGTACAATTTAAATTGTGGTGGATTTTTTTTTTTCTCTGATGGTTAAATTCTGTCATTCTCGTTCACACTGAACAGTGGCTTAATTTGAATTTAGCCAAGTGATTCAATGGGGAAGCATTTGCAAGTAAAATATTATTCTGTACAATTGCTATATTGTAGCAAGGTCAGGAAGCCTCATCATAAACAGCTCCCCAGTACACTAATTCCAGTCCTAGAGAGTTTTTAAAAAGACAACAGCTGAACAAAGAGATTAGAAGTATGCATACGGTCATTGCACAACACGCGACCTCACTCTGCTCCTATTCTGTGCCAAACTACACTCACCCACCCTGACAACAATTCAATCAGACATCATGTAGTTATCTTACAGCTGAGTCAGAGCAAAAGCAGAGAGTGCTGTTCAGCATGATGGGTAGCCATCTCGGCACGTTGGATGCTGACTTTCTGTAGAGACTGGGAGGAAATCTGTCCTTGTGAGCATTATTTCCTCAGGGCTGCCTCACTCCTGGTTGGGCTACAAGGCTGGATTATATTTAATCACCATCCAATAGTACGCCCTAAACCTTGGACCCTCATTATGAGCTTTCATTTAAGCTGACATGGTTTAATCAGCTGTCTTGTTTTAAAAGGTACTTCACTAAATTAGTACAAAAATCCTGTGTAGCCTATTACAGTTTCATGAAGTGCCATACAGCAATTATGAAACAGGAACATCTTCTTCACCGATTACCCCATATAACTTAGCACTTGCAGGGTATGTAAGATACAAGGAAATACAGTAACCCATCTCACTGTAGCTTCATTTAATTTCTCAACAAAGCAAACCTGCACCCCAACCTTTTACTTTTCAGATACTCTTATTGGACCCAGCACAAACCATAGTAGTGTAGAAGCAGAGATATACCAGCTAATGAGTCAACTCTAAAGAAAAAAAAAAAAAAAAAAAAAAAAATTTGTTGGATTTGTTTTGATAAAGCAAACCAAAAAAAGCAGTATCTCAATTAAATATTTTGCCAAATTTGAAAAGACATAAAATACACATAAACCCTTCATCCAACATCACGCACCAAATCTGACTGGTTCTTAGGAAAAACAAAACGAGAATTCACTGGTCTATAGAAAGGACCTTTCTTCAGCTGCACCACCACTGGCACAGTGCTTTCTCTCACACTATTTGTTCTTGTTGCCAGGTGACTAGCATTACCAGCTAGCTTGCAGCAATAGATTTAAGATCCTCTTAATTCAACAGTTTTGCTGGATTGCTGAAAATTAATTACTAGAATTAGCGTGTAAATTAAATATATCAAAACAGAAGTTTGCCAGTAAAATGAAAGAGAAACTGTAACGTACTGTACTACTGTAGTTAACTAAACGGACTAAGGTCTGAATAGCTGTTGCAATCTTTCTCTTGGTGAAACAGAAAAAACTTCCAGATTATTATCAACACAAATTGTCCCATTAAAGATAAGGAGGCTATCAGCATGGACAAAATTAGCTGGATTTGTCTCCCAAATGACAGGCTGATTAAATAGCTTTCCCTTGAGGGACAGCAGCGTAGAATGTTATCTACCTATCAGCAGAGTTATGAATGGGCATAACTGGTTAGTGGGTTGATATAATTGAACACGGCGACATGCTAGTTATGAAAAAGCCTCTCTTCTGCACTAACAGAACAAAACCTACAAAGCACTTCTTCATTCAAGCATCATGATTAGGGTATCCCCTTGACTAAATTCTTATGCGGGCACATATCTGTTCTCATCCACAGATCTGCAACAATTCAAGTGCCTTTGAGGTTACAGACATAGGTGGCAGCTTGGGGACCTGTCCCCAAGGTAACTGCTTCAGTAAACCTCTGTGGCTGAATACACTTGTTTAACGTACTGCCAGTCCAAAATTATGACACAATCATCAGAGGCTAAGGAAAATCTGCAATGATCCATGAGCATACCTGAAGGCAGGTAATTAAGAATCTAAATTAGAATTTTTATTTCTGGCAGTTAATTCCAGTCCGAGTTGATAAAGGATGTGTTGCAGAGCTAAAAATAAAAAATAAAATAAACAGTCCTTGTGAGCGAGCTAGCAGAAAATCCCTAACTGAATTTTTGAGGATGGCTTTACTGTAACTTCTACAGAAATCCCTATTACAGTTGCTAAAAATGAAAAGAAAAAACAGTCAGCTTTAGCATTAGCAATGCTAAAAATGCAATTATTACTCACAAGCATGTGTCCGTTCATGTTACCATTCTTTACCTTAGCCTTCCTCTTTATTAATCTACCTCTTACCACTTTTACACTGTAAAGTCTCCAAGTGACTTGTCATGTGTTTGCCCAGAATATAACAGAGTGAAAACCAGATCTGTTTGTCATCTTCCAGTAATGCAATGCAGACAACAGAAGTAATAAGGAATAATATTCCATTGTGTGGTACAAAATTAGAGGTATAGCAACATATCCCTTTGCACAAAAGTTACTTAAAGTATCACAGATAACATGGAAACCACTGGTGAATGTTATTGCTGGAGATATTTTTTGTATATAAAAAGAATAACCCTGAGGTTTTCCTTTGCCATTCAAATAAAGATGATGCTTTAACCTTGATAATATTAAGAATTAATTCAGCCACAGCTCTGAAGCAAGCATATAATTTAAAAAAAAAAAAGCAAAAAAGCTTCTTTTAAAAAAATGCAATATATTATTGCAGATCACCAAAGAGAATAAGATACAGAAATTCACATACCCAAAATATAGTCAAATAGTGATAGAAAAGCATTAACGTGGAATCCTCCTACTCGAGTCATTCTTTTTTACCTAGAAATGGCATTTTTTTCTTTGAACCCTGACTATTCCCACTGACTTAATCAGTGGGTCTTGTGGGAAAGACAGGATGAAGCTATGGCCAAGGGCCCTTCAGATTTAGAAAGAATAAAAACAGAAGAAATACAATTTATCATTTTGAATCTAAAGACACTTGACAGTCTTACAGTCTTTTCTTTGCAAAAAGAGACTGAAAATTTTAAACTGATGACAACCAAGGAGAGCTTGCAAACTTATAGCCCTTGCTGCAGTTCAGCTGGCACCAGAAGAACAGGATATAGGCAACCGGACCCCAATTTCGACAGCTCAAAGAAAGAACCACCTTGACTTCACTGCAGTCAAACCTAGATGTGAATATGGAAGCGGTTTCTTTCTGGAGTAAGGAGTGATACAATGGAAACATGAAAGTAACCATAACGAATGACTTTTGATGAAAACTAGGGGTTTATCCATTGAGTGCTTCCTTCAGAATTCACTCACATAGCTCTTGTACTGTTTTTGTGGTCTGATGTCCGTTATGTTTTAGGGATTTGCGTCTCAAAATGCATTTTTCAGCCTACAGTGCAGATGCTGCCTCTAGAATCAGGTCCCTCTCAAGCAAGGCTAGAGAAACTCCCAAATGCAAACCCATCTCTGTTTCATACCTGCATATAACTAACTTCTTTCTCAGATCTAGGCTTATTTAAAGTTTCACCACATATAATATAATATGCTAACTACTGATTTTTTTTTTTAAAAAAGCAAAACGTTTGAGCTTTAGCATAAAGTTTTTAACGTTAATGGATCCTCGCAATTTTTTTTCAAACCATTTAAGAAAGCAAGTTATTCTAAAGGTTTTTAGGATGTCAGCATCCCAAACTCCCCATTTAGATGCATTTGTCTTAAAAGAACACTCTCGCCACCTGTGGATCCGCAACTCAGATCTTGTGGATCTTTCAGAAATGGGGAACAAAGGTCTGTTATTATTCAGAGCAGGCCAAGTCTTGGTAAAACTTCCAGTTTCACAGTGTAACACCAAAATTCCTAGGGTAGTTTGGTTATCAACTTCAGAGAGAGCAGCATGAGGCATTTGGATAGGTCTTACACCCAAGATGTACAGCAGAAGGCCAGGACTTACCGTGGTAGCCTTACAGCTATAAAATACATTACCACACACGTGATGTGCTACATACAAGATAAAGATAATCCAGTCATCAGAACTGTTTCATAAAGCACAGAGATGCCGTGTGAAAGACAGTAGGGACAACTCACTGTTTTCCTTTTTTCTTAAGTATCTAACTTCACTAAGCTAGGAAGCCTAGTAACAAACTTAACTAACGAAAGAACTATTTTGGAATTCAGTGAATAGAAAAGCCTTGAAAGATAAAAGCTACTTTCAAATGTTTACAATTTCTTTGGAGAATACTTTTTCTCTCCCACTGACTCAAGAATGTGCATATGTCCAATTCCCACAGACAAATGCTGCCTGAGGTTCAGAATCTTCATGATGAGATAAGGATATTTGTGTGTACTTTCTTAAAAGGATGTTCCTTTCTAACACTTAGACTTCTACTACCTTGTCAATTCCTCTATATGCTACCAGGGAAAAGGGTAGTGGTAAATAGCAAAAAGGCAGGATCAACACAAAAGTAGTCAGCTGCATGGGACTAAGAATCTCATGAAGATGACCAGAGCCAAGGGAAGAAACAGAGAGCAATTAAATTAACGCCACATACTCATATTGCAGTATTTTGTAAGAATGCTAGCCAGCATCTGTGTTTTGTTCCACCTATATTTATAGAGATGGCAGGAAGAGATTGTACTCTCTGCTCTGGTCTGCATGAGATATACAACTGACCCAAAAAGATGAAGAGTCTTGCAACCAGAAAGAAGAGTGGAGATATTATTGCTGTTACTGAGATCTAAAAGGCAATGGCTGTTCCTCTTTCTACATAGTTTTCTATCATCTCTTCCCAGCTGGAATCAGAAAATGAAGGGCCATATTCCTTGGAGACCGAATGCTTCTGTTCATTTTAGTTCTTTCTAGTGCGCCATTCTTCTTTACTACTGAGGCCTTTCCAGAGGCACATCTGGCCCAAAGCAGGTAGTAGCAAAAATCTCATAAGAAAGCTGGAAGCTTCTTACAAGTTTTCCAGCATAGTCTGACAGATGCAAGAGTTTCTGATAATCATCAAAACAGTTGGATGCTTTCTGAAGCTTATCTGAGCCAAACAGAACCTCAGGCCCTTCTGAAGTTTGTCCTGCATTGGTTTGAATAGGCTTCAGACAATCATTGTATTGTATTTTGAAAGTGATTTTCTTTGTTGTGCTCAGAGCAGTAGCCAGTGGAGTAAGGAGACTACACTTCTGTGCCATATCACCCATGCTCACATGTTTGCTTTTTCAGCCTCTGCTGTTTGATCCTCTGCAATGGATTCTATACAGATACAAAAATTAGATGTGACACTGTGGAATGTATTCAAATGAAACAGAGGCTACTAGAAAAATTATTAAAAGAGTACCAGGGATGGGATTTCTCTGCTAAAAGCTAAATAATGTTAATTTCCTAGAAACTGATCCAACCTTTATACTCAGTGGCTCAGAACTGCAGGCAGCACATCTGTTTGCTGCGTGAAGGTCCTGGGTTTGGGAAGGACTTGGCATTCTTCCTTGTGTGGTCAGCAGGGTGTCTAGAAACTGATGCTTCACTTGATGTGGCAAACTACAGGGTTCCAGGAATAGTGATGTCTGAAACATTATCCAGAAAATAAACAAATAAATTTATCCCTTCTTCCCCCTTGTGACAAAGCCTAACTTGCAAAAGTTAGGGTGGCTTTTTTATGATTTATAGATTTTAGCCTGGTATCTTATCAGAGAATAAGATATACGAGTGCCTGTACAACTTTGTCTTTCTTCCACCAAACAGCTTTTAAGCCTGTCCATCAAGTTTCAATCAAATTTGATGGGAGAAAGGTCTCAAAGATACAAAATTCCTGCAAGCTTTATGAAAAGAGGAAGCACATAGAGAAGAGAGAGGTTATATAGGTTATCCACTGAGAAAAATGCTGCACTGTGAGCCAGACCTTTATTGGACACTAGGTCATCCACTCTTAAGGCTTCTCTCACCTCCAATGAGAGCGAAACCTTGACAGTACCATTTAAAGCACCCCAAGAATTTGCTCCAAGTAGGCTCTGATGTCTGATCAGGGGTGTGGCCACACTGCAACCTTTAAAGGAGGGTAAAAAAAAAAGGCGGGGGGGTGGGGGGGGTTCTAGATCAATGAACCATCGATGCAAATACATGGGAAAGCAGGTTAGCAGGTTTCATTAATTTCTCTATCCATAGGGCTACCTGTTGAAGTTATTTGGACCAAACTTTTGCAAACAGCAATTTGAGGAATAAAGTGTGGAATGTTGGCTCTCAGCCTCTGCCAGCACATTACTTCCCAGAGTTTCTCTTTCTCTCCTCCTGAATATTTACTGAAAGCAGCATTGAAGTGACTGCTCCAACAGATTGAGAAGTGGATGAATTGCCATTTTTCAAATGGATGGTATCTTGGACAAAGTTTTGATTTTATGCAGCTTCACCAGACACATGAAAGCCACCAATCCCTCACAAGCTCTCTTAGACATTTAAATGCGGCTCAGTAAAGTTCTGATTGATCTTTCATTATGTCAGTTCTGTCCTACGGCTACCCTCTTGCTCCATCTCAAGGTATAAATATTAAAAAAGTTATACAAAACCATCAGTTCAACAAAAAAAAGGATGAGTTGCACTGCAAAAGCTGTGCACTGCAAAAGTAGTAGTATGCAGCAGGCAGCAGCCAACAGTAACCAGCAGCATGTAGCATAACTAGTTGTTGCTTATAGCCCTAGACTTTGGACATTCTGGCTATATGTTGTAGCTTACACTATAGGAATAGGCAAGGGCGATAGGATTCAGCTTAACTGGTAACCTTACCCTCTTCTCTGTCTCCTGTATTCCTGCTTGAACTCAGTCCTCTTTATTCCCTGCATTGTACAAAATAGCCTGTTAGCTATACTAAGGAAATACTTGATACTTCTTGGAGCAAGCTACTCTGTGACACATAGTCAGAAAGCAGTAAAGCAGCATCAGACCTGCTGATTTTAGCTAGCAAGCTAAAAAAAAAGCCTTTTTGCCTTTTGCCAAAAATGCCTTTTTGGCATGCCTATCCTCATTCTTAAATCAGCCCTTCTGAAGGAGCAATTGGAATATGGCCTTGGAGTCTGGGAGGCAGAGCATAGACCCATACAAAGGCTAGCAGACCATTTTGAAATTCCTCTGAGCAGGGCAGACCAGCTGCCTTTAGCACAGAAACCTCAATCAACTAGGTTTCTCTTGAAACTGAGCCAAATAATAACACAGTGATACAGCAGCCTCTCCTGAGTTTTTATCAACGCCAAAATAAATAAGAGGGAGAGAGAAGTTACATAATGGTGGAAAAAAAACCCCAAAACATTTTTAATCCATGTTCTCCATTAATGTGGGAGGCTGGAGCTAAAGTTCAGAGGGCAAAGCTGCAATTCCTTGTGCCTTTTTAGCGAATGCAGTTGGAAGAATAAATATAGCAGGGAAAATGTATTCCCAGTCTGGAGTGAGGGTAGATCCTGCTCTCTCTGTTCAGCAGGATGGCAGCTAACGCTTGGATAGAAGCCCTGATCTAAAGGAAGCCAACTGTCGCAATCACTGACCATCACTCACTTAAGAAGATGGCACAAAATCCAGCGCTCACTCCATTCAAGGTCTGTTCTCCTCCACTTGAAAGATGGGTTGTCAGTGTAGAAGGGAGGGGATAGGCATCTTGAAAGCAAGAAAATTTCTGTTACTGCAAGAGCCCAGAAGGCTGAGAAGCAGAAGGCTAGATGAGGCTCAGACAGCACCCAACCAGCATCCCTATTGCTGTCCACCACTCCATTCCAGAGTTACATTGGATCACGTGGAAGAACTGGAGACTGAAAGCTTGAGATGGGATGCAATGGGAGAGAGACTGAGTAGCAATTTCCTTGAGCAGTCTGACTGTATAAGTATACATAGCATACTATATATACTGGCATCCCTGGCATCTTGTATTGATAAGTGGTTACAAGGACAGTGATGATCATACCTGTAAAAGGCACAGGACTTGCCAACTGTCAGTGTAGTAAGTGCTATTATTCCTCCTCATACCAGGTATCAAGCAGCCAGCAGGTAACTATTTGATTGCGGTCACTATTTACATGAGAAGGGTATGAAATGGAGGCCAGGATGTAACAGACCTTCCAGTTCCCTATCCATTCCCAAAGCCCAGCCAATGAAAAAGTATTTTGTTTTTTTACTACCCTGACATCCAGTTTCCTAGCATAACACATGCATTACTCTGGCAAGAAGCTGATAGGAAATTTGTACACCGGTGCATGAAATGAAAATGAAACAAGGCTGAAATTCATCCAGGAAAACAGGAGTCAACTCAAGGGCTCGTTGAATACATGTGAAGGTGGATTTGGTGCTTTGACTCACAGAGAAACACAGATCACATGTAATTAAAATCTGCACAAGTAAGTTTATGCCTGTCAACCCTGAAGTATCGCTACCACTAGATTCTCTACCTCTTTGAAGAGGAAAAAAAGGTTCACTTAGACTACAACCCACCTGGAGCAGTGCCTATTGTGTTGAAAGCTTGTGTTAACACTACCTGCTGTGCAGCACATTGCTGGTTTTAAAGTTTGGGTATTTTTATATGACAGTTAAAGCACAACCATACTCCGTGTCTCTTTGCTGATAATTGCTATAGTCACTGAGAACACTAGGATTAGAGATCACGAGTAGATGAAAGGAAATTGTAAAGTCTTGGTGGAAGCTTTTGAAACCCTGCAAGGACTTACTAGGTAACTGCTGCTGGCTATACAGGGGACAAAAAATGCTCTTCAGAACTGAAATGGACCCTTCAGCAGAGAGGTACTGGAGGAAGACCAAGTAGTATTCCTAGCAGCAATTAACATCAGGCACTATATACAAATGGAGCTTGCAGAAGTTTCCTGGCATGAAAAAGTTCATTTCGGACTGATAATCAATCATTTACCTGTTGTGCTTTATAAAATCCATCACTTTGATTTTCATAATGTGTTAAGCGTGCTTTGACTTTTCACTTCTACTTAATTTGTCCTGGTTTGGGGCATCTGAACAGTCAGAGTTATCAAAAGTGGTTTTAGAAAGGGTCATGTTCAGAGATAAAATTACAAAAAGTTTTGGAGAATGACAGGCTTTACCACCTCTGTGCCATCACCCCACAGGAATTTATCCATCTTCCTGTCTTATCCTAGCTCCTGAAATACATGAAGCACAGCCTAGAATTGCATTTTAGCAGCAGGTTGGAGTAATAGATGCTACAAGGAATAGTGACATTCCTGATGCTTGATGTGCTGTGCACCACAGGGATTTGAAATCTCACTTTGTATGCCTTATGGCAAGCCATAAATTCCTGATTTTATGTGCTGATGTAAAAACCTGTTTAACAAATCCATTGGAGCAGACTGCCTGGATCAATGTTATGACAGGCACGTAGAGTCCCAATAGCATTCCTATGAGAAAATATCTGAACATCTTGATTCAGAGGTATATATTAATTTAATATGTTCATGAGAACACATGTTAGAATGAAGGAATTTCTGTTTCCATCTGCAGTGACTCAGTATTGTTGTAGCCATACAGAAGCTGAACTTCAGCTCTAAAAGGGCATATGCTGTTTCCATCACAGCTGCCCTGCACATAGTTTGTGGGCAGCTAGTGACATGTAACAGCACTCTCCTCAAACTCATAATGTTCTATGTAGTTAAAGTTATTTTTTTTGTGTTTGTGTTGCCAGATGACAGAGTATTCGTAAGAGTGGAATTCATCACTGTTCTTGGATGCTCAGAGAGACAAGGAGGAAATATAGATGAAATATATCGATAGTTTTGAGAGACAACGAAGCAGGAATCATCCCGAATCATACTAAGTAGTGCACTCTGATTCTACCATCAAGTGTACAAAGAAATACTAGGCAAATCATTTCACTACGGTGAATTTAAATGTATGCATCACTGCATGCACCAAAGAGGGTCTTTGACATAAAGGCCCTTTGAAAGATAAGGAAAACATGAGGAATGGGCATGCAATGACAGCTACACATACCGAATATGTATATTATTGTATTACTTGGTGGAGGATATTATTACAATATAGTTAGCTACAGCCCAAGCATTCGGGCCTCATTCCATAATTTTTACAATTGCTTTGTATGCACAAGCTTTAACTGACAGTTGATAATTTAAAGCACTCACGGATGTTGCAAAAATCATCAGCTTTGAGATATTCAGAGGAAATGTACACAGTATTAATTATTAATCACTCAACAACCAGCCCACAGAAACATGTAGCTTACCCAAGAACAAAAACTACTCTAAATTAGCTCAGTATTACAGTGGTTATAGAGAAGTGATGGGAGTTGCAGGACAGTCCCAAATGTATGCAGAATGTCTGTGAATTAAATAAATATGTCTTTTTGCCATTGCTGCAATGAAAAATGTATGATCTTTATCAGAGTGCTCAACATTTCTCAGCTTAGAAAAATCTTGAAAGCCCTGGTTTTGTGGTGGATTTAGCTCTCAGGAAAGAGGCTTGGAGAGAACTTTCATCTTTGTCGCAAATCCTGCAAAGATGTGACCTTACCGTTTATAAAGCCACAGAGCACATTAGAAGGAGAACTACCATTCCTGTAGAAGAGGCTATGAACATGTAACGGAAGCAGCTTCGCAAAGGTTAGAGTTGCATGACGTAAGAGTATTTCTTCAGAATAAATCATCTTGACCAAAAGCAATGCAAAGTTAAAAGGCATGACTTTTCTCAACCATATGAAAGTCAGGTAGGTTTTTCTGCCTGAGAGAGCATGCACATTATTCAAACAACTTTCAGATGTATTGCATTTACTACCAGGGGATTATCCACCTAAGCAAGCAGTTCCTTGTTTCAGATGTCATTTGGTTCAGCACATAAAACATTAAGTGAGGCCAAGACTCAACACAGAAATTAATGTACAATCCAGGGGTAATCATGTGCTGATGGCTTGCAATGAAATCTGTTGCTAATAGAGAATATTGGTATTGTCAATGAAACAAAATGATCTCCCCAACACGATTTAACCATTCTCCCCAACGCCCACCGAGCTTGTCCTTTGCCTGAGAAGAATTACAGTCTTAAATTAATTGTCACAACATTAATCCAACTCTTCGCCCAATTACACTGTTGCTTGAATCATTAGGGTTCTGATGAACTGGAAAACTGCACTGTGGAAGCCCAAAATCTCCCAACAGGAGAGGAAAAAAAAAAAGACATAAAATTATTATGTATTGCAGTAATACAATGCATTGCAGTTGGGAAGCTTTTAGCCAGCAGATCCTTTTCAGAAACAAGGACAGGTAGCTGCAATACACCAATTTCTCTCCCACTTTGCTCTGTTCAGGTATAGGAGACACATCCAGATGTGCAACTTGCTTAACCATACCTGCCAATCTACCAAACAGAACAGCCAACTTCCATTGCTTTTATTTTGTGCTAATGTAGTCCCATTTCCTTTGCAAAGCAATTTATTCAGCATGAACAATTTTTAATAATATACAGTACGTGTTCTGTGCTACATAAGCCTTTTCATATATAATTAATATTTTATTAAATTTTTAACATTAAATTACTTTTCTTATAAAATAAAAGATTATATTTTCCAGTTCATGGATGCAAATCTACATATAAATAATGTAAGCAACATTAAAATATCAACAGATATCAGTTTACTACAAAATAAATTACTTACTTCCCTAGAGAATGTTTAATCTCAATTATTGCTCATGGAAAGCACACACCACTAACAAGCAAGCCAAGAACAATCTCCTTTCCAAACACCCAAACTACTACAAATGTATTTTGATAACTAAACTGCACTATATATTCAACAACTTCACCCCAATCCTGCTCCTAGGAATAGGGAATTCTCAAAGCTGTTCAGCTCCTTCATTTAAACTATTTCTATGTTGCCCAAGAGGAAGACAGGTACCTTAGTAACCATCCAAGTAAATGCTGCAAATCTTTTACTTACAGTCATTGTCAGAGCTCACAAACATCGCAGTTTGTTTGGCACCTGACTTCTCAACTGCAAGATGTCATAGGCTCCTGTAACGTGACTGGAGGTACTTCAAAACTTAAATATGGGCAGGATAAGGTCACATTGAGCAGACAGCTATTATGTTCGCTTCTCCACATAGTGTGGTAGAAGCAGCAGACAATTTTTGGACAACTACCTTACAGGTAAATCACTCATCAACTCTTAAAAAAGGGAAACAGGGTTCTAGGCCTTCCTTACCCAAAATGGGATTGATTCCACCAGACAGCCCAGAAGACTTCTGTAACCATTTGACTAACAGGCTGTTTTCATCTTTTTTTGCTATGCTAGAAATGGAGGAAGTGGTGCAAACTCTGACTGGTATATTGGTGGAGCGTCTCACACACTCAGAGCTAAGAAAATGCTCTGACACCATTGCGTTATGTCCAACTGGCCAACCAAGTTTGAGGGCAACACCAGCCAAAGTACAGCCTAGTACTCTTGGTAGAATAGGTGCTGTCATCAGCTTTGCCAGTGCTCCACAGCTTATCAACAGAAGCGATAAGACAACTTAACGCTTCAGGGTTGCGGTGGAATGAATGTAGCCTGACAGTATCTGATAGCATTGGTTGCTTTATTCTACGTGTTCAATGGGATAGAAAAAGAGAGCATTGCCTGTCACCAGAAGAGAAAATTAGTACTGACTCAGAACAAGCGCCAGGTCTGTAATGAGTGTACACAGATGTTACTAGAGTAAACTTGAGAAAAATATCATAAAGGCTGAACAATCAGCCATCCCCCATTGGGTGAAAATATTCAGAGTAGCTGGTTGAGTGGGAACATGTGCAAAATGAATGAATTGTGCATGGACCCCAGATGTATGAGAACATCTGTGATGATGATGCTGGCATTGAGAACTACTTGAATATTCATGCCATCATTATCACTCCTGCTTCTGTGCAGCTCCTTATTGCACAGAAGAGCTACAACTCTCATATCTAGAGTCAACAGCTCTGACATCACTGGGATATCCAGTTAACAGCAGCATCTTCAGTTTGGGTCAGAGTAAAACAAATTACAACACAAGCAGGCAAGATACTTAGCAATTGGAGCATTACATCTACACAAACCTCTTGGTAACCATCTTGGCCACCATTTGTAATCATCTTTCACTCACACTACAGAAGAAAATGTCGGCCTTTAGAAGCTTCACAAGCTGTCACTAGCTACATTTCTCCAAGGGTAAAAGAATCTGCATATTGGTGTAATGTGGTGTACAAGGTCCTTTATATTCATGTTCAAAGTCCTCTATGCTTCCAGAGTAGTGTTAAAGATGTCTATGCATAAACAAATCAAACTCTTCATCTTTGCAGTTGCAGCAAATGAACTGAATTGGACTGAGTGTACACAAGGTCAGGCCCCTTGACTATGAGCTCCAGGGGATGGGCATGTTGTCCTAGTGGCCATTTAAGCCTGCACCACAAATAAGTGCAATCAATTAGAAAAAGAATAATAAACCACCATGTGACACAGAGAGATAGCAGATCCTGAAAACGGTTGTAGACCTTGCCTGGAAATAAACTTGTCATCTCTCATATTCTTATTATAGATGTAACTATTGCTTCCCCAATGTTTCTTGCCTTCTGCTGCTTACTAATACTTGTGCAAGCTGTTTAGACCCGTGTTATTTGTATGAGAGGAATAATAGAATGAACTCCATTCCCACTGTTTGTGTCTCTGCTGTCATCTGCACTTTCTAATGTAAGCTGACATATGATAATGAAGGTGGGGAGGGTTTCCATCTCCACCAGGTCAAAAAAATACCATATCACCAGCTTTTGTATGATACATATGTCCTAGATGTATCCTCCAGCCATTGCTCTCCTGTGCTGTCTCTGACCAGCATCATAGTTAACTACTTTGTCTTTCACACACTCTTATGCTCTGAAAATTATATTAGGAACTTTTGACCAGCAAGCTCAGTGCTGCAACAGTCACTGCCCCTCCTAAATTAACCTTTATTTGCTCTGGCCATAACATTTTGGCATATGTAATGCAAAGAGGCAGCCAAGGGGACATGCTAATAAACTGAAAAGGAAATTAAGAACTAAACATAACCTTTCAGTAAGTAAATGACCTATATAAAAGCAGAGGTATGATACTCCTTGTCTGACATAAGAGTGAGTTGCTAAACAAAGTCTGTGATGGAGGATGGAACACAGATTGACTAAGTTTTATTAAATAACCTTCCTTCCCCCAACACTCAAGAAACTAAAATATATTGTGCAATTGTTTCCTTCTCCTTAAAACTAAGCTGTGAGAATATATAGTTAGTACATATGTGAAAATGTGCATATACATTTGGATTTGTTACACTGGGGTATAAACTAGGGTATAAGCAGACCCATATCAGGTAGTTAATACAGGCATTAATGCAACTTTAAGCTGATTGACACAGTTCAGACTTTACTGTATTCAACATCACTTCTGATAGCTGGCTCAGCCCCTATTGAAACGAAAGTGTAGCACTACCACCCTTTCTCTGGAGTTTCCTTTCTGTAATGCCTCAGACAGTTTGCAAGTAGCTGAGCAGCCACATACTGACACCGCTGTCCATCAGGCTAACCCACGCTGCTGCCTTGTTCCCTTGTCCCCATCGTTTGCCTGTACTGATGTGTTGTTTCTTTTCCTATACGCAGGCTACAAGCTTTTAAGGCCAGAGATCTTTGCCCACCCCCCCCCCCCCCACTGCCTGAGTGAGGTTCCTAGCACACTCACAAAACAAATAAGTATATTGTGGTGCTAGTAGCTTGAAGAGCACTAATTTTAAAAACTTCATTTAAATATGGGTCTCCTTTACAGTAATTCCTGCAATATAACATAGACCTTGTTAAATTGCACCTTAAAATATTTCCCTGAATATTTTACATCCATTACTAATATTGTGAATTGCTGAATACTGATGCTTTTGCTGCCTAAAACAGCAGTACTGTAGTATTTTTTACTTTTGGATTTCTGCAGGAAGTTTTTCCTCTTCTTACACAAAGGTTGTTCTTTTATTATTTGCCACCAGGAACTTAGTTAATGAAAACGCTGTATACCTAAACACAGAAGGCATCCAACTTCAAAAGGGTAAAACTGCAGTGCACAAGGAGCAGCACTGAGGGACCCCATCCTACAGTGACTCTCAGCTTTATCAGTACCCATGTTGTATAGCTGAATTTTGCCAGACACTAGATCATAATTCACAGGCTCTATTGCTATCCAGGAAAAAATTCACAGTATGTCAGCTGCAGGCAGACTTGATGAATTGGAGGCTCCAAAGCTTCCCCCCCCCCCATATTTTCATCCCCTTGCTTCTGCAGCTTGATGCAGAGAGAGCTCCAAGCTGCCCTCATTGGCATGAGCAAACAACATTGTCCAGGGGCCATGCCACTAGCTGGCACGATCTGCACTGATCCTCAGGCCAGGCACCATTCTCTTAAGGTACTTTTTCAAGTCAGTGGGTTATATACAGGGAAGCAGCATAGCTTAGTAAACATTACAATGTGTTGGGATTCAAGATAAACAGACTCTGTATGTAACACTACCACTTCTCTCCAAGTGGCTTTGGGCAAGTCACTTGGCTTCTTAGCATTTCCTCTTGAGCAGTGAGGGTGGGGGCAGATCTACTTCACTGGGATCTACTGGTGGAAAAATGCTAAGAATTAGTTGGTTTAGCACCAAATTCTAATGTCTGTATTCTGTTGGACTAATCTTAACTGCGCATGGTCTGCACAGAAGGGAGAAAGAAAAAAGCAGCAAGGTGACAACATTCAATGCCTGATCAAACTAAGCTGCTCCTAATTTCTTTCAATACATCTCTCAAGCTACAGCTTGTCAGAGTCACCTGAATAATCCTGGTATAATTCCGATCTATATTTCTACCTAAAAAATTGAAAATCTTTAGCATGCAATTAATACAGCTGGCAATGACACAGCACATCCATCTGCCCTCTTGCACCAGATGAGGTTTAATAACCAATATGCCTGATGGGCTCAAATAATTTAGAGCCCATATTTGTTCTCAGGAGTGGCTCTTGCTGGCTAAAGGTTTCACCACTTCCTCATAAATTTAAGGACTGAATGTGTAGGGGGTGGGGGGGGTGTTCAGAGGAAGAAATTTGTGGAAGAAATTCTGTGTATGTGGGTGACAGTATATAAAGTCAGCTTCTCATAAGGAGAAGTTGCTTTTGTGCAGTCATTTTGAAGTATTAAATTTTGATAACTCTTTAATCACTGCAGTTTAATGAGATAGAGGCAGCAGGTGAAGGGGGAATCCATCATGTCAGTTCAAGTACCTGGCTCTCTTCCTGCTGTGAACATTTAACATGACACAGGAGTCTGAAGCTCTCCTTTTGCAGCTGCACTTCAGAGAAAGGATTTTGTAGTCTTCCAAGAATGTTTGATTTCCCTGAAGAAACCTCTTTATGTGATCAAAAGCCATCTTTCACTTCCCAAGCAAAAAAAGTATTGTTCAAAAAAGTACAAAGTGCCTGGATTTAAACGTAAGGCTTTTTTTTTTATTTTAAAATTGGCCAAGACAGATTAGTTTATCCCATAGAAGTGTTTGTTGCAAGTGTCACTGCAGACTTTTGTTTGATGCAGTGCTTAGTTTTTAATTCACACTTAATAAATGTTAGCTAATAAAAATCAAAAGTCCCCAGTGATACTTGTGACCTCTCAGGTATTATTATTTTTATTATGAAGCTCTTGTATTTTATCCCACAGAATCTCCAAACATATAAACACATAAATAAACAAATTGCTTCCCACAATGAACGAGAAGTGGGTGAGCAGCCAGCATTCACAGATCCCAAAAACTTTTGAGGCATTGAGGCGCCACAGTGAGGAAGGGAATAACGAGACATCTTATTTTACAATACCTCACAGAAATTGCTTGGGCTGTTTCAGCAGATATACTTGCATAAACCAAAAGTGCTAACACATTCCTGATGTAACCAGAGTGAAAGCTGCTGCTTTCCTGTACAGAAGGATATTGCTTAGTTATTTCTGTTCACACTGAAGTTCAGCAAGCTTATTTCATGTGGAAAGCTTCCTATCAAGACAATATTGGAACAGCTATAGCTTGTACCTTTCTCCAGTACCAATTTGCTCCTTGAGGAGCATGGATCTGGACACAGTCTTTGGTGTTGGAAAGTGTGTCCTTTCAGATCATGTCCACACAGCCAAAAATCTTCAGCCAGTTCTTACCACCCATCCATCCCTTCTGTCAGTGCCTAAGTTCTTCATTTATTAATTTGATATCAGATTGTCCTAAGAATCATTTGCTATGCTCCAAGATACAGAAAAGATATCATAAAATTTTTAAATTTGAGTAATTGCCTTCCCCTTTGTCCTGTCAGATAGGATGTTAGCAGTCTGTCAAACATAAATCACAACATGACCAGATCTTCCCACCATTTAAGGAAATATAATTAAGTTTAAGGTTTCACAGTTTTCATCATCTAATAATTCCTAATCTGTTTTGTTACTAATAACCTTTGAAAAGATGGTATATATTTACAAGAACAGGGAGATACATATTGTGACAGCTGAACTATAATTTTAGGACCACTGCTATTGAAGCGGTCCTATTATGAAGCCAGATTACTTTCTAAATGACTGTTCTGATGTGCCAATCAAAAAATGACTCTGAAACAACTAAATGGTGATTGTCTTGTTAAACCTCCTCTCAAACCGCTTACATCTGCTACCACAGCAGTGATGGTCAGTACCAGTTCAAACATGCATACTCCAGAGTGAATTCAACTAATTATTTTTTCTCCTTTGCACCAGTTTCTGTAGGAAATGGATAAAGTGCTTTACATCTCAGCATTTGACACTGAAGAGGGAAAGCAGTCACAAGGAGACCCAGGCAGCACACCAACAGGCTCAAATACAGAAGAGCTGGGATGAGAGACTGTCCCCTTAAAACCCTCAGCTCTGCAGCTCATAGATAGACCCTACATTTTAACAAACATGGTTTTCAAGACCAAAGTCTAAGGCAATTACCGTAATTGACAACATTAGCGTGAACACTCCTCCTTCTCTGACACAGCAGATTGATTTGCTGGCATCTAGTACACCTTCTGCATGAGGCCACTGTTGCTTTCTTCCTCCTTCTTAAGCCTTATTACAAAATTTAAAAGTTTCCAAAAAATAAATCCCTTTCAGAACAAGGTTCTGAAAACAAAACTTGGAGAAATGGTACACTGATTTCTTTTTACATCTTGAAAACACAAGAATCTGACTGCATGTTTTTCCTCTCTTCTTCCCCAGGTCGCTGCTCCCCCTTCCAACTGCCTATAAACCCCCAGTATCATGCATGACTGCCACTGGTTGAATGAATACAATTCAGCTTAAGAAATCATTAGAAGTGTAATTTTAACCACCTGACTGTCAGCCTTCCTTCACTTGGAACAAACATTTTGCTTTTCTCAGAGGCAAAACCTTTTTATGGTTTTATCTCAACCATTCAAAAGAAAACATTCTTTCATTTAAAGTCAAATTTCCAAAGCCACTCTAAGTGCAGAAATGATCACCCTTTTCTTGTCTGTATAGTTCCTCATTTTTTCTCTTTTGACACAAGCAGAAAAATTCAGCTTCCTTCCCTTTATATGCAAAACTTTGCAAACAATATCTCTAAAACCAATTAGAAATCAGGCTTGTCATTTTCAATCCGCCAACAGAAAATAAAAGAAAGAAAGCAACACCACAGAGTAATGACACCTATTTTAACACTGATGACTTTTTTTGGAGAGAGGTTGAAGTGCCATTTAGAATACATATGCTCGCTTGGCTTTATTTTGCACAGAATTGGTTTTAAAATGGGTAAAGCCTCTTGGGTTCTCAGAAAATAATGATTCTTTTTCTTGCCCCCTTCTCACAAATAGCAGTCAGTTCAGTATTGTTTTTCTGTGAAGTAAGTTCTGCTTAACAACAACAATCCTTTCTATCTTGCCTGCTCTTAAGGCCACCCTTCCCCTCCTTTTATGTATTTCCCAAAATTATGGGTCCCTCACACAATCTTTCACCTTTATACTGCTTCACAAATTGATTCCAGGCTTTCTAAAAACCTCTCCAGCTCCTACTTCAAAGATTCAGATCAACAGAAAGGTACTGAGACAGGCTATACCTTTATTCAACTTTCCACCATTGTGAATTATGGCAGAAATAGAAGCACCTCTAATTCCCTTGTCTACATAAGCTCCAGCCTTCGTCAGTGCCTGAATTCATACCTGTGTTTTGGTCATTCCTCTCCATCATACCCCAAAGACTTTCAAGAGAACCTGTAAGGCAGCACCATTTTCAAAACGAACTATAACCATCCCTATGAGCTAGCTATCTCTCAGGGATGATTACAGTCAAAAACGATCCCCAGCAAGGAATAAGTACGTCACCTTCGGTCAGATCCTTCATTCTCCAATGGTTTTATGGAAGATGACTCTATCCTAGATAACATTAAGTACTAAACTTCTCCAAAGGCCACGGTCTCTTGATGTCAGTGCTGCATGGACACCAATACAGCACCTACCAGATGGAATAGGAGTAGGCCATGAAGACTAGAGGATCCTACATCGTTTAAAACACCTGTACGAACAAGGTGATGACATTTCATTCCAACTTCTACGTTCCCTCATTTTGTTTGCTTGGAGATACCAGGATTTAAAATTCTTGGCTTCTGGTTCTTATCAGAAGTATACATTTGCAATTGATAGCTTTTAGTAAAACTTATTATTAGGCAACTTTTCACTTTTATCTCTTATCACTTCCCACTCTAGAAAACCTTATCACTCCTTTCACTAAGTGTATGATAATTGGAGCTTTGCAATTACAGGTACAACACACACAGATTTAATGGACCAATTTGACAAGCTAAAAGAATTCTAGTTCCCTTATCAATTTAGCATTTTAATAGTGCTTCTTCCTAATTAGTCTGTAGTTATAGTTACCAAAGTAATTGTCAATGACTATAACCATAAATAAAGCAGATCTGTCAGAGCTAGCCTGATCTTACAGTCGATCAGGACCTTTTCTGAGGAATGAGTAAATACAATACAAGGTTTCAGTCAGAGCCTAATGTCTCCCAAGGTTTGAGAGCAAGAGTTGGATTAATAAACAGCCCTCAAGAAAGACCAGTGAGAAAAATCAGACACCTATTTCCAGTGCCTTTCAAGTAGCAGTTACAACAGAAAGGTACTGTAAAGACTGAGTTATAGTGATGCACTAAACCAAAACCACTTCTGTGAGCAGCCCCCTGCTAGGCTGGGCTTCCTAGGTTAGTTACTATACATGCAGGCTATATTGTAGCGCGTGAAGAATGCAGGTTGCTCTGCTTTGGGCATGAGGGAATACACCAGCCTGAACACCACAGGGCTCCACCTCTTATCTCCTCCCATTTCCCCCCTCAGCTGCTGCTCCCTTTTTACTCCAACCCAAGTGGTGACTGAATGTCCTTTTTCCTATTGCACAGGCACATAGACCTCACAGTGACTGAATACAGGGGAATCTTGCAAGAAATTTATACCGTAAAGTCTTTTGCTGCCCAACCTGGAGACGTAGGATCTTTTGAGAATGTATAACAGACTCTGACTTATTCCAAATGAAAATGCATAAAATATTAAAATACAGGTTAAGTAGCTGTGACTTTCTATGTGGCGCACCAAACAGTTCTGACCTAAGCAATACTGAAGATATTTGAAAGAAGTCAGGTGTTTCTATGTACCATTTTGCATGCCCATTTGTGCCTGAAGCCCCGTGCCATGGTTTAAATCTCTACATACAAGCTCTCACGAGAGCCTAAGAAATGTCATGTCGTTTTGTGATAGAGGTAGCTGTTGGCCCTACAAAAAGCTTACCAGAGATTAGAAAGGTAACGTAAGAAACAATGGGAAAAGAAACCACAAGGAAATATCAAGTTTTTATCCTGCCCTTTGAGGTTTGACCTAATGGTAAAGAAGTAAAAGTATTTCCTTCTTGGTATATAAGAAACATTTGTTCTGTTGTCCTTAAAGATCTAAACCTACAACCAATTAAAAACAAACACAGGAAAATTTTTCCTTCACAGGATACTTTTGTTCTCAGAGGCGATGAATCAGTAGAATTAAGCTGTAAAATATTAGTAAAAACTGCAAACTCAGGACCAGTGAACAAAGAAGCAGTTCTCTCTCTAGATATATAATTGGTGCATTTCATTTTTTAAATGTCTAATTTTTTTTATGCCTGTGAAAACATCTATTTCAGGAAAAGAAAAACAATGCAATGAACAGAAGTTAACAACCAAGGGGGAAAAAAAAAAATATAGGAGATAGCAAACTTTACAGTATGTCTCTTAGTAGATAGCAAACATATGTATGTCTCCTAATCAAACAGTATCTGGAAGCTTGATTTAATAAACCAGGGACTCACAGGCAGTGTTTCTGCTTCCATAGGGCAGAATAGCAATTAGCTCTAATTGGTTCAAGTCCCAGTCCCAAGAAAAAAAACACCTGTTGCCGATTCAATGATAATTAAACTAACAGGTTTCCTTGGAGTGGACAATATCCAGGTAAGGCAAGCGATGGGGCACCTCACAAACTTGGGGGAATAAAAGTGTTCTTCACAAGCCCCAAGTGCTGGCACAAAAGCAGGACCATACCTGGCTAGCAATGCAGAATCAAGGTGCCAGAGCCACAGAGTTATTTGACCAACACTTGTTACTCAAGGGCAGCCAGACATGTACTTTGCCTGACCAGATACTTTTCTTCCCTTGCCCCATCCTTAGGTTCATTTCTCTGAAGTGAATGCTGTAAGAGGATCACGCATCTCACAGATAAACCTTTATCCGTCTTCCTGTTCTTCATCCTTTGCAAATTACCCAGTTCTAATCACAACCTTACTGAATACATTCAATTATACACAATTATTTGGATATTACTTATGTGAATAATTTCCAAATTATTTCAATTGCAAATGCTACAGGATGTGTAACTCATTCCATAGCACAGGCAGTGAATTTTAACCAGACCACCACAAACTTCAATATCATTTGTTACTGCTTCTCCTGTACTGTCAAATGCAATACCCAAATCAGAAACAGAATCATGTCATTCAAACCCAACACTTCATCTCGAGTCCTGAATGCACACCCTACCATCCTACAGCCAATTCACTGAGAGTGAAGATTTGAAAATTCAGTCTAAAAATGTCATCTCTCTCATACAAGCTAAACTTTCCTATTTGTATACAGATTAGCAAAAATATTCCCCTCCATCAGTATGGAAAGTAGAGACAGTGAATTTTTATCATTTTTTCCTCAGCATTTTCAGAAAATAAGGCCACCTCTATATTGGGGGCGGGGGGGGATGAAGCTATGCTAAAATACAGAATATTCAGGAGTTCTAGTATTCTAGCTTTGAAAAGATATTTTCCAAATACTTTTTCCCAGCCTTATATAAGAATGCAAAGGAAGGCTTGTCAACTAGCTTCATGCAGATATTCATGTCAGGAAACTTGTGCCCTTGGCTTGTGGTCTCCATGAGGTTGAATATTTAGCAAGATTTGCCACTACTTCATACTTTCTGTATGAAGACCAGCAAGAACTTTTCAACATCATACAACATACTGTTCCAGCTCGGCAATCTGATTTACCTTCCTGTTAAGATTTTGTTGCCTTTATACCTATGCAGAATCTTGCCCACTATTTATCTGCTTTACTGCCTTCTTCTATCAGAGGAATTTTCTGGCAAAACTAGAAAGTCGCATACTTTCAAGCATTTTTTTCTGAAGACACAAAGTCTAATGATCAGCAGCAATCGCCAGATATTAATTCTTTCTACTTCACTGCTCTGAAAAGCACAGTTTTGTCCTTATTTACCTCACAGAAGTTGGGCAGGTCTCAGCGTTTGAAACATAGAGCTTAAAAAAGTTAAGTATTAGATATATACCTAAACCACACAAAAATTAAACAAGCAAATCAATGCATGCCAACAGACTAAACTTGTAATTCTCAAGCAATAAAAAAAATCTCTCTTCAACTTTAATGAAAATTTGCTTGCATAAGGCTTGCAGGATCATGCATGGAAGAGTATAATTAAGGCCTACTGAGAATCTATACAGTGATTGAATTCCTAACTAAATATTCAATCACCCATTTGTCCCTCTGCTGCAGAAGCTCTTCTCCTCAATGAAATCCTTTTCCATCTAGGACTGCAGGACTTGGAAGAGTCCTTGATTTTGCATATGGAAATCAAACTTCCTTTTCTCTCTTTTTTTTTTTTTTACCTCATTAAAGCTTTAGATTTCAGTAAAGACACAGAAGTTTTCTGTGAAGCTGCATATTAAGTGTATGTATGTCTTCAGAGTAGAAAAGAGGGAGTGAAGTCTTATACAAGCTCAGAAGATGAAGGAAGACCAGAACAATCATCTATACTAACTTCCAATGAGGCTCAGAGGTCTCAAAAATACATCCCATCTTTCCTCGGAGGGCAAACGTGGCTGTGAAGCCCAAAGAAGGAGAGGAAAAAACAAACAAAACAAAACAACAAAAAACCGCAAACCCAAAAAACCAGAAGAGGAAACTGATGGTGATCTTTAAATATATAAAAGCTGGGGAGGGAAATGTTCTATCCATGTCTATGACAAAGTAGATTTAAACTGAAAAAAAGGAAAAGTCACATGAGGTAATAAATACCCTCTCAGACTAACCAATGTACTGAAAAAATCTGCCTCTGGAAGAGGCAGAGTCTGACAGATCTTGAAAGTATACTTGACCCTAATGGGGAAAGACTATGGACAGGATGACCTTTTGAGAGCTAGTCTAAGTCTAAAGTTACATAGGGGCATCCTAATCTCCCTCTTCTTTGCAGTAGTCTGAGGTCTGATAGGCACTGGTTTTGTATCAGCTTTGTACAATTCCCCAGAAGTGTTCCACTGTGATCAGAAGAAAGGTTCTTAACATCTCCTAATGAAGGCCAAACAATTTTTCTTATACTTCCACTAGCCTCCAAACTCACAGCATTCGGTTCCAAACTCACACTATTAAGTTTGAAATATGAATTGATTTTGTTTTCCAGTTGTTACAGTTTCATTAACAAAAAAAGTATTACATGAGCTGTTATTCAGAAGAATAAAACTTTTAAAGAGCGTCAAACTAAACTTTTCTCAGTTTTTCAGAATTGTTCTCAACCTTTTTCCTATCAAGACTGAGACATTTTTACAGACTCAATATTAATTTATGATTTGTTTTGGATGACCTCCATATGCAACCAAAATAAAAAAAACACAACAGCTTCTCCCATAAAAAAGGCTGCAACAACCTCTGTTCAAACATTCTTTCTTTTCACCTTCTCAAGCTCCCACAAATGTTGTCGCTCATCTGTTAAAAGTTTCCCATTTGAGATTAACCCAGTCCTGCTCATACAATCTTTTTGTTTCGGTATCAAAACCTCATACTGTACTGAACATGTTCTTAGGCCATGACCATGCACACGTACAAATTCTGGAAATATGGCTCTTTCTCAAGTAACCTTGCTTTGTCAAAAAGACAGAAGTGATAATGAAATGCTGATGCACATTTCCAGCTAGTTTTCATTGTGGGAGTGCTGAAATGGTGGATATACCATCCAGATCATACTATTTTTGTTTGTTGTACCTCCGCTGTTCCCATTTTCTCTAATTTTTAGCATTGTGGTTTGCAGCCGCAATCCACAATAGCTGTAACCCAAGGGCTGGCTGGTGCTGAGAGATAGCTAGCCCCTGCCTTCTGGCTGGTGCTCTGCTTCCACCCCATCCCTGTGCCAGTCACACGACCTCCTGGCAAGTCACAGCCAAGAGCTTACATGGCCATTGCTCATTTTACTTGCTGGTTTTTGTTGTCGTTGGGTCAGTGTTCAGCCAGATAATTTCCATTATTTCTGTGCAACCGCATGGCCCGTGATGGTGAAAGGAAGGAGGTAGCTTTTCTCACCCCTGTACTTGTCTAACAGTTTCTGTCTGCATCTATACGCCCTGAAAATAAACAAAGCAAAACCAAGAAAAGCTGCTCAAATTTAACTTCCCAACACAGCGTGGATGAATTGTTTTCTACTCGTCTTTCAAATGGAACTAAAAGCAATTAAGTACTTGAAACAGTGAAATTCAACATCTCTGTATAAGAAACATGAGAAATTTCATGCTGGAAAGAACATCCTTACCTTCTAAGGTTACAGATATTTAAGGAACATGAGTTTAAGGATAGCATGAAAAGGATAAACCTTTCTGTTTGTATTACATGCATACATTATTTGCATTTCTGTATAGCTTAGGGCCAATTAGAGTCTATACAGACACAAAAGAAAAAGATGGCTTATGCCAAGAATGAGAAAACAGATGAATTTAGACAGACATAGAAACAGAAATAAACAGCAAGCCAGTACTAAACCCACATCCTATGCCAACGGTCTGTCTCAGCAGCAGCAGCTAACCACTCAGGAGTTTTGAAGGCATTGTAACAAAATAGAGTTTTAGAAGAGAGATTTGTTTTAAAAGAGGAATTGGAAAGAGAACCAAGATGTGGCTTTGCTGCAGGCACGGGAATCTTTTCCCAAGGATGAGGGAGATGAGGGAGAAGCACAAAGTTGTTTGCTCATAATATCTGACAGCTGGGATATAAGGGCTGGCATCCAAGGATGATCAGATAGGGGAGCTGACTTTTGATAACCAGCCTTGAGATAAGGGTTAAGGCAATGAGAGGCTGCAAATAGCTTTAAAAGTGAACCTGAGAGATTTGATTTGATGTGATAAAGAAAGAGGCAAAGAAGGAATGTAAAGAGAGCAGTGACATGGTCCAAGGGACAGATAAGGAAAGAAATCTTTGCAAAAGAATGGATTCAGGCATGAGCACTAAGGGAAAAGAAAGGGACAGTGCTGCAGCTTATATACAAACTTTCTTGAGAGCATTAGCTGCAAGGATAGTTAGGAAAGGCTGTATGTTCCAGAGACATTACAGAGAAAGCATGTGAGCATTCAAGCTAAGTACAAATATAAGAATTTAGGAAAATTATGAAAAAAGCTATAAAACATTCATTTTTGCAACCAGCTCTATAAGTTTATCTTACAACCTACAGCCTCTTTCTTTCCCTTTTCCATTAAGTCACAGTTACATCTGAATCTGTAACTGTTGCCTTGGGATGGAGTATTGTGTTCACATGAAGAAAATTCCTTAAATAAAGTTGGTTTTTCATTTCAGTTTGAAGAATAATTATGCATGCAGCACAAGTGAGGCACAACAAACTCTAGGGAAAGGAGAACATGAGCAAATAAAAATAGCCCTTGCTGTCTGATGAATATTTCTTTACTGCATCATCAAGAAAGAAAGAAGCTAGTAGCTATGTTTTCATTCATCTCCAAAGGAAATTCCCATTTGAAAATGAGAAATTCCTTATTAGATGTTAAAGAGGCAGTAAGCAATGTTCCCACACACAAAAGAGTAGCACGTGTGCACAGGAGAGAAGGGAGAAGATTTCATTAACACAAATTCAGTCAACCCAGCCAAGTCACCTGCTGGGCACCCGGCCACTGACAGCACAGCAAGGACAACGCTGTGTGCTGCCTGGGCTTTAGCTTTCCAACCACCCCACACTCCCTCTCACAGCTGCAAAAGAAACAGCAGCGGCGAGGCATGTCAAGGATTATTCTGACACTGAAGTGCTGCATCACCCTTTGGCAGAATAAAGCGAGGATGAGAAAGCAGCAACTTAGATATTGCTGGATGTAGTACTTCAGGTACTACCATGTCCCCCCGCAGTCACTAATTATTTCCCTGGTGAGAATGCAAAGAGGGTTTTTCAGGGGAAGTGTTAAAGTCAGTAATGTGGTTTATCCACATGAAGCCATGTATAGCAAACACATATGCTTAGAATAAAGAAAGACTTTCTCCAGTGACCACCTCTCCAGGGACAGAATTTCCACAGCCTTAACCCAAATCATCTTTGTCATGCAAGAGGCAGTTTTTGTAGAACAAGCACCAACAAAACACAGACAAAGCACTCCAGGGCCTCTGCTGCAGTTGGCATCTCAATGAAGCCAAAACCAAAGCATAAACCAATGCACAAAAAATAAATAAATAAAAAGCTAGAATCCTGCTCAAAAAAAAAGGATAGAAATGTTTTTATATTTCAAGTCCACAGAAGAAAACATTCTCCATATCACCTGCTAAAAGACTGGCTATACAAATTCATGCTTAAAGGGGTACTAAGTAATTTTTCACAGTTGTTTTCAGACATGGTAGAGTTTAAAAGGAGTTTTAAAAGCCTGTTAAGGACTCAAAAATTAATTTTCCCTCCACGTTCGAATTTTCTTTTGAAAATAAATTTGCACTTTTTCTCCCCATGATCTAAAAATCAAGACGTTTACGTTCTACCTAAAAAATTGTTTAAACTTCAAAGATAATTTCTTGAAAAGTAGAAATTATAGAGCAACAGTAAATTGGAAATGAAAAATTATTTTAAAAGCAAAACCATTACATTATAAGAATCCTGCAAAAGAACACTTATAGTTTATTGAAATTCCTAATTTATATTTCTAAATGAGATGTTTAAAATGAGCATATACTTACAGGAATAACTGGTTTTTACATCAGAGATCGACTTCATTAGACTAAAGTTAATAGAGCTCAATTTTTATGATGTTCAAACATGGACTTTAACAGTCAGCACTGTTGCCAAGACAAGATTTTCTAAAAAGATATGCTACGATTTATGGATTCAAAAGTGAACAAACTTTTAGAAACTCCAGATGTTTCCACAGATACTTCGTGTCCAAAGTGTCCTTGCTGTGTTGATATATTCTGAAAATTGGGCAACTTTGGTTCTCCAATAGGAGAGGAGATCTTTTGACAACACAGCCTGAAGGAGAATTCTGCAGTAACATCTCTGAGGTGGAGACACATGAAGGAGGAATTTGACCCTGCTATGTATAAGAAATATTGCCATCAGCTTTATTGCAGACAAACAAAACCCTCACAGAAGTGGTGCTTTTCATTGCATTTCCTTAAGGAAAAAATTCACGTCTTCAGTTTGAGAGCCACGGCCAATTGGAATACAAAAGTTAACAGGAGTTCTTCAGGAAGACATACATTAGCTTTATGTACCAACAATCTGTCAGAATGACATCTAGCATAATAATAAACTGTGTTTAAAAATAAAACGCAAAAAGTGTCAAACAGTAGGTCTTCAGGCCAAAGCCTCAGCCTCGCTTGCTTTATTTCAGCAGGAAAAGTAGAAATAAACCCATCTGAAAGGCTAATCATCACAGTAGCCAGTTACAGATATTGTGGTCTATACTTGGTAATGCCCGTAGTGAATCGTATTAATCTCCAGAAGAAACAGTAAGACCAGAAGCAGATCTGAAGGAGAAGAGCAACTACTTACAAACACTAGCAAATCCACTGCTGAAGACAAGACATGACAGGTGTCTCCAAAGTAGAGAGATTCTGTGGCAGCTCATATACACCAGAAGAAAACAAGGGAAAGCAAGGTCAGAAGAAAGGCTTATTTCTGCTTTCTTCCTCTTCAGTTCTCCACAAAGGAAACAAAAGGATGCAACTCGCAGGATTTTAATACCAAGCAAAGGCTAGTATGGTCCTTGCTGCAGTCTATCAAGCAGGCCCACGTGTAAGCACCATTGACATCCATCAAGCCAACTGATAGTCCACTGAGGAGGAGACATTCAATATTGAAAGTCTACTCACTGTCAAAACTACAACTTGCTTTATTTTTTCCCCACTGATCTTTTTAAATCATTAGGACAGTAAAAAAAAGAATGGTTAGATGTGCAAAAACATCACAGCAAAAAGCAACTGTAACTAAACTAATTTAATTGTGTATTGCTTAAACGGGCAACAGAAGGAAAAACAATTTGGGGAGATGTCTCTTGCCTTTTACTGTACTATTTTTTTTCCAGGGCTGCACAAATCCCAAATAGCTTCATCAGAATGATTTGGCATAAACATGACATTATGACTAAGTGTGTCAAAGCATAGTCTACATACCAGGCCAGAATACTATCTGCAGGCAGTACTAAAAGCAGCGTACACTCAGCATCTGGTGACCAGGCTGCAATGTTTTCCTGATGCTCAGTATTAGTTATTTTCTCTACTCTTCTGGTCTGTTCCTGGTAACATCACCCATCCTTTCAGTGGCCGTTCTGTGTTCCTTTGTGTCGACAAGGATGATGGTAGCATTAACCTTTTATAAGAACTAAAGAAGTTATCTTGTTAAGAAATGGCTTAGCTGTTTGTCTCCTCCTGCCCTTTCTTCATGATTTATGATTTAAGACGTGGATCATGCTGTGAGGGCTGAAGAGCCCCTGCACATACTATTCTTCTCTGCTGTACCATTCTACTTGCTCAAATCTTCCTTTAACATGAAGTGAAATTTGAAGATTATATTTCAGTAAACTTGTAGCATGCCTGACAAGGCCTGACAGAACTTTGAAAAGGCTTGCAAAACACTATAGTTGTTTCTGGAAGGGACTTATTTTTTCTTTGTATTCATCTGTTATTATTATTTTCAGAAAGCCAAGGGTTCATGGGAAGCCGATACACATTTTCAGCACTACCAAAATTCAAAGAAGAGGAAAAAAACCCAAACGTTTGTTACCTTGAAATAAAGCAGGAAATGTAATTAAAGACTTCAATTGCAATTGGCATTTCTGATTCTGTTGCTGTAGGAGACCATCTTGCCAAAATTGGCAAAGCAAGACTCCCTGGAGAGAGGCTCTGAACTACATTTCAGACCACTTTATTAATCATTTCATCATCAAAAGAGCTCTATTTAATCTCAGTATTTAGTGATTAAATGTTACACATTAAGGGCTGAATATTCAGAGATCTGGTTCAGACTATTTGTGCATGTGCAGCTTTCTATATGCACATTTGACTTCCAATTTTGTTGCACTGAGTGCATGGAATGGTTTGTATGCATTCACATTTGAATATTAAGGCTGAGATGAATCATTGCAGAAGATGAGATTTCAGCCCTCTTTCTGCACATTGGAAAGCCCATTGGTGCTTTATTTGCAAAATCACAAATCAGTTCATGTAACATGGAACCTGACATTTATGTGCACAAAAATCATCACACACATCTACAAAGAATCCATTCTCAAACTTCGTTTCAGGGTCTTACTAGGCAACTTCTATGTTATTACTGAAAAGACTGAAACACGATTTACATTTTCTTCCTTTGGGGGTATGACACCGACAGAGAATAAGTGACTTCTTTTTCAGAGAGTACTAGAGTCAAAATGGATAAAAGACTGAGGAAACTACTGTGTTATACAACCAGGCTTTGTAAAGAATGAAGCTCAGATGTTACTGATACCAAGAATAAGTATGTATGTCACGAGGTCTTGTGCCTGTGCGTATCTATCTATCACTCTCAGGTACTTACACACTATCACAATAGAAGCTGTGTAAGTACTTCACGACCTTTACTGTAGTTAACTTCACATCTCTGTCAGCTCTCTATTATCCAGGCCAGTGAGGGAGGGAAGGGTTAGGACAAAGGGTTAGACAAAGGGAAAACATCGACAATGCAAAAATTTGAGTAGAAAGACACGCAGGAAAGACATAGTGAGGAAAAGGGAAAAGGTAGAGATCGGCATCACTGCCAAGTCTGGCAAAGTGCAATTCCTACATCACCACTGACTTGAGCATCTAAGTTTATATGGCAAATAATATGCTACACATAGGAGGCTGCATTACTTTCCAAGAAAAACTCGTTCCTAAAGAGTCAGCATTGGCATTTCTGTATCCAACTTCGGCAGTTAATCCACAGCCTGACATCCAAGAGATGATGCTATACTCAGTTTACAGTGAAAAGTCTGAAGTGCAGCTCAATGGATAATCTGTCCAACATCACCAGGAGGTCTGCAGCAAAATAGGAACTGTATCCAGGAGCCTAGAGCCTTGAGCTTCTCCACCACAGAACCACAGTTATTGCTCCTTAAAACACTGAATTGATTTACTCCAAGCTGGAGCTTTAACACACCCTTTAGAAAGTCATCCATTCTGAAGTATGTCTGACTTTATCTACTTCCAGCCCCAGTCACTGGATCTCATTATACCTTTTCCAGCAAAGATTAACAAACTGGCTACTGTCAGGTGTCTCTTCCCCATAATACATCTTCTCATAAATGAAAGACTGAACATTGGGACTAGAGTCCCAGAGTCCGAGTCATTCACGGGGCTCTTTTCTGAACTTATAATTTTTCCATGCAGTTAATTCATGAAAAGTAGTACCTCTTGTTATGATCTACATCTACTCTTTGACTTGTCCTAGTTATTGATGGGAGCAAGACATGTTGTTTCACAAAGCTTTGCATTGCAGAAAAATTGGGTGCAGACTTTTCACATGGCCAGAAGGTGTTTATATGCTGCTGCCAATTAGTATTTAACAAGTGTCACCTGCACAATGCAATATGATGGTTTCAGTGGTGAGGACTTCTACAAGGTGACAGGTTGTGATTAGTAGATCAGGACAGATTTTACTAAAGATATATTGCTAATGGGCGCAAGAAACATTCCTACTGGAACTTAATAAAATGAGTGTGAACAGTACCAGTTCACAAAGCAGACATTATGTCATGACTCAAATATCAAAAAGCAACAAAACAGGCATCTTTGCATAGCAAGTTCTTATTTGTACTGCTTTTTGGCTTTCAGCAGTTCAACATCTGTTATGAAAAACTGCCTGTAATTTTTTTTTTTTTTTCCTTGGTGGAAACATAGTAATGTGAGTTGCTTTCACATTGGCTTAGTATTGAGTTTTGAGAGTTTAAACCAAAACAACAACAAAAAATCCAACCAAAAAAACAGCATACAAAAAAACTCCCTAAAACAAAACAAGCCAACTTATTTCATTTTCTTCTCTGCCTGTCTTTCTCCTAAACAAACATCTACTGCTGCTAACAAATGAATCAGACGAGAAACTCAAAGCACTTGGAGTTCTCTCCCCCCAGAGAACATGCGACAAATAAACAACATACCACAAAAGGCTGTTGACAGCAAATGAAACAGTACCATGATTTGACATAGTAGAATTGAGCACAGGGAATGGTGTACATAATTTGACAAGAAGGAGGTAGATCCTTTAAGGCTGCAAACCCCAATTCTTAAGTCAATAGGAGTTGTTAGCAGCCATTTTTATGCAGGTACTCCATGTGAAAACAAAAGAAAGTTTATGATCATGTCAAAAGAGCCAGTAAGCGCAGTAAAGAGCCATCAGTCCTCACTTCATCTCAGCTCCTTTCCAACTGCTTCCTCCCCTTTCCGCATCTTATGCCAACTACTCCTCCATAACCAGCACGAACATTTCTATCTTAAAAGAAACACACTGTTGCATTTAGCTCATCACAATGGTTTCCCATATAAGGAATATTTTATTAACCCTGGAATATGGAATTTGAACACAAAGAGCCCAAACAATATTATGTGAACACAAACTTCCAGGAACTTTGAGCAGATAGTGAGTTCATGTGTATTAAACTCCTAGACTCTATGTGAAATTCATCATGCTCAGAGCCTATCTAACTTCCCTAGGTAAAACTTCGATGGGTTCCAAGCTACACATTCAGAGGAGTAGCTCTGCATTCATCTTTTCCCCAAACTAGCACAAAAAAAAAAAAAAGAATAGTAAAAGATCAAGCAAATCCTCAAAGCTTGTGTGAGAGATCCTCACACAGACACAGTGGCATAGTCAGCTAATGGTCAGTGAGCATGTGAAAAAATGTGTTATCCTAGACTTCATCTAAAAGATATTCTAACATTCAGGTAAAAAATAATTCTGAAAATTCCATTAGCATTTGTTTGGAACAGATACAGACTAAATTATCTCATTAGTACCTTTGGGTTTAGCAGTCTAGGAAAACAGTAGCTTCTTAAGTCTTAACTGACATCTGGTGGCAAATTTGACATTTTCTGATAAATAAGGCTTTGCAAATTTGAGAAGGTTCAAAAAAGAAATCGACGATCTATTATGAGCTTTTCATGGCTTTTTTGGTATTAGAAGAGGAAGTATATACATTTCATCCTTTTTCTGGTAATTCCACATCTAGACCTGCTCATCAGGCACTATTGCAGTTACGAAGGCTTACTAATAGTGCTAAATACACATGAGCTATCATATATCAAAATAAATAGAGGAACAATTTAATTTATAATAGTAAAAATTTTAATGCAACTAATCAGTTGAGCTTTCCCAATCCATTTATCCCCCCAAAATCAGAAATTGGTGTGTTTTATGTGACAGAAGATGATAACTACACATCCATAGCTGATAGATTGCCCTCCCCTTTTTTTTTTTTCCATGACTGTAACAGTATTACAGGCATGCAAATAATTTGAAGTGACTTTTTCAAGGCTAGCACAGTGTTTAAATACGCTTCAGTGTGTCAACCACCTGCCAAAACTTTAGCTGAATCAAGCAGTTCCAGATCATTGGAACTCTAATTATTATAAGCACAAGTGGCTCTTGGAACAGCAGTAAGCTCTACATGACAGTGTTGGCAAGCACTCTACAGGCAAATGAATTAAACTCCACTTGCTGATTCTGATTACTAGATCATTCACTATTTTCTGATCATTTGGTTTCATGGAAAATTAGTGTTAGTGCTGAATGTTTCCAACATGATAGAAGGTGTGTTTAAAAAAAAAGCCAACATATTCAAAGCATATAAAGGCATAAGGTTTTTCTCTATTTATGCCCATGTGATAATGAGAAACTAAGTTGAAGCACTTAAAGAAGCTATATTTAGTCATGATGCAATAAGCATTTTTATTGCATATTCCTTGCCTATTACAAATGCAAAGTAGGACGCATTAGCTGAAAACACCTTTGATAGTTATGGTCCCCTCTCTATTAACACCATTCACACTGTGTGACAGCAAAGCAACTGTAACATAAACAGTTCATTTTTCGCCTACCCACTGTGATTAAATCTTTATTCTAACATCAGGTGTTTTCACGCCATGACAGTACGTTGGGTCATGACTTACCTTGCCTGCTAAACATGAGGTAATTCCTGACACATCAGCAAGATAAAAGACAAATTTCAAAAGATCCAAGGATGAAGATGATTTAGAATTATTATTCTTGAGACATTTTCAACAATTATTTGCAGTTTCATTTGAGATGGCATCAGAAATTATACATACATATTACCCAATATCTAAAGATTTTTCAACTCGAGATGTTATTACAGTAAGAGATTTGAAACATAATGAAAAATCTGAACGCAGAGGCCATAACTTCATCCAACAAGGATCACTGCAAAATGATACAAGTCTGTGTATAATAATAAATAAATAGCAGATCAAGTTCAGGACAAAGTCCACAAGACTAGACTGTCGTCTTCTATTGCAATTAGCCAGTCAACACCATAGAATATATCAAGTTGGAAGGACCTGTAAGGATCATCAAGTCCAACTCCCTGCTCCTCACAGGACGAATTAACACAGAAGTTTAATTCCTGTGTTTCTTTTAGCAGGTAAAGACAACTATTCTTACACAGTACTATTAGTGCTCTATATTGACAACAGTCACACAGCTACACTGGAAATTGTAAACCTTACCAGAGTTTTGTTTCACTGCTAAATTAAAATGCTACACACCAAGTATTGCGCTGCTCTGGGTTTATTCTTCAGAAAACTAGTAAACAATTTTTCCTCTCCCCTGGAATTTGCTGCTATCACAAACCTCTCTAACTTTCAGTTCGCAGACTGTTATATATAGTGAAGGTCATTAAGTATGACAATAAGAGAACTGCAAAGCAAGGTCTTTAAGTAGTTTCTCATTTTGGGCACCCAATTTTAAAGCATGGAGATGTTACAGGGCAGACAGTAAAATTACAAAATATTTTCCTTTATATCACAGTATGATTAAATAATCAGACTAAGGGCTCAGCATTCCCTGGGAGACTTATACCCTGTGTGCTGTGTAGTAGCAAGAGATGCAATTCTACATTCAGACTTACAGAAAAAGCAATACAGTATTTCATAATCCATGTGCAAAACAGACTCAAATAAAAAGCAAATGAACAGCAGAATTAGGAAGCTATCAACTTGTACTTCCTGCTGATGCAAGGAACTGGCATTCAGACCAACTAGCAGAGCATATTTGTAGGTTACAGAGCATATGCCAATTCCTGAATTTCCCTTTGCTAAATTTTCATCTTCTTTCCACTTCTCTTTTGCATGTTTTATTTGCTTCTTAGTATATTATCTAACACAATTCAAACTCCATGCTGAGGATCCAACTATAAGCAAACTACAATTACTGAAAATGCACAAGCACCCTCCAATTTACAGCATCAGATGTCAAGGGCCTTTCCTTCTTATAGGAAAGCTCCCGTTTCTTGGTATGCATTTGAAAATAATTATTTTTATTTGTAAACCACAAGATCAATAGACATTAAAAGGTACCACTGAAAAGTAGGACAGTCAGTAGAAAAATGCCAAGCTATGTCTACATAGCAGAAGTAAGAGACACCCCCAGGATACTACTTTGGGTACGGATGATGAATAGTCATTTTTCCCTGAGTGGATCAGGTACACTGGCCCGTAGCTCACTGTATCAACAAATCCCCAAGGATGTCAGCAGGAACTGGCCAGAGAAGCAGTGAATGTTTCCCAAGCTATCTTTAACTTTGCTTGCTCAGTGGAAAGCAACACAAGCACAATGACCCAGACTTCTAATTGAGGTTGCTTTTTTGGGCTACCTATCCAAAAGCCACACTGCTATGAAACACTGCTTTTGCTGCTCAGCAGGCTAGATGACAGATAGTTGTGCCTCCTATACAATCACTCCTCCGACTGCGATACAGACATCGCTTTAGTCATTCCCAAGTGCTCCTCAAACAGTTCTGAAGTAGGACAGCAGCAAGAAAAATCCCTATCCATTTTGAAGCAAAGAGGATGGCACAAACCACATTTCATCTGCACAAACATGCTTTATTCATGCATCTCTCATTCTGTACTCCGTGTCTTCTGCAACAAAATAGTCTGGCATCCATCTGGTAAGAGATAGCTAGGTACAGTTTCACTACACTATAATAAAGTTCCACTGCACTAATCCCCCAGGAATGCAGCAATTATCTCCTACCAGACAGGTGTTAAACGCTGCCTTCCAAGAGATTATCCCATCGTCTCTCATTCCCTTCTGCCCTAGTTGTACAAGGGACAACAGTAAATAGAATATGCCACTATCTCAGTAGGTAAAGAAGAGCCATTAGCTCCTGATCCTATGACAGGGATTCAGAGTAAAGCAAGAATGAGCCAACTTCATACCGGTTCAGTCCCTTACTTACAGCAAGATGAAAAAGAACTATTTTTCCATGGAAAGCCTTTGAAGTGTTTGATTTTTCAATATTTGTGTTATTTTCCTTGCCCTTTATTTCTCCTCCAATGTATCAAAATGAAGAAGGGGAAAGAGGATGAAATGAACCCACCCACACACCCAAAAGAAAAAAGTTGCAGAAAAATAATTTTTTGTTGTTCAATTTTATGAGATGGGTCTTCTCTTGTATAGCTGCTTAGAAAATTCATATAATCCAGGAACTTCTTTCCATTACCAGCAAATGGTAGATGCTTTGGAAAAGTGGATAAGAAAATAAGTTGGATCATCCTTCCTCCTGTAGCATCCAAACTTTTACCAATCTGTATTTTAAGTGTCAGTTAGCTGTAGCCTGTATTTCTTGCCAAAGCCAGGACCAATTCAAAATAATATTTGAAATATAATTTAACTGAAGTACTAGATTTTTTTCTTTTTTTTCCAAAAAGAAAAAAAACTGAAGAACACAATTTCTTCCTCTTTGTCTGTCCTCATCTTTGTGCACTACCAGTATGCTCAGTCTCATACAAGTACTCCTCAGTCATCCATCAAACTAGGAGACTGAAAAGCCTTTCAATGTGTAATGTCCCATTCGGAAGTCTACCAAAATTATCAAGTTCACACTCAGTATTCTTATCAATGCTCCCTGCAATGTGAGAGAGATCTGAAATATTGTTCCCTGTCCTTCCCTTCCCCCAGCTGACCTTAAGCAAACATCTCTACAGCAGAGTTTGTAGAGTCCTGAAAACAAGCAACCAAAACCCCACCTTTAACAGTACTTGTTCTATACCCTTTTGCAGACCTGACCAGTCAGTATTGCAATTCAGAATTTTAAAAGAAGGATTCCCTTGCATGCTGCTTGACCTCATCATTTTTCAGGACCAGAATATAGCTGCATTAGCCTGCATTACCAATTGCACAGTAATCCACACAAAAAATTCAGCTACTATTTAATGTAAGAGCAATATCATGTTAGCTATAAACTTTGTATAAAAGAAAGACCAATAGTAAAATCAAATGAGAAAACAGCCTTGATAAAACAGTCTTAACTTCAGGTAGTAAGACAGCCAAAATATCTTGTTAGCCATCAGATTATTTTTGAAGAAAAGCAGTCCACTCATATGGAAATCTGTGTGAAAATACTGGTCTTTTTCCACAAATTTATTTTGGGGATTTTTTTAAACCATAACCTATGGGAATAGAAAAAATAAGGCAGAGATTTCCAGTGCAGGTGTCTTAGATGTACTTTTCTGTTTATATTGCCCAGCCTTTTTCTTTGTTTTCTTTTGGTTGGTTGGTTTTGTTATTTGGAGGGGTGTTAAGAAAAAAAGTCTGGGATTATATTTCTTTCTGATTACTCCTAAAAGTTGTTTTGGGTTTTTTTAAGAATACAATTTGCACTGTCAGGCACCAAAAGTTCTGGGTTTTTGGAGTGGAAAGCTGTAATGTGACATCACAATACTAACAACACAGAAGCATTCATATTAAAAGACGATGTACTATTAAGTCACTGTTCAACACAATACCTGTGTCTTCCTTTACCACTCAGCTTCTTAAGGTAGATATGAAATAAGTGCTTATTCAGCTGTCATTATAAATTTTCAGAATAAGTCCTTTCCTTAATTAAAGGCTCTTAGCTCTCTTCTCATCAGCAGTGTTTTCAGCCCAATTTAGATTCTTTCATTCATCTCCCTAGCTTTTTACCAGAGCCCAAACTTCCCATCAAGCAAGAACTTAAAGGAACTTCAAGAAGAATTTATCTTGAAATGCCTTTCCTCCATTGTAGTTACCAACGTTAAAAAAGGAACAAGTGAAGGCGAAAAAAAATCAAAATTAATCTCAATTAAGAGACAGCCCCTGCTTTAGGTTGTGTTTGCCACACAGTACCAGGACTATGAGAAATATTCAGCCTCCAGAGCTCAGCAGAACTTCCTATCAGTATGACTCTATTAATCCCAGTCCCTTGTGGCCAAGTCTCTTAAGAGTGGCTGTTACTCCCTAGCACTCAAGAATGATAAAGGAAAGGATTAAGGTAGTAATCTGGAATCTGAGCATGCGTCAGAAAAAGACTCTTTGATGTTAAAAAAGGCTTCATGAGAAAGAAGATACCAAAATGAATATTTGAGTGCTGCCGTGCAGCCACCTGTCATTAAAGCAAGAAAAAAGTTAGTATCAAGGCAACAGAATGGTTCCAACAAACGTGCATTTGTAATATTTTTATGACATTAATGTTGACTTCACCTACTCTGTACAGCAGCCTCAGCTAGGGAGTAAGAACGTTGGTGCTGCCAGTTTGCTGCTCTCTAGCTCAGGCACCATAACATATCCCTACCAAACTGCTGCTTTAATGCTCAGGAAGCCTGCAGAAATCTAGCAGAAAAAAACCCCAAACATATAGGGAGAGCAGAAACAGTACAGATACACCTAATCAGTTACAACATTAACAGCTCCTTTGGTTGATTGCTGGCAAACTCACCTTTCAATTAATTAGCATCCCTCCAAGAAGTCCCTCAGAATAAGGAAGTCCTCCCCCCAAAAAGCCTGCAAGAGCCAACATTACTTTCTGCTGGACAGCCCTAAGACTGTTCATCTGTCACAGGGCCTCATGCACAGCTGCAAGGGTCTCAAGATGCTCTTTAATCTTCACCCTGCCCTCTCCTCCCACAGAGCAGGGCAGTTCTCTACTCTCCCCACTCTTGCTACTTCACTTTTACTGTCCAGAAGGGCTCTGACATAACGGAATCGATTCAGAAAGTTCCTTACCAACCCTAGCTACTCCATCCACTTGGCTGAAACCAGGACAAAACAGAACAGTTATCTACCCATGTCCTTCACAGCCACCACAAGCAGCCTCCAAGCCCCAGAGCATCTTTCCTGCCAACCCCAGAGGGCTATTACAGTGGATTTTAAAGCTCCTCTGGCCCCATCAAGATGAAGTTGTCTTACCCGCCATCTAGATCTGTCAAAAGCAGCACAGGTTAAGTAGTAGCAGTTGTTCCAAATATTAGAAATTACCACCTGAGGGAAGTGAGAGAACAGAAGACAAATGGGAGTACTGGTGGACCTACTCTCTCTTTCACCTATGCATACTAAACGGAAGTCATTGGGATTTATAGGGAAGCAAGAGTAAGTTTTGATTCAGGCCTCACCAAAACTTAAAAAGACCAAAGGAAAGATAGTTTGGGTTTATGACTCTCTTCTTTCCCTCTAAGGAAGCAGCTGTTTATGGGCCAGGTGCATAATTACAAGCTATGTCTCCTGCAATTCTTGCTCCCTTTGCACAGCCTTTACCTGCAGACTGTAACAGGATTTTTTGTTTAAGCAAGATGCAACATAAGACTGTCAAATACCCAGCAGTTATCCCACTGCGTGTCATTTCCCCATGTGATGTCTATGAAATATGTAAAATAAGAGCATCAGCATCATATTTGTACCCAGTTATATTTAGTAATATCTTTTCTACTAGCTCAGCATCACAATTTTCTTATATACCTTACATCCTCTTCTAGTATTTATCTGTAATTCATATGCTTTCCCAACCATATCTTCCTGGGGACGTGCATTCAATCATAAGTATGTGTTTACTCCTTTTTGACCAGAACCTACTTTTGAATTTGTTGTGGCTATTTTTTTCTGGCATTACTTGCTACTGCTGGAAAGATTCCCATGGAAATGTCCTACTTATCTCTGCTTTGCCTCCTGGTGGTAGGTAGAGCAATTTTGTGTCCCTTACCTACTCAAACTTTTTCCTCCTTTTTATGAAGCTAGTTCTTGTAAAATTATAACGTCTTTCCTACAATGAAAAGAGAGGATTAAATTATCACCAATTTCACCCCCCTGCTGCCATTGCCTGGACCTTCTGTCACCATGAGCACAACATTAAGAAGGATAATGAATTATTCCTTTTTTTACCAGTAGCTTTCATCTTTTAGTGGTCTGGAATAAATAACCAACAGTTTTCATGAGAAAAAGATGAGCATGCAGTTGGATCTTCAACTGGGGGAAAGGACTGAAGCAAGGGAGTATACCTGAGCTTTAAGATGAGACCTGTGACCATGCAAGGCAACAGCATGAAAGCATAATCACAGTAAATTCTCTGATGTTTAACAAAAGATAGTGCATGCTACATAAGACTCTGTGAACACCTGGAATTTTTCAAGTGAGTGAGACTGGACAATCCCGTAAGACTTGAAAAATCTCTTTCTTTGGAGAAACAGCAGACTAAAGGAAGGACAAACACATACCAAAATGAGATTGTATTCATAGTAAAACTGTAAAGTTCTGCGATTCCTCATGTTTTTTTTAAAATTCAGAAATTTCAGGTAGCTACAAAGATGACTCAGTATATGCTTTTCCGTAAAGACTAAAAAAGTTAAAACCAGGGGGAAGTTGACTATTACCTAGTATTCTCACCAAAACACATGAAGCCATTCATACTCATCAGACATTCAGAAAACACCTCAGCTTTGGTCATATACTTTTTGAAAATATTCCTTACAACCATAGCAGCAAGGGATTTACTGTTTTTTTTTAACAACAAAATAAAACTCTAAGAATAACTCTCAAGAGACTTCAATGTGTTTTTTTCCCAAGTGAAATCGAGTCAGTGGCAAAACACTGGTTTAGGCCAAATTCCTTTTAAACAAAGATTCTTTCTCTGCTTCCCTCACTCACAACTCTCACGCCTCATTTTAGGATATACTGCAAAGCCATAGCTTTGGGTTTCCCCCTTTACCAGCCTGGTGTGATACTTGCTGAATCTGTCATTGCCATCACTATGACTGAGCCTTTGAACTTCTGACATTTATCTTCAGCTGCTCTAGGACACATAGTTAAATACACAGATTGGGGGGTTTACTTCATTACTAAATGCTGGAGAGCACTGATCCTATAAGCAAGTAAGACATTTCTGAGGGTAGCCGAAGAATCAGTACAAAATGCTAGAGGGTAGTCAGAGAAAAAGACTGCTATGCAGAATTACAAAGCCAATAGACATCCTGCCACATCCAGCTATAACACTTTTCTTCAGATCCTCTGCTGTTTGTGAATTTGAGACATGCTTCTTCCCTGCTCCCCTCCTGCATAGCTTCATCTGCATCAACTCTTCTGTCACCTCCACAAATTACCTATTGCCTCCCAATTGCCCAGGAACAAGAGTCTTCTATTCTTTTTCTCAATGCAATGACAAACAAAAGTAATTCGCAGGCTTCACTTTTATGCAAGTAACACAATAACAACTTTTCAGAATGTTTATTACTGTATGGAATTTTCTCTCCAAGCCAGCAACTACCCCTACAGCAAGGCAATATACTCTTTTCATTGCCAGAGTTTTCTGTGACCTGAGCTAGCACTTTGCACATGTTTTATTAATGCTCATGCTGAGACTCACTATCCAACCCACTAGCAAACAGATTTTGCTGTTCCTATTCCCACTGAAGCAAGAAAACCAAGTGGGTGGGTACAAACAATTTTGGTTGCACTGCTTGTGGGGAAACATGCACCGACTGTAACATCGTGACAGAAATGGACAACACTGTGGACAGTGAAGCGACCGCAAATGATCCAGAAAAAGCCACTGTGGCTCTTTAGGAAGAGGAAATAGCATTTGAATAATGGGACACCATATACCCTTCTCTCTCACCTTATGGATTAGTCACATTTGTTAGAGTGTTTAATCTCTCCCCTGCTCTAAAGGGCTGCCCCGCTAGTGAAAGATAGCCCAGCACAAGATGCCACTGCTGCTCAACAAGATGAAATCAGGCACATGGCACCTTTGATCCTGTCAGAGGCTCCTTGCTTTTCCTTCACCACAGAAAGCAGGGGCAGAGGAACCTTTACCCATCCACAATATATATGCATACAGTTACATGCCACCATGCACATTAGTTGGCATCAGCACACATTTGTTTTTATTACATTTGGATTTAGTGGATCATTTTTCTTGAGCTTGCCATCTACAGTTTAAACAAGCATACTGTTCAAGGTTAACTGCTGATCACTTCCCAAGAAGTACATCTTTGGTAGACATATTGGAGCATAGGAAATACTATTCACAGCTACTGTTTCAGCAACAGAATTTAATTTTTAAGTGGCACCATTAAAATAACATCACACAAAACAATAGCAACTTCTCCTTTTGACAGAAGCACATGTAATTATATTATCAAAAGTAGCCTACAGTCTGCTTAGGAGAAAAAAAAAATCTCACAGGACTTTGATCATAGCTTTGCTCAATTTTTCCATCATTTCAGCATGATTATATTAGAAATGGCTGGTATTAAACTATTTTGAGGAAAACCAGTTGGGGGGGGTGAAGGTGGGGTGCTGAAGAAGAGGGTGAAGAACAATTAAACCTCAAGAATGCTGTCAATGATAAACTGTCTTGAGGCATATCCCTGACTCGGTATTATGTCAAACTCTGCTGCTTCTCTCTTAGGACTGAATCCTATGAAAATCAACTTTTTCAGTTTGACACAACCAGAAAAGGCACTCACCAGAGACTAAAAGTGTAAAGGTCTACTTACAACTTATTGTCAAATATCGTATTAGAAATTTAATAACAACGTCCTTAGATTAGCAATTTCAGTCCACAAATACTGGATGACATATTGTCTTATAAAATATTTGGCTTGTATTGATTTTTAGAAACTATCATTCCCTCTGTCCTGCCCACAACAAAGGTATATCACGTGTACTCTGAGTGGTTTTTAGATTATTACTGGAAAAAAAAAGGAGAACTGGATACAGTTTCTGTTCTGACTTACATAGTATTTAGTGACTCACTAATCAAACATTAAACCTAATGAGGTAATCAGTTCAGAATAGAGCTTGATAAAGCGCATGCTGCAGCATCAAAGCATTCAGGCAATGCAGGCAGAAGGACAAAGCAGCCACTTCAGAGTAAGCAGGAATATTCAACTATATTAACTTCCCTAACAGACTCTTGCTTTTAGCTTCCTCATTTCTAGGGTTTGAAATAAGGTTGATTATGGAAGCTCAGTTGCATTTCCATCCCAGATCATGGAAAGGAGTTGCAGTCATCTTATGCAAGAAACTGTGTTTGCTAGTCCAGGATTGCCGGTCAAGCAGGGAAAGTTTGGAGAAACAACTTCCAGGTAACCCAATAGTCCCAGACCACATCTCTCAGTGTCAGACACTAGTCCTAAAACTAAAGTGAGGAGCTTTACAGATTTCTAAATGAACAAATGCACTTTCCTACTCTCAAGGATTTGCCTTCTAAAACCTTGGTCCAAAGTAGAAGTAGCTAACATAGATCCTTTCAGAAACGCTGGTGTGTATTCTGCAAGTACAGACTCCTATGTAGGATCAAGAAGAAACTGTAGAAATAAGGCGTTAACTTTAAGCAATGACTTATTCAAGGATGGGTAGAAGGAACATGATGCTATGTGTGCCATATGCACAGCATATTAAGAGGGATTTTCAACATTGGTATTCCTACTAAAGACTTCAAACATCTATGATGAGAACTTTTCAAAAATCCCATATTGTGGATGAAATCCTGGCCTCAGCAAAAGGAAAGCTTTGCATTTGTCCTCAACTGATCAAGGATTGCATGCTGTCTGCTTATAATTGAGAAATCCTTCTTTATAAGTCACTTTGAATTTCTTTGTCAGATCTTTAGAGCTTTTAACAACCTGTATTAGAATACCTTTGAAGTGCAGTTGAAGAATTAATTTTACTGCAACTGACTTTACTGGAAGAGTCGAATCAATATCATCCCTACAGTTTTGTGATCTTTGGAGGAGTAACAAGTATCAACTATTTAATTCAATGAGATTTGTAAACAAACAGCTATTCAGGATACCCATAGGCCAACTATGGTCACTCAGTATTTGACAGATGCAAATGAAAGTATACAGTAAAGTCCATTATTTGAACTACAGAGAAATTACTGTGTCATTCAATAGACAGTAATGTACTTTAAACGCAGGTACTAAGATCTGCCAAGAACAAATATAGATATATACACTCACATGTATATATATGTGTGCGTGTGTGTATATATATATACACACACATGCACGTATGTAGGTGCTGTCCTGTCTCTAGTAATTCTTTAATACTAATACCTTTAACAGGAAATACCGGTCGTAAAGTCTGAAACAGGACAAGAAAAAACCCTCATATATTCCCAGATGTCATTTTAACAACAGCTGATATATTAGAATTGCATGCACTTTTTAACTGCAAGTAAAATAGCCATTACACTTGTAACATTTTATGTGCAATGTTATTGGAGAGAAAACGGCTTTGACAATATATATTTTAAAAATCGTTGCTCTTATTCACAATTCATGAATGCAGCCTTCCTGCAATATATCAAATCTATAGCCAGGCTTCCATCACATTACCTTTTAGGCAACAGCTAAGCTGATAGTCTGTGGTTTATAGAACAGAAAACCAAAAATACTGGGGGGGGGGCAGACTATTTTGTCTGGTGGTAAAAAGAGGGATTTAATTAAAATTTTCTAGCTGTTTTTCTTGAAGGCCTGAGATCTAGGGATATTGTGACTAGCCTGAACAGTCATTGTCACAAGTAAAGCACGAAATCCAGAGAATGTGAATGCATTAACTGCAAAGGACAAAAAAGGAAACTGCCTGCTTTCCATTTTGTTCACTTGTTATTACACTTTGCCTGGCCAAGAAAACCCCTCAAAATTCACAGGTTTTTAATAGAGAACAATAACCAGGGAATACAAGCCCCCATACAGATACACTATGGTAATGCAACTAACTTAAAATGCAAGAAACCCTTCTGCAAAAGGGTTAACTAGATAATTTTTAATTGCCTTTTTTTTTTTTAAAGGCAAAATTAAGGTTGAGAAGTGGAAAACAGAGATGCTGTTAAATAATTTTAGGTCCTCCAAATTATTCTCATGGGAGACTAAAGGGGACAAATAACGGAGTCGTTTACAGGTTCATTTCTGTCTTACTGCTTGAAATCTAGCCTACATTGATTTTTTTTGTGTGTCTGTTCAGCAGTAAATATGAAACAAGTTTGGTAGTTGGGACTCCTGCTCCTGAGCGAATAGGCTCCTGTGATTTACTGGAAGACTACAGCCAAGCCTTATCTGTCCTGAGAAGTTGTTACGGTGAATACTTAGAGTTATCTAATCTTTCTGTATACGGTACACACTTTAATTTTCATCTTACGTTGGCAAACCATCAGAGAAGGCAGCTGAGCAGACAGACAGAATGCTAAGGTTTACTGCTTGGTGTGTGACAGCTATTAAAGATGGACTCCAAAGTACCCTCTACCCACAAAACAGGAAGAAGAACCCCCATAAAGACAAACTGGTAGATGATTCCAGCTTGATCCCTACTCACATACTTGGGCATCAGTGACACTATTGAGAAAGTACAGCTAGAAAGTATTTTCCCTCTTTTCTTCAAAGTGTCATTCTGCTATTTGACTGGACAGTTTACATCATTTGGCTTCTATATTAAAATTCCCTGATTTTCCCATTGCTTATATATAGTTAACCAGGGATTTTTATGCTAGACATTAAAAAAAAAAAAAAAGGCATTATCGCATCCCCTTGCCCATTAGCCTATGTTATCTTTTTACTGTGATACTGCATCTGTAACTCAAAAAGAGCACCGTGAACTTAGATACCTCCAGCATCTACCCAAAGCATATCTCTGCACACTATATGTGTATATATATATATTACATACACACAAAATGCACGTAGAGGATTTGGAAGTAGTGCTTCCCATTTTAGGGATCATTTAACATATACTTCCTCAGTAAATATAACATCAAGCATAACCTGTAAGTGTCAGCACATCACAGAAAGAGCTGGAGCATTTGAACAGAGATGCTGACCTCAGCTCCAGAGGAAAGGGATATTCAGATCTGTGACTTTGGCTTAAATATACCTCTATACCATTCATTGCAGTTACCCATAGAAAGCTCACTGGAATTTTCCAGATATATCCAAAGCATAATTAGCACACGTACCAAAGACTTTATTCCATTCTGCTGGCCATGATATGTGTTCATGACAATAGCACTGCCAGGGGAGGTTGAAGGAGAAATTATGTTAAATGAAATTCAAATTGACAGATTGACAGATTTACATGTACTGTTACCTCTAACTACACACAAGTAAAGTGTGTAAACACACATCCCGTTATCACTAGCAGTTGTTGTCTCACTTTCAAAAGAAAGCAAAATAAATTCTGGCTAGCCTAAATCAAAGTAGGTAGTGGCAGTAACTCTTTAAAAACAACAGGGGAAAAAAGTTTCAAAATATGTGCTCCATAAATAAAATATACAAGTGGAAACTGCAAGTGCAGTATTGATCCCAGTTGTAAGTTGAGATGTAGAGAACTGCAGAGTTGGCACTCATGGTCTTCTGAATTGACAATAAATCCCTGGTTTGCCAGTTTCCAAATTACTATTCCGAACCTCCCCAGTTGGAAGGAAGTCATTAATTAGGTTGGCTTCCTTACTCGGGAGGTAAAGGTAGAATTATTCCACAGTGCCCTATGGCCTGCTCTTTATTTACAACTTGTGTGGGACCTTCTGCAAACTGATGGGTAAAAATCATTTCTCAGTAAATGCAATGCGGTAATGTAAAACAGAGCCAAAGAAAGAGAAACGTAAAATGGACCAATAAATTTGTGGTGCAACTGATTACTGATACTGAAAAGGTGAATGCTGCAAAGCTATGTGGTGAGTGCTTTTGAAACCTACAATAAATCTGAGATTGTTTTCCACTGTAGTCAAGAAGAGTTACTCAAATGTTGCACCAAGGGAACAGAGTTACAGGTATTTTCCTGTGTATTTTCTAGTATGCTTTCCTATACAGGGATTGCGAGGAAGGAAGCCTGCCTTATGAATTCAGCTGGGAGAGGGGTGAGTCTAACGTTAGATCCTCTAGATATTCTTGAAAACAGTGGCTTGGCTGATGCATGTGTGGTGTAGTGACAGAGTGGCAACTTTTTTTTTTTTTTTCTTTCCCAGGAAATAATTTTTCTTAATTTCTATGTTGACTACATATTTATTCCTGCTCTGTTACTGTATCACAAAGAACCACCTTAGGTAGCTCTGTCGTGCATTTCTATTTTGCCATCTCTCTTTGAAACCATTGTTAGATACAGAAGGTTCTCACTTGTAGGACATAGTTTGCAGTTCTATCATTTTGAAAGTAAAGAAATCAACATTCAGAAGATGACTTTATAATCTGACTCAGCAGAAACCAAAAGTTTTGCAAATTTTCATGGCAGAATTTGTTTTGGTTTGATGCAGCTTCTTTTTTGACATGTTCCTGATGCTGCAGCAAAACACCTATAGATAAGTAGGCAGATGAAGGAAACAAAACTGGGGAAAAAACTAGACATGCAGAACAGTTGGCTAATTAGACTACTAGATTTGCATTGTAAATTCTGGCACAGGCAACACCTCCACAGTAACATTTATTTCCATTCTGTCAAAATTTCTACTGAGACCCAATAAAACATCACCTAACCCTCATGATGGAGAGGTAGCTCTTAGTCACCACCAAACCAAATTATCTATCCCCCTAATCAGATACTGGACACAACTACGGTACAAGTCAAGGTCACATGAAAATGCAAGCCCTAGTATTTTCTGATATGATATAATGCTACAGGGAAGGAAGTATTTACCTGGAGGTAAATTAGCGACAGACTGGATCAAAACATTATCAGAAATATGACAGACACCAGAAAATACATCAGCTTGCCTTGATCCAACTCTGACATTCTTATAAAGAAAGCAAATTTAGACCTTCTTTAACCCAAGCACTAGTGAAAGAATGACTTCTCCATCAGACTGATTCTTGATGTTCTACGGGGTTACAGAGGTAGTTTTACACCACAGAAATTTTGTAAGCACTGCAGTCAATATTAACAGCTCACTGATGGGTAGCTTTTGCACCCAAAGTCTACATTCAAGGTCAAAAGGTGTTTGGGGTTTTTTGGTTTGTTTGGGGGTTTTTGTTGGTGGTTTGGGGGTTTTTGGTTTTGGAGTGGTGGGTTTTGGTGATGGGGGGGGTGTTTTTTGGGTTTTTTTTTCCCCAGCTGCTGCATTATTACAATCACCTATTAACTGGCCCCATCTGGCTACTTTAAGCTAAAGGTCAAAGCATCTTGGATTACACTTTAAAAAGAAGTTTAATATTAATATCTCTGATTTTATACTTAGACAAACTTTAGCTTTAAAGGTCTCATAGGTCAGAGTCAGAATCATGGTGAATCTTTTCTCAGAACAATGATGCTGACCACTCCTTCAGAAGGGTCACCAAAGGTTAAGGACTTAAATATGAACAAGCATATTCTTCTCCATGTCTGTTATATTTGTCTCATTTCCATCCCTCTCTCTACAACTTCTTGTTCCTTTTCATTATGGCCAAAATCCTACTTTAAATGCATTTCTCCAAGGCTTCAAACCATTTTTGGAGAAAAATGTGAGCAGAAGCAGGAAAGTGAAGGCAGGGGAACAGCAACTCATGTAGTCAAGTGCCAAGATGGGGAGCAGGACTAGCAGTAGGTAAAAAAAAAAAAAAAAAAAATCTATAGAACTCACTTTACAGAAGTTGGAAAGAAAGCCAATAAAGTATTATACTACATTCATAAATTTAATACGGGTTAGATGAGTCGGGCTGCAAATATTCTATGAACTGGTTTACAAACCTGATGGGACAGAAGGCCTTAAAAAAAAAGTCTCTTTAACCAATTCTGTTCAACACTTTGTCAAAGAATATCACAGGGCTAATGCAAAACCAACTGAAACCACCATAAATCTTTTGTCAAACCCAATGACTTCATGTCAGGCTTAATCTGATAAATGTACAGAAGAAATAAGGTGTGCGCTTTTCCAAGGCATCACAGGAACCTCACAGCTAACACACAAAGTAGAAATACCACAAATCAGCTGGGCCAAAGTAAATGACTATCTAGTTAGCTTGTAGGAAGTGTACTGTCTAACACAGGGAAGGGAAAGAAGGTCAATCTGAGAAATATTTTAAAGGAATTGAAAATATTGTGTTCTACTGATTTCCTGTAACAGTACCACTGAATCATACCAGTCATGAACCTATTTTTATAAAACCCTAAAAATAAGTCATATGTGAACAATTTACTGAAGAAGCCTTTACCTGAAAGTCTGTGTTCTTGCTCAAGGTCAATAATTTAATTCACCTGCAGGACATACGGCTCATCTTGACCATATATACTAGTATTCTTTCAAAGACCTAGCACATAGGATCCAGTACCAACAGGGACATCACCAGGCTTGGGCTTTTACAAATCAAGGTGAAAGCCTACTTAACAGCTGAAGCTTTTTAGTGTAGAACACCACCTTTCCTCCACTTCAGACAAAACCAGTAGCGAACCAATGCAAGTCTCTCTACCTATTGCAATGCTTGCAATACAACACAAGAGAGAAGTTTCTAGTAGTGCAGTCTCGACCCATACAAGACTCTATATATCAAAAGCAGCAATTTTTATTTAATGCAACAAACAATTTGTAATCAGTAAAGATGAAGAAGTTACTACTGAAATGCACTGCTTTGGACTAGACAACTCATCCAACACTGGCTTCAGTTCCTGCCTCAAGCAGGAGATTTCCTCATGAACCAAAAGGTAGTACCCTCTTCCAAACATAGAAACAGCCAAGAGAAAAAAACCTTTTCTCTGGACTACGTCTCCACTTGCTTAAGAGAAGTTTAAATTATTGCACGGGTTTTAATTTGTATTACACAAAAAGATTTATCCTTATGGAATGGAAAAACAACTAAGACAGCAAGTAACATTGATAAAAGCATGAAAGAAACAGAAACAACATGCAGAGGAACCATTTATCAAATGTCATATTCCATTATTACTTTAAAGTCTTGGAAAAACCACCAGCCCCTTATTTTCTAAAGCGACAAGTTACTTTGCTTTAGTGACAACAGGACAGATCAGGTCACTGCCTGGCTCAGATTTCTTTGCATGACAATCTTTAAGCATTAATTAGTATTGCCAAGTTGAAGTGGTCACACTTGATATATTCAATACCTCCCCGTGCCAGATGTGTTAGCACAATTGTTTCTGAATAGATATTCATTCACAACCTAGAAAATATTTTCACATGGATTACACTGACTTCAGTCCACACACCTATTCCAGAAGCTTTTTGATCTTGTCAAATCTTGCACCGAGTCAGGAAAGGGCTCTTTCAGGAGATCACAAGGGAAAACACTGCACTGTTGCCAAGCTAGGATTCCAGAGCCTTCTTCAGCAATAAATGCAAAAGAGAACTGAAAAATGCTCCAATTTTAATGCCCAAGTCAAACTTAGTGACTTTATTCCACCTTTTCCTAATAGAAATATTCTACAGACATAACTAATAAAGGTAACCTACTTCAGCAGATTCTAGGGACTTGCAGGATATTTACAGCTTCACTGAAGGTGTGGAGCCAGATTCTTAACCAGTATAAGTAAGCAGAGGTCTACTCATTAGTGGAGGTGTAACCATTCATGTCACTTTAAAAACTCTGTCCTGGAGATTGCTGTTAGATACCAGGGCAGCTCTTATTCCCACTAACTTCTGAAGTGATTGGAAAATTAAAAGAATAAAGCTTACAGGAGTAGAAAGCAAATAAAAATTAGAATTTAACATTTAAATATGCATATTGAGAAAATGTAAGAAGCTTCAGTTCTCCTATGTTTCCAAGGAAAGATGAAGTTTAACTTTCCAATACTTGTTCAGGCATACCAAGATGCATAAGCACTAATAGAAAATAAATACAGATAATCCTGCTGCAGACCATTAACGGAATAATGAGATGTCATTAACATGTAAAAAAAACTTAAGATGCTAACACAGTTTGAGAATGATTGGCACGTGGAAGAAAAATACCTCCATAGTGTTTGCTCATTTCATTAAATTGTTTAGAAAAATCTTAAACCTTTAATCCAAACATTCAGTCTCTAGTTCATGAATTATCCATAAATAACTTTATCTTCTGTACTCCCAAGTTAAAAAAAAAAAATAAAAATCAGAAAAAGCTGAGGGAAATGAGAAGAAAAAAACCCAGACAGTTAAAGGGCTAATCTGTATTTTGCCACTCACTCCCAATTTCAGTTTTCTGATTTTGATATTAACTACAGACCTGACAATCTGTAAAGGTTATGAGTTAGTATCTCACTCACCTCTAACGGAGAGCTAGGTAGGAAATCCGTTCCCTAAACACCTGCTTTTTCATCTGATACCTCCTCCAGTAGCAGGAAACAGAAGTGTTAAGTCCAAGAACAGCACAGACACTTCTTAAAGAAATTGTGTCTTTAGGAGAAGAATTGCTAGCTAAGCATTTCACTCTAGGTTTGTAGTACTTCCATCCTGCTAAAACACCCATAACCTCGTATCTCATATGCAGCCTGTTAACTACACCAGAAGCATTACCCTCCAGAAAACATTAATAGATTTCAGGTGGCTGATCCATGTGTTTTCTCTTTTCCATTAGGGGAAAACACTTCTTAAGAGGCTTTGATTAAGGTCTGGAAAGCACTTACACATGTGGGCTGTGCTGAAAATCCTTATGAAAGTATTGAAACCATGAGTCAGCTGAGCTGTTGCATGTGGGTAGTAAACCATGTGGAAAAAAAATGTTAGACAAAATAATGCTCTTATTTTCCTTAGGGGAGGCCTATGTTTGTTTTTTATATACATACAAAATAGCTAAATGCAAAACATTTGTGAATAAAACCATCCTGATGGACTTACAATAAGAATGAGCTTAAGAAGGCAGTTAGAGTGTAACTAATAGCAATAGAAAAAAAAAAAAAACCATGGCAGAAACTAGGTATATGAGACACATGCACTCATCAAAATAGCATTCCCTTTTCCATAAAAGCAGAACTTAGGAGTTTTGCATCATTAAGTTATGCTTTCTTGAAGATACCCATGAGTTCTGATGTGTTGACTCAACACACCAGAGGCCTTGCCTGAAGATCTTGCTGTGCTTTAGGGACTGCAGCTGGGATGCAGTATAGGATAGCTCCCTGCATTTACAGCAAGAAATGATGCTAGCATGAGTTTCTAGGCTGTCTCCAGGGAAGTGTTTTTTTTTCTATCCCAGACACTGCTTAAATTAAAGAAACCTTAAATTAAATCTCAACGCACCTCACTAGATTCTCAGCTGGTGCAAGTCAGCACAGCTGCTTTCATTTCAGTGTAATGACTACAGCTTACCTCCACCTGAGCTCTTGCTTAGGGTCTGCAGCTGATGGACTCATTTAATCTGGTTGGGGGATGATGTTATTTCAGGGAATAAAGGGCCTGAAAAGAATTTTAAAAGTCTACATATCTGCAAAAATTCTTTTAAGAGACCTGCTCTGTTATTAAACCTGTTGGGACCTGGAATGAATGAGCTGAAAAGGAGACTTGCATGAAAGCTACCTACAACAACTATTTATTCCTAGAAACTTCCTCTGCCTTTACTACAGATTTTGCCCATTAATATGAAAATGCCAATGACATTTGTTTATTGTTAGCTCAAAGCCCTTTGGGTTCTGTGCAGTGTAACTGAATGGCACAATTCACAGTCTAAGCAACTGGGAGAAAATACCTTCTCTAAGGCAATTCTGCCGGAGCAGTCAGTGGGTGCACTTGCACAAAGGAACCTAACCTCCATCTGTGCAACCCCCAGCAGAAATGTTCTGTTCCCTGCTGCTGGCCGTACGTTCTTGTTTTCCCCTTTTTGCTGGCACTAGCATTCATAAAACCACCACCACAACAGATCAAGGTTGGTTTTCAATGAAATGACATCGCCACATAAATGCACAAGCTCTAATGGGCAGAAGAGGTCCACCAGAAACTCTTAATGGGACTGTGTCCTTTAGTGGCTGCTGAGTTTTAGACTGACTTCAGCCTATAGCATTGACTATACTCTCTGACTGCCTATCCCAAAGCCTGTGCTACTCCAGCCCAGCAGGCAGAACACCCTCTTTTCTGTGGTTTCCCAAGCAATGTAGCAACCAGATGGGTTTTCTCCCTTAGGAATCACCCTTGCACTTCAGTGGAGAAGATTCTCAGGAGGAGCTCACTGGGTTTTCAAGACAGATTTCCTTTCCATTTTCATTATTCTGCCATCTCACTGGGAGGATGGTTTAGGAAGCATTTAAGTAAATAACTAAACCATGATAGGGGGTGGAACGAGTGACATTTCTGGCTTCTCTTTGCAGTCATCTGTCAAGACTTAGGTTGCAGAGAATTAGAAAGCTTGAAGTAATAGTGGTTCAGTGTCCCTGTAAGACAGAACTTCTCACTGTGACTGGCTCACTGTCAATTTATAACCTGGAGCATGAAGCCTTTTAAATCCTCTGTAATTTTTCAACTGAAAGGGATTTGGGGATCTTATCAGTGAAGAAGTAATATTGTTAAGGTTTCTTTCTTGCAAGTGTTTCAGGTTTCATATTAAATCCGTGAGCTCCTTGTGTTAGTTGGATTTGTCTAATGTTTTAACATTTCAAAAGTTGCAGAATAGAAGTTGTAAAGTTTGCATGCTGCCAGCACTAGGCATCTCCAAGTCACCTGGGTTACAGCTGGACGTACAGACAGTTATGCACAAACATTCCTACTATGTGACATTAATCAGCATGCTTTATTAAAGGATAACAACACTGCTTAGCCAGAATATCTAATAAAAGAAACCCTGCTGTGCAATAGGATGTTCCAAGTGATGGCCTTGCTGCCCTGTCATTCTGATAACAGTCTGTCACATCGAATATTCCAGCTCCAAAAATGGCCTCTGATTCATGATGCAGAGATGGAAAGTTTCTCCACCTTGACCTTGTGTTGAGACAACACTTGCTCACCTCGGTAATCCACTGTACTTGCAGGTTCCCTGCTTAAACTATGCTACATGAAATGTTATCTTTTCTGCTATAAAGACGTTCTCATATGTTAACATAATCTTCCATTTAAATCCATCCAACGACACATGATTTCCTGTGCCAGCAAGTTCCCTCAACCAGCTACATACTGTTTGTAAAGTACATACAGATCATGAGGTTTCCTCTCTTGGTTGCCTTACTATAAAGTCATAGTACAACTAAGCATTTCAGCTAGGAAGCAAGCTAAGATGAGCTGTAGTGCTGATACAAGTCATGCAAGTTAGATTAGTTGCTGTGAAATGCTACGTATTATTTTTGCAGGGAGTCTTTAATGTCTCCAAGCTAACTGCATTGACAAAAAGGATTACTGCACGGTAACTTATAGTCATGTTTACCACATCAACACCTGACCACGAGAATAATAACCTGTGTTACTGCTATAACCATTCTAGTACAGCTGCAAATACATTTTCCTATAGCTCATCAACTAAAATAATGTCCGTATCTATGTGGCTTGAGAAATGCAGCATTCAAAAACTAACCTCGGAAATCAAACCAGGAGCCCCCAAACAGATGAGAGCAAAATGCTAAGCACATAATCTCAGCCCAGAAAAAGGTTATTATTAAATGTTTTCATATATATATATATATTTAATCTAGGAATGGGTTCAAAGTATTAATCAGAGCTATATTCTGGCTAGTCTCCCAGCATTGCTCGCTGCAGTAATTTTATTCTGTATACATGTGCAGAGAAAACACAAAAGGTCTTGGCATTTGAAAGACTGATAAAATTTAATTTGTAAGTTTGTCTGATAAACACTTCAAACATATCAAAATGTAGGAAAAAATATTAAGCTTGACAAACAATATGGTTAAGGCACAATAAATGAAACTCTCCCATGCAAATCTAGCCTGCCTGCTTGCCAGAGACAGCATATTCCAGAAAATTCAGGTCTGACCCAGAGCACACAATGGCATTGGGAAGACTCCAATTCCCTTTAATGTGCTGGGGATCCAATTTTCAGGCAGCAGACTAAGGAGCTGTTCAAATCAGCCTCCTGTACTAGAATCCTTGTTTCTTTTATGGTTGCTGCTTTATGCAAAGGAGGAAGGGGCGGAGGGTGGGGGGAGAGACGTTACTGTCTTTTTAAAAAGCAGTTTCAAACAAGTGAGTAGTGGGTGTTGCTGCTGTGTTGGTGTTAAATGCTGTAATAAATTGGGGGTGATTTGATTTGATTTGACTTTCATGATATCTAAGGGAAATGAAAATAAAGTCTGCAGGAAATGTGTCAATTCTTCATACAAATCAAAACAGAGTGATTGTTTCTGTAACAATAATATAGTTTGCCATAAACATTTCTATTGGGAAAGCATTATTGTACTATGATCACTGCAGTAAATAGCATTAGAAAATACACATATAGGAGCAGAAATTAATTTTATGAACTATGCTGTTAAGGATATAGAAATGGTACCTGGGAGGAGGGGTGGGATTTGTCTGTGTGTGAACACAGTACGTGAAGCTATGTACAGATATATATTCCAGGCTAAAAACCAAAACCAACCAAAAAAAAAAAACCCCAAACCAATGAACAGATTTCTTTGTGGAATCAGAAGGGAAATAGAAGAACAGTGAGAAAAATAAGACATTAACAAAATGTAATCTTTAAGGTGTTCCTTCTTCATCTATTTTTTTTTTTACAGAATAAATAGAACTAATATTTCTCTCCATTGGTGATTTAGGCTTCCAGCCATTTTCCCTGGTTTGTTCTGCACGTCTGTATAATGTGAAACTTAAGGAAAATATATTAAAAAAGAGAAAAAATAAAGAAAATTGTTCAGGCCCTATAGTTATGGCATAATTCTGTCTGCCTTCAGGTTTTCCAGGAGCAAAAGCTGGCAAATGCTTTTATATTGCACATTACACACTGATTAGCAAAGCCTTCTGGTCTGTAAAGTATTTTTTGCTTGTTTCAGAAATACGCAGGTATTTTATGCAGAAAACCAATTATTTCCCATTGAAGTACGGGCGGGGGGCAAACGGACCCTGCACAGACAAAACATGTTTTCTGAACGGAAAAATGGATCAGCTGTATGTCACCTGATGCTCTCAACACCCAGAAGTCTGACGAGTCATTTCTATAGTCTGGAATACCCACAAAGCAGAGGATGGGGTGGACTAAAGTCTGACCTCAGAAAAGATCATTAGGGCTTTCTGCATGACCCATCTCTGATATAAAAATGATCTTTGAAAGTAAGTATTCTCAAGATAAGAACAAGGCAATTCAGACACCATCAGGCGCAGGGGCAGTAGTTAGAAGGATGTGGTCTTCTGGAGATCTCCTGTTGTTTGGGAAAACGCCATAACTAATACAAGTGAGAAAGCAAAAATGCATCTTAAAATGAAGATAGATAGATAGTTATTTACTTTTATATTTTGGCATCAATGTACCAGCCAACAAACCAGCTGTCCTAAAAGGTACTAAGTCCTTTCCAAGGAAAAACAGAAAATCACCAGTATTCCAACTTACAGCAAACCATCCTTTTTATCGCAAATATTTCAGCTGGGCCTTCTAAAAAAACACACCTGGATGTGATAAAACTAAGTGGGACTGCAAAATATTCCCATTTGTGGGACATATCCAGCACATCACAACTTAGAACAATGTCTAAATCAATAGGTCTTAAGAAACCAGGAGCTCCTCGGTAGCACAGAGGCACAAAGCTCAGTGTACTGGGTAGCTCAGCTCTCTCTAAATCACTTCTCCATTTTCTTAAGTTGGAAGTTGATCTCTGTATTAGGAGGTGTCATTAGTGGTAACACAGATTCACATCATGGTATTAATGGTCAAAGTTTATACGTGGAAAACAGTTTTCATGTGGATTTCAAAAAAGGCACATAACTGGCTCAGAAAAAATCTTCCAAGAGTAAAAAAAAAAAATCAGATAACACTTTCTGCAAAAAGAAAGGATTCCCTTTTGGGAAATTTCTGAACAGTCATGTCTCCAGTATATTTTATTTCATATTTTACCCCCCTTTTTGGTTTTCTAAGTTAATTTTTTGCATGTGTCATGTTCTTTTCTCTTTCCCATGACACATAACTGTCATTCACTTTAGTCTGCAGATTTTGTAATTAGCCCCATAGTACATGCATTGCCTAATGTGGAATATAACCAGCACTCTGGAGTACTTGGGTATTTGGGTCTGACAGGCTTGGGAGATGTTCACTGGTGTTTAAATTGAAGGCGAGAGGCTTGCTGCATCTCTAGGCAAGATATTCAGTTCAGGATGCCTTAGATAAAATTCCCATCTCCTTTCAGTAAGCATCACTCCCAAAGGCTTCCCCTAACCTAGGATTTCATAATAGGACAGTAAGGAAAAACAGGATGATTTTATGATATACGTTAATTACTGAAACCAATTAAAAATAATACATACCACTTTATCTCACACACTCCCCCAAAAAAAAGAAGTGGGTTATGCATCAAGAACAATAAAAAAATAATAAACAGCAGTCAGTTGGTTGTCCTTTTGTTCCTCTGATGTGACATGACATAAGGTACAGAAAGTGTCTTCATGAAAATCAGGAATAATTTTCCCAATCAAACACAAATCCATCTGTCAATATGTGATCCAAGCACACAGTTAAAAGTGCTAATACAATTCTAACTGAATGGATATAAAATATGCCTTTCATGTCCTAGACGTATTTTAGAATGACAGCTGTTTATTATTCAGCCTGGACTGCAAGCATTACAAAACACAAATTTAATGTTCTTTCTTTTTTCTTAACCAATATTTAGGTAAATTCAGCCTTTCATGTACCAATCAGGCAAATTTCATGGTGTGGACACGTGTTTTATTGTCCAATTGCTGTATTTTTCCTATGACTAAAATAGATGATACTTATCAGATTAGATCCTTTACTTTCACAATGTGTCCATGACAAGCTCTTTTGCTAAAGGAAATACCAAGCAATTTTTTAAGTGCAACTTATTCTTCGTCTAATTATCATCACATTGTTGGCCAGTTTAGTCATGGAGAAAATCCTGATTCCAAATTGAAAGTTGCCTTTGATACTTTTGCTCCTTCAAGAATTTTGTTCATGCTCAAGAGAGTAAAAAATCATCAATCCTGTTTTACTGGGCACCCGAGCAGGATTCAACCATGCTGAGACACACAATTATCCTTAACCTTCCCTTCACGAACCTCTTGGTATGCGTTGTTGAGAACTGACCAGCTCATAACATGCTTGCTCTGCCCCTGCAATTCCTCTGCTTGCCCATGAATACGTAGCTGGTGCAAACAGCTGGTAACTTTTACAGCTATAGGCTTCACTAAAGCATTACAAAAGTTGCATTTAAAGAAGATGGACAAAAAGACAAAGGCTGTAATACCACAGAGCACCAGATGTGGCTGTAACCACTAACAGTAACCCACTTCACACACTCCAGCCCTACTGATCAGGACCAGGGTTTAGAGACCGTGTAACCTCCCTTGCATCATGAAAGTACAAAACCAACCCAGCATTGTACACCTGCGGCTGCTCTACCAAGGTCTAAATGAGTAAACTTTGCATTTCCTCTCCAAAGGGAGAGCATGGGAATCAGAGGTTTCTAAAGATGCTGAAACAGTCAGCTAAAACACATTCCTAAGGCTTCTGGAGTTTCAGAGCCTTGCCCTGCCAAATTGCTGGCTGTGTAACTATGTTTAAATACAGACATCTCTCCTGCTTCTAAATGTACTTTTTAATAATATCACATTATAAATTCCATTCATCACTCCCGAAAAGATTTACTTCCACAGACATCCATTTTGTTTTTAAAGCAATCTGCATTACAGCACTTCAGGCTGAAAAAGTAACTTTTTCTTTTCTGAGGAGAAAAAAGCCATTATTAGGCTGAGATAAAAAATTCATCCAAAAGAAGAAACAAACAAAAATCTGCCCGTTGCCTCATTTTAACTTCAAAACAATCAATTCCATTGTATCAATCTTTCTTTAAAAATAAAAAGTTTTCCCGAATTGTGACTTTCTGCTGCCTCATTCTTAGCTATTTCATGGCTGACTTATAGCCTTGAGGGAAAAAAAAAAAGAAAAAAAAAAAAAGCTCATTACAGAAGAATTGGTATAGCCTCAATTCCAGCAGCACAGTCAGTTACTCCAGCTATTGTTGTGACTAATCACGTTATTGTGAATGAATAGGGGCAAAAGATGGGTGGTAAGAAAAGCAAAGAAAACCATGTACTTAAATACCCATTACTATCAGCGGATGACAAAAAAAAAATAAAAAAAGGTATTTAATGGGAGACAGATTTCTATTTTAAAGGCCGCTATTAATTCCTTTTTAGTTCAGATGGACAAATATTGATTAATACTTATGGCTAACGCAGTTACATAGGTAACTCCAACAGCGGTTGCTCTCATGAAACTCAGGGGAGAGGAAACCATTAGTGCCATCTTGGGCTGGTCATTTGAGAATTTCCTTTCCTTCTTTTCCTTTGAAATGCAACAGAAAATAGTGTACAGCTGGGAATGATTCTCAGTGACAAATGTTACATTTAGAGCTGTCATAAGCATATACTTTCCAATATCACTCTCCAGTGTGTGGGAAATCTCCTAAAGGCCTCCTTTGTATGCATTAGGTACTGGAGAAAGTTGACCTAGGATGAAAATATTCTGCCTTGAATCTTTGCACACTGCCAGACATCGAGATATACAGCCAGATTGGGTCAAAGAGTTGAGGATATAAAGAAAAATCCTGATCTTTTTATCATCTTACAGTGTCTAGAAAATGAACGCATCCACAAATAGTGGAATGTTTAAAAGCTGCCTAGTAACTTGCTATAAAATTTACAATTCTGTCTACTGGATATCACGTATACACGTTCACTATTTTCAATCAATTCCTATATTCACATGCACATATACGCAAAGAGATCATGTATTTTAACACATGGTGTTTCCATTCCTATGACATCAACAGACAAGCAGTAAACTCCATCAACTCCCCTTCCAGAAAACAAGCCATATATCAGCAAAAGGAGATTAGGTAGTCCTCCTCCTTATAGCAGTTTTTCCAGGATGCTGACTTTCAGAGTTACCTAATCATCAGTAGATTCAGCTGAGTTCTGAAAACTCAACTCTTCCGAAAATGGGACAAACTAAAGGAGCATCCCCTTGATTTCAAAGGCTTGTTATAACCACAAAAGATGTATGGGTTCTACTTAAGGTCTTTGTAAGGATATCAAGATATGGTATTACTGTTTGTTGTAAAGGCACTCTGCCTACTTGGTAAAGGCTTTAAAAGAAGTGATGAGGGTTAATTTCAACATTTCGCAGAATTCTTGACGCAAGCGAAGTCAGATTGCCTGAATCATTCCACAGTGGCACTTCATTTTGGAACCTCTGGATTTTTCCCTATTTCAATTTTAGAAACAGATCGCATTTCATATCCTTTTACTATTAAGAGAAATTCTGCAGTTGGGTACAAACTGGCACAAAGACATCCGACAACAATTAGTTTTTGCTAATTTTTCTTGAATAAACCTCAACAATTCTACTCTGAATGCTAAAAAATATACGTTTGGTGGCTATATTTCCCAGAAAATATGCTTTATTTTTCAATTCAAAATAATGTTTCAATTAGAAAAAGTTAATTAGTTAAGATTCTTATAATTACTCAAAGGTAACCTAATTCATAGCAGATAAACTACAGTAACTTCAAATGATACTTTTCCAGATTACCAAGGAACTGCCAAATTTCTTTTGACAACAGGACCCTTTTAGAAGGCAGCCAAATTCATTTATTTTTCTACTTTTACAATATCAAACCGTACATTTAGCAATTCATTATTTGCATATTTGAATTTGATTCAATTTTTTCTTTTAAAAAAAAATAGCAGAAAGCCTGGGAAGAAGTACAGCTTTTTTCAGATTTAAAGAATTTTGGCACATAAGAACCGTATTTGAAAAAGACATATGAGTTTCCTACATACTGGAGTTCAGACCTGATCCAAAATCTATTTAAGTAAATGGCTAATTTTAGTGGATAAAAGGGGCTATGAAACTTATTCTTTATTACACCTTCACTCTCCAATTGCCTTGTGTCTCACACTGGTAAAAATAGAATTTCAATAGCTTCTTATTTCCTTGCAGATGCTGACTATTCCCACAGCACTGGTTCAGGATTATCAGTGCATGAGGTGCAGAAGCTCTGCTACTTCATGATTTGGTAAAAACAAAATTTAAATTCTGTAGATACATTTATATCCTGTCCCTGTTCCTTGCCCTCACTCTCCGCTCCGTGGGATATTGCTGTGATTTCATTCCATTTTTGAAAACTGAAAAACCCAGACTAAATAAAGGGAAAAACATGAACCCTGAAGAGAAAACACCTGTGGCCTTTATTTGTAAGTTATAACCATCACCAGAGAGGTGGGGAAGAATTTCTCTGCCATACAGTCCCAAACAATGCAGCTTTCCTCAGTTTTCAGATAAAATATGTTATTAGAGGATAATCTCATCTGATGCTTTCCCTTTCTTCCATGCTTTTTCTTTTCTCTTATAGGTCTCTGCTTCACTAGCATTTAATAGCCTCAGGTTCAGAAACATTACTTATAAGGAGGGAAAGCCTGGCTTTTGCTTAGCCTTCTCTGAGTAAAAAAAGTTGGTGACCCTCTGTTTCTGACCTGCTGATAACAGTGCTGGAAATAAAACATAGCTAGAGCTCCAGAGGACTGCTGGCCTCTGGTACATTGCATACTCCAGTCAAGCCACAGCCAGGTCTGTACATGTCTATGCTCTCACCATGGAGATTTTTCAGCAAACAATCCAGTTCAGTTAAAAACAGACTAAATCCTGCCTCTTTCTTTCCCACTGAAATACCACTCATGTCACTGCTCTTCCAAAATAATCGTCAGTGTCAGTCACTACATACAGTCAGGATGAAAAACATACTGCAGAATCAATAATAACAGGATCCATGTTGAGCCACAAATTAAAAGCCTCTTACCTCAGAAAAATCAAGGACCTACTCTCACACGCTCCTTCTTTCAACTCAGCCAAAGGGAATAATTCAAGGCCCAGGTGTGCAATACTAGGGAAGGGAAAGGAAATGTGCTTGTTATATGAAGCAGGTGTTGAATATTGCCATAACTGAGGCCAAGTTAATAACATTCTAATGAGCAGTAATAAAGAGTCAAAAGCAATAAAAAAAGGAGAAAATAATCTCTAGAGAAATCATGCTGTACTTAATATACCTGGAGAGCAAAGGGCATTACTGAATGGGGAAGGAGGAGGGGTGCGGCAGAAGGAAAGGTGTGAGCAAAGAGTATTGGATCTCAGTACAATTTTTCACTGGAAAACAGGGAAAACTGATACTCTCAAGAAGACTGTAAACTCAAAATTTTGATAAAGTGGTGAATTTCCTAATATCAACAAACAACATATTTGTGATCCCAAAAGCCTCTGGTGTTAGCTGGCATAAACAAAAATAATTCAATATCCACTCTTTGTCTCCTTCAATGTTTTGTTCAAGACTAAACAACTTACAGAACCTGGGCCCAAACAAATGTAAACGCACATCTTCACAACTGTATGTCTGAAATATCTCCTGATAATAAACAGCAAAGATGAACAAGGTATGTATGCAGAGGCTTTGTATTGTTACTATCTGTGTACAGTCTGAAGAAGGGATTATTTGGGTAAAACATCTTCTACATTAATTAATTTTTATTCACAGTAAAAGCAAGTCATTTCTGTTTGTACACAGGTCTTAAGAGGGAAAATAAATAAGACAGGAAAGGAAGGCATTATTTGCCTAAGTTGCCCAAGTGCTATTCTGAAGTATACACACAACTCAAAACTACACACATTCTTACAAAGGATTATGGTGTTTCAGGATTTAAAAATATACAGAATCTCAATGTATCTCAGAATTAAACCTTTTTGTAAATCTGAAGACTTTCAAAGGCCTCTCCACTTGAGAAATGTTTGTGTTTCTGGGTGAAAATGTGCACAGAGGGTTCTGAATGGAATTTTCTGATGCTAGCCTTTGCCTAGTGATGACACACAGCCTGGGCCAGCTATACATCATTTATATTTCCTCCATGCCTCACCTACCTGCCCTGTCTCATTGTTCTGTCACAGGCACATTATGGTCCACATGCTTGTGATTTGGGATGGAAACCCAGACTGTGGTGCACAATATATTCATCTAGAAAACAAACACCAAAACACATGTTTATCCAAAGAAAATCCAATTTATAAATGCAGCGGGCTTAGAAACTAGGTTGTAAAGAATGGTCTCTGGACTTTGGTGACAGATTTTAATCCAACATTGCTATAGTCCACAAGGTAAATTCTGTGGGTTGTCTCCCTTTTATGCACTTCATGAACAAAAGTTCGATTTGTCATTAAAGCAATTGCAAATGTAACCTGTCCACACAGGTCCCCTGTGGGGTCAGAGAATTATCTACTCTTGTGGAGTAAGCAGTCATTGGCAAAGAGAGCTTTATCCAAAGGCTATGGAAATCACTGGTGGTATTTAATGGATTTGAGCTGGTTTTGGATCATGACCTATAAGAAAATATGTCTATTCTAAAAGTGGAAGGGAGGGAGTAGCAAAGAGGCTGTTGTCTGCCTTTGTTCATTTTGTAACTCTCATATTTATATTGCCATGAACAAATATTCTGATGTCTCAAGATGGCAGTGAAAAAGAACCATTTTCCCCTGTAAATAAAAATTGGTCCTTCTTTCTTGCTGCAGGAAATTAATTTGATTTGTATGTTGTCTGCACAATTTGAGCAGCGTTAAAAAAACTACAGCAGACTGCTTCACTGAACCTGGCATCCATATACCACCTGTTATAAAAGTTACACACTTTTGTAGTAATTAATGTACTTAATATTTAGCATGTATATGTTTCAAACCTTCCTTTCAGCTCTGATTTCTCCAGAAATCCCTCAGTGTATTGCTTGTAATAACAACAAAGAAACTACTGCACTGATTCAATGCTCTGACTCCTGGCTACCATATAATATAATAAGACAGCTTTCTTTCTATGTTATTTTAGAGTTTTTCATATCAAGTGCCTGCAAAAACCTCTAAGCTTTCTTCGATCAGAGTTTTGTGGTCTTTAATATACATCTTTCTCAGAAACTTCAGGGAGAAGTCAAGGTGCCCAAAACTTCTGCAAATCAAGATATTGTATTTATCTTTGACTTTTCAGTCTAATTCATTAGGTAAGCAACTGGAACCAGACTCTGCACCTAATCGCATCCCTATCCCTGCAAAAAGCCAGCAGTGCAATAAGAGCCCGATCTGCCACTCCTTGACCTGTCAGCGTGCTAACTCTAAAGCCCTGGTTACATGTTTAATGTGTATTTCCCCATGGAAATGCCCAAATCCCATATGCTATATGAGTTAGAGGGACGGTTTCAAGTCCTTGTTCCAACTCCTATTTCCTTACTACTTGATTTTAGCTGGAAGGATCTGAAAAATCAAAATAAGGATTCTGAGTTCAGTCAACAACTGTTTGGACAGAGAAGGCATGAAATTGCATGCACAATTTTCTTAACACTTAGGTCTTTGCTTCTACTCTGCTCAGCGAACTTTACTCTTAGGATTCAAAGTGTCATTATATTGCCATTATCACTAAAGCAGAATAGTATTTCATAACTGAAGAATGATTTAGGAACTAAATAGCTTGGCATGGTGTCATATTTTATCCTAACACCTTCTAAAGATGCAAATGTACTCCATCTACTCATTTTCCAAGAAACTAGACAAAAAGTGACAGCAAAAATACTTAAGGAGAAATGAACCCCCTGGAAAAAGCATTAAAATACAGTGAAGGTAAATGTAATTGTTTTTAAACCCAATGTTTTTGTAAGATAAATTCAACATTGGACAGGCTCTTTAAAAATCAATTTGCACTTGCTTCCTCTATAAAGATTTATCCCAGGGAAAAAAAAAAATCCATTAGTATTAAAGTGCTTAAAAACTTGGCAGACTATCTCCAAAGGCATCAATTTCTAGTGCTAATTACCACTAATTATTCACTCAGCAGTTGTAAGTTGCATTCAGTCCCTGAGGGTGGAAGAGAGATTTGTCTCTCTCCAGCGTAGCATGTTTCATATATTTGTTTCAAGAGATTTTTACATTGAGACATCAAAATAGCATGGACTTAGAGATCTGCAGAACTTCCCTGTCTGTTAATAGGAGCAGCTCAAAATTTCCTTGTGTAGTATAAAGAGTCTATATTGTCCCTCGACATCTTGCACCTGGCATGAGGGGCTTTATCTATCCCATTTCTCTGCTATGTGGTAGAGATCAGACTCCACACATTTTTTCAGTGTCTAAGTGGATTTAATTTAGCAGTTTTCTGATTGCTCAGGCTTGAAGGTGTAGTGTCCAACCTGGCTGTTAAACAACTATGCATAACTGACTCAGAGCTTATTGTTCATGACCACAGTTACCAGAGAGGCCATCACATCCTAGATCTTCAGTGCTTAGATTTGGACTCATACTTGGCTCCCTTGAAACTCACTCCTTCAAGCACTATGAGCAGCTAATAGGCTTGGACACTGGTACTGCTCTGCAACACCTAGACATGATTCAACTCTTTTTCCCCAAGGTGAGTCGAGATGAAAACTGGAAAAGGGAAACTTTTCAGGGAATTAAATGTTTCTAGGAATGTTTATTTAGAAACAGCAAATTATTTCATTCTTGTAATTTCAACCCAGACCAATTAAATCAGTGTTCCCTAATTTAAAAGGTTTGTCTTTCTGATGCAAAATTAAATGAATGGACCTTCTATACCCTCCCTCCCCCTTAAAAAATAGTTATAGTAAATTAATCCTTGTGTTCTGGGAAAAGATGGGGTTTCTAAATGTCAGAATTTCCCAGCTTGCCTTTTTTAAATACCTTTCATATCCCTATATTTTGTTACATAGCCAAGCAAGCACTAGCAGGGAAAAAAAAAGAGAGAGAGAATCAAGTTTCCTGATGCAAGAAGGAAAGAAAATGGGGCTGACTAGAAATGCTGCTGAGAAGAATATTAATGCAGCATGACACCCCCTCTGCCCAAGAAAAGATGGATGTATGTGAGAGAGAGAAGCAATAAAGGGTCAGTAATAAAAGAAATATATCACTTGTAGAATTGACTAGGCTTTACTTGAGATTTATAATCCATTCTAACTGTAGTAATTTGTGACTGCTGGAGAAAGACTGCCTATTAGACATGATATTTTTGTAGGGCACCACCCAGGAATAAAATACATGAAATGCATGAGCTAACTTGCTCTTCCCTTGTGTTATTTTAAATAATACTCTTTGTACCAGAATTTTTTATTTAATGCTATTAACTACCAGTCAACGGATGACAAAAGCAGGTAGAAGGGGTTAAGTGACTTGCCCCAAAATTACACAGCAAGTCAGTGAGAGAATTTGCCTGATTCCTTAAGTCTCCTAATTTCTACACTCAGCCTAGCACATCACAGCTTCTAGGTGTCTCTATAACTTTCTTGGATCTACAGATCTGTGCAGTCCTACCTTGTATATCCCAGAACACTCTACTCTTAGTCTCTGAGGCACTCAGGAGAGTTAGGTGCTTTTCAAAATCTTGGTATTGAGTTTCAACAATTGATCCAGCACAGCCCATCATAGCTAATATTGCAAGATCACGGCACAGGGTGATACTGCACTATAAACTCTGAGGAGGCTAATGGTAGCATGGCATGAGTTTCACTACCCATGGGATGGACAGGACTGTGCTTGGAGATCTCCAGGTTTCAAGCAGCAAAAGGTACTTTGCAAGAACTCTTACACAGCCCTCTGTTACCAAGCTTGTGATTCCTGATATAATGAATCAAAGCCTCAGCTGATATAAATTGCCAGAGTACCAGTGACTGCCCTGAAGCTGGGCTGATTTACAGCTGTAGCAATTAGATCCACTGGCTGTAGTGAAAGCATTTGCAGAGTATGGAACCCTTTGACATGACTAAAGGCACATTTAATACCTGAGCACGTGGCAGGTTTATTAGCCTGGACTCAGTGATATGTTAATACAGTAACAACTTCTGGTAGGTGAGGTAGAGCAAGCTTATGTCTTCTTACAACTTCTAGAGGTCAAACTTTTGGCTCTACAATATGGTAGGTAAATGTTCCCTAAGGTTGTCAGAACATCATTTTAAAGCTCAAATTCACTGCTCACAGGTTTGAGTAGTCATATAGTCTGACTTTAATAAGAAAATGAACAAATAAAATGGAGGTGAAAGAACAGGGAAATTTCATAATTTCCAGTAAATGCTAAAATTTAATTCCTCAATATAATTCATATCGTCCTGCAGAAATACAAGTGGTTGCATGAAATCATTGCCTTCATGTGGCATTTGCAAAGGAACAGTTTAAAGGACTGATATCTGAGTTTAATGCAATTTGGGTTTTTGGGTTTTGTTGGTTTTTTTTTTAATCTTCCTCTCTTTACCTCTCAGTTGTTTGACCAAATTTTTTAGAATAATCCTTGCTTTGCTCTTCCCCTTGGCTCAGAGGGAAGTATGGCTTGCCTTGTTAAAGAGTAATTAGGATGTTCTATTAATCATTTCATTAATAGGAAAGGACCATAAGTGACTCTTGAGGGTTTTGAAAGTCCTTATTGAAAGAAGAAAAGGTGGAATAATAATCCCCTATGGATATCACTTTTTTTCTGCATTCTGTGGGACTATTATTTAATTAAAGAACCCTGTACTTCTGTTTCTGGTCAATGTGAATAAATTGAGGTGATTAAATTGAAAGTATTGCACTAGTTGAACTGACAGTTCCACTCTTGCAAACTGAAAGCAGAAATCTGTTAAAAGTAGAAATCAGTCATAGGAAGTTGTTCTTCTATTGTGTTTGGAGCTTCCCTTAGCAACATTTTATTTTCTACAGGACCTTAATTTGTTTTCTTTGAAAGCTAGACTTCTACACATTTTGCCTGCCCAGCAAAGACAGCTTGCAGGGAGTTAATTACTTTAAAAGAGCAATTTTTAAAAAAATAGTTGTTTCTTACACAATCTTGTCTCCCATTCTATTGAGCAATCTAAAGGATTTCATAAAGGACCAAATTTATAAAAGTAGTGAAATTGCATACAACCTCTAAGGACTTGGATGACAAAGATACAATTTAACTTGGTGTTTAGGGCTGTGGGGAATTTCTCCAAAAAGAGCAGAACTGTAGAACATAATTTGAAAGCACCATAATAAATGCAATTTAGCTGATACCAACAAGACGTGCAATTACATACAGCTTCTCGAGGACCCAATTAAAATCTACCTTAATTTCTTACAGGAGTTGTGGGAGATCATATATTTGGTATCTACAGATTTGTGGTTGTTTCTATACTAGAAGATTAAGAACGGGCTCATGAAAAGACTTAAGCACAAGGACACTGTGGCCTGCAGCAACTCGGCTTTGTGGCGGCATGTTAGTCTGGCTGCAGCTTGGTCATAAAGTGCATGCAGTATGCTAGTCCATGTGTTGCATGCAAACAATATGGATGTCAGATGAGTCTGGACTTGAAAATACATTCAGAATTGGCCTATTTGAAACAAATAATGTTGATACACACAGAGATGGATGTAATGATGATTTTTATGGCAGCTGAGAAAACAACCACGTGTATTCTACTTGTATGTGAATTTTTGTCAGAAAAACTACCATTGTAAATGCCTAAATTCCCCCAAAATAAGCATTTTGTTGATTCTTATGAAACTTCCTCTAGACAGGTCTAATATTTAATGAAGCATGTAGGGGTGCTTTAAAAAAAGACGAGAAATTCAAGGCATTGAATTCATGCTTTTGCATGAAATCCAGAATAAGTTTATAGAAAGAATTTGATTAATCTGGATCTGTGTAAAAAAATCAATTCGACCAAATGGAAACAGGCCCCATTCTCAGAGCCTTCTGAAACAGACTGAAAGACATCAAGTAAATTTACCAGGCTTTGACGTTTGTCCCTAAATCCATACATAATCCACAGTTACAAAACAGTTAGGTGGCAAAATCAAGAATGGAACCCCCAAAACCTGTTTCATGCTGCATTGTGCTAATCAGTAGATAGCCTTTCTTCATACCAACAACAGCTGACTTTTGGGAGCATTACTATAGAAATTTGCATAAAGACATAGGTTTACACTTTCAGTGAACACAGTTCAGACTCTATACCCAGAAATAGTCATCAGAGTCACCAGAAATATCTTCTCAAGGTATAACCAGAAGCAGCAATGTGCACCTTAAAATACAAGGGAGATCTGCTTGTGGTCCACACAGTCCTTTTCTCTTGGAAACTCATAATGACCAGTGATGGTTGATTAAAGATTTTTATTTTCCACTGGATTTATGGATGAAAATGAAACTGTGCAACTCCTTCAGAACACATGTGTTTATACTGAATCTTCAAAGAGCTGTCAAAACAACTGCTATCATGTCATTATATGGAATTAAACTCCTCTGTGAGACTCATAAAATTTTAGCTATGGCCTGAGTTTGGGGAAAAAAAAAGAAAAAAAAATCAAAACCAGAACAGGATTCATCAGGCTAGAGGCAGCGGGGAAATACTAAACCATGAAAGAGGTATGCATTTCAAGAGACAGCTCAAATGCCAATATGGGCAGCATTTCATCTGGGATCAATGATGAAGTCTGATGTGTGAGAAAAGGTGTTAGTAAGGGCCAGCAAAAGGTAAAATCTGATTTTTAAAATATCTTTTCGTAAAGCTGACTCCAAACCATTGTCCTCCCTTTTCCTTCTTCATTTTTATTACATTTTATGAACAAATAGCAACAAATGGCTTATTTTAGCTGTGTGGCAAGTGAAAGAAATTAACAATTTTTTTCCTTGGCTGTAAAATATTTCAGGGGCGTACATATGGACATGACAACAGTATATCCCCAGGAAGAAAAGCATTTTCATAAAGATTACAGTAAAGAAGCCATCAAACATGAATCCAAGGTAAACATATCTTTATCCTTTATAGGGTCTTACTCATGCCACCAGCCTGAAAGAGGACACCATTTGCCATTGCCAATCTCCTGCTCATTAGAGATCAAGCAGCTGCTGGTGCTGGCAGCAAATGTATGAGAATGAGAATTGGCTATTTGGCTTATCTGAGCTCATCCATATTAATACCTTGTTTCCACAGAGCAAAATTTAGGTGCTTCTTGAAAATGCCCTTGGTGTCATCACCTCCTAAACCTTGCCAGATAGTTTGCTCCAAACATTTATTACTTTCAGACAGAGAAGATGCTCCCTCGTGTCTTTATTTCAATTTAAATTCCATTTGTGCTCTTTTGTCAAATTTTCTGCATTGAGTTATGAATAATGCTGACATTAGCTCTACCATTATAGAGTTTGAGCTCTTTAATTAGATTCCCTTATTCAACTTTTTTTCTGAGGTTAAGGTTTTAAACTAGTCCTCATAACTCATTCTTTTAAAGCTGAAGGCAACAATGTCAATGCTTTACTCTCATGTTCCTCTTTTTTCAAGTGCCATAATATTCTTTCCAATGCATTGACTGGAATTGACTGCTTTGATTGAGGGCTGCCCACCCATTGTGCAATGACAGTCATGCACACTACAGAATTTCCCCCATGATTCAGCCAAGTATTTGATTTGCTCTTTCATTTGTCTCACTTTAGATATGCATACTACAATATATCCTCATTTCTGCATGCCTAAAAGCCAGCTCTGATTTCAGGACATCCTTTTATATTGCTCTCCCAATCCGCAATGATTTTAGATCAAGCAGAATTTGAACTCTTGGATTTGTTTGGTTCCTTTTGCTTTCCCCATCACTTCTGTCTCTCCTATACATAAACAGCCACCTTAAAAATCCTCACTTACATTGCAAGGAAAGAGAAGTGCCAGGAACTATCACAGTGTTTCTGGGTCTTTTAAATTAGTTAGAACCAGCTAAGTACTGGGTACTGAGAAGTACCAGTAAAGATGCTCCTTATGGACATACCATCAAGTACTCTTAAGGAGTCTTGTGAAGGACCCATTTCCAAGTTCACCTTTAAAAATTGCAAGTACTGTTGCTGCCATCTGGCAGAGAAACTGAGGCTAGCCATTGAAGTACTAAGGGCTAAGAAAGAAATAGTAATATCTGAAAGGGCAACTCTCCATTTCTGAGTTCTCAGCTTTACCTACTTGAAAATAGTGCATATGTGAAAATAAAAGTCTCATTTACTGTATCTGCTGTCTCAATACCAAGTGTGTATTCGTTGTTGCCATTGCTTCTTTTTTCCTGGATGTGAATTTTTGAAGCTCATAGAACAAATCATTCCTGTCATAGGTAACTTTCTCAAGGACACCTTAAGATGTAGACAGTGAGACACATTCATGTTTCAGTGTGCTGGGAGTACTGCATGAAAATCTCTTTTTACGGAGAATATAACTGAGTCATTTAACTAGTCTGTCCATGAGCTCTGGTAGGCAAGACATTCTTCTACACTATTAACCCCCCAGTGGTTTACATCTTGGTAAGTGATGCTAAGACAAGATAATGTCCAGGCTGTAAAAGATTTGATGATAATGATTCTAAATGGTGGGTATGAGGAATGAACTCCTTAGGCTATTTTCTAACTTTTAAAAAGATTTGGGGAGGGAGGAAAGGGGGATGGCTAAACTATATTATCCATTGTTTTTTATAATATTGAAATCACTGAAGAGATGTGGAGTCAGTATGTAGGAAAGATGCTATACCAAAAGTCAGACTGCAGTATATTGTCTATTTCAAAGCAACTTCTGAAGCAGAAATTAACTTTCCATTTCTATTAAGAGGATCCCTGACAGTTTGAGAGAAGGGAAAAAACACAGTGTAAAATGATATGCTAAATCCCCCCAAACAGACATTAACAATAATGATAAGGGACAAGCCACAGTTCTCTGGCAGAACCAAGGCAGCTGAAAGTGTGGCATCACCCCTTCAATGACTGCTGCCTCCAGGATGGATGGTCAAAGTGGTGAGACAAACCAGAACCGGCATTTGCAGTCCCTTTGGCAGCTTGAAAAGCCAGGTGGAAAAGCAGAGTCTATCTGTGTCCAGCAGCCTCAATATGTAAATCCATTTGTATTCATTATAACCTAATCCTGCTTCTCACCTGCCAGGACACATGGCAGGAAAGGAAATAAATCCATCAAGGAGGAACAAAAGCCAGGATGTGATTTCTCTCTAAGGAAAGAGATGATGGGCTAAATTTCCTTTTTGTGACGGTGAATGGAACTGTAGCAACACCTCCAGAATTGTACCCACTTGCAAAACAGCTGAATTTGGCCCTTCACAAATAGAAAGCCAAATAATCAGGTGTTACTTGTCTTCAATGCAAGCCACAGGAGATATTAGTTGGAAGAACATTCTGAGGAACAATTACGAAAAGACTAAACGGAGACAGCCTGAGCTGTAGCAGTGGTGTTAAATAGGTAAACTACTGTGGAGGAGCTGGGTGTTTAGCTCCCCTCAGCGTCCAAGAAACTCTGTCCCTATGTGTTGATTAGTTTGGGCAGAAGCACACGTGTCTGCTCCTTGCAACGCATCCTGGAATACACATAAAAGAAGAGGAAGACACTTTTAATGTGAGAGTGTGTATTCCAGTTTCACATTCTCACCAAGCTTGAGGGGGATGTAACCTGTGATATTTAGCCAGGATTTATACACCTTTTTAAGAACAAAATATGAGGTAGGCCTGGCACTGAAATGGCACCCATGAGAAAAGAAATGTATGCAGTGATTGCACGATGGAGAAAAGGAAAGCAAGTGCAGCTCCCCATCAGTGAAGGGAAGGAGAGTGAAAGCCTCAGAATAGGTGGAAGGGTAGACAGAAACCATCCCCACACAGTACCTTTTTCCAGCTACTTCTAAGCAGGGCCACTTCTAAGCCGTACTTCACTGTGTCACCTTTTCTGGAGCTTTATTAGAAAAACAGCTTCTTCCTTTCTTTCTTCCTTCTCTTCCTGGCAAACTGCATCTCAAAATATTGGCGACCACTCAGCCAAATTTCAATTGCTGTGCTGGAAGTCCTCTAAACCCCATCATTTCCTTTTGACTGTGTAACACATGAACTTTTGATCTTGACGTTGAACATGGCTCGCAGAAGGCTGTGTCATGATTTAATGCATCTGCTCACAGCAACTGCTTATACTGTGTGCAATATTCTTTTAAAGAGTTTGTGGTTGGACCACAGAAAAGAAGGCCTTTTTTACCTTGTCATGGCTACTGCACACAGCATGGGGAGACCACTGCATCTTCTTTGAGAGGAAACCATAATGCCCACGGAAACAATATACGGCACTGCAGGATGTTGTGGGCAGGGAATAAGAGTTACAGCCAGCAGGGACCCTGCAACGTATGCCAAAGCAGATGTCTGAGAAAAGGAGAGAGGAGACTCAAAACAAGCTTTAGTTGCAGTGGAAAGGAAAAAATTCTCGGGGTATGAAAGTGTATTGAGATTGTGGCAGCCCAGGAAGCTACTTGAGATTGCTGGGCTGACAGCAAACCTGAAAAGAAGGGCAGCTGCTGCAAAGCCACAGGGTATGTATGCAGGGGGAAGAGTTGTTTACACTGCTACTCTGTCTCACTTGGAATTTTTCTCTGTTTTTAAAAGCTCGTGAGTCTAGGCTGTCTTCTAATCAGACCTAGCTCTAGAATTTGTAAAGCCCTTTTGGTGTTCTTGGTATGCTTGCTTGAAGGACAAGAGGCAAAGAGGTCCAAGGCAGAGCCCATCCCTTCATGACAAGTCATGAAATAAAATTTAAAAAATTGTCTCAAGATGTACAACTGGTTTACTACCAGCAAGAACTTCCTTCCTGTCACAAGCTCCCTAGTATAAGCTAATAAAAATATATGCAAATCTGTCAGAGCTGATTTTCCCCCCAGGCCCGGGCACGTGCCATGAGAACCCCAGCCTGGGGCCATTCTGGAGCCTCCTGTCTGCCTCAAATTAGCACAGCACAGGTAGCACATTCACAGCTTCTCTAATCAATAAGTTATGCACATAGTCCTTGCGTATCCAGGCACATCATATTTGAAAGTATAATTGCCACAGCAAGACAACACAAACTAGAAACATTATCAAATCTTATTTTTTCACATCCCCCTTCCAATCGAGAATCTGAATAATTTAGTATGGGTTGGCAGCTCTTGATTACATTTTTGCACCTTTTTAAATTGTCTAAATGAAATTTTAAGTAATTTAAGCAGCAAGTGAAAATGACACATCTTTGTGTTTTTCTTGTGTAGGAAAGAATAGTGAAAGTGTCATTTTTTAGCAGGCACAAGTCAGATTCTCCAGCGTTTTTCTCCTAGGACAGTGAAATGCTTGACACTGCTCCTGGGTCCAAGGAGGAAGACTACTGATGTGAGTGAAGATTGTAGGGCTCAGTTAACACAAGAAGAGAGTAATTATAATTTTAAAATCATGACAAGTTGGCTGTGTGTCAGTTTACTTGGTTGCTGGGTATAACAACAGCACATAGCCTAATGAAGGACAAATTTCATGGAAAGACAGGATTCAGTTTGCAGGAGCATCTACATTTTATGGGTTATTCAGACCTGAATCTATCCAGGGGATTAAGGGAAATGTAATTCCTGTAACTGGCATAGCCTTAAAAAGGTGCATGCAAAATGTCATGCAATGGGAGAAACTGCTACTACCTTTCATCAACAAGCTGCATCCAACCTTGTCACCTGCTCGTTTGGGCAGTAAGTTTATTAGCAAGGGTGCCTTGTCTTCGGTCTCTGCAAAGTGAGATGGGAGTATATGGTATTATATAAATGAAATCCTTATAATTATGGTTTATAAAAGTTTAGACTGTGTATAAACTAGGCAGACATCTTGGGGATACTCAGCTTGACTGGAAAGCTCATAAAAAGATTTTTAAATTGTAGCTTTCTACCTTAATACCAAGAAGCATATTTCCTTGTGGTATTTCTAATACACATTACTGAAAAGTTAATCTGACTTTTTTTTTTTTCTTCCTTTTTTTTCCCATTAAATAGGATGAAAAAAGTGCTGGCTTTCAGTATATAGGTGAATTTCACCTTTCAGCTTCAAAAGCCAGGGAATACAAAGAAGGTTGCAAGTGCTAAGCAGCTCCCAAAAATAGGTCCATTGCCCTTCACAGAAGGAGGAAATAGAGGATTGTAAAGAGTGAGTACTTGCAAGATCTCTGAGCAGTTTTAAACCTGTTCTTCCAGACTCATCTCACATTCCAGGAAAAGTCTGGTTCATATTTTATCTTCTTCACCAGGTCACACATCCATAATACAAAGTCTTGGGGATTTCTGTAATCTAAATTGTCCCTCTACTTAAAAGGGAAATGCATAATGTAATCGATATTTTTTACCCTGTTAGAAATGGAACTGTCCAACTACAAATAAATCATTTGTATGTGACAGACCAGAGCAAATGAGAAAAATATTCTCTTCTACCTATTATGTCTAAAATTTACAGTTTTTAAATGCATTAATGAAAATGGAGGGCAGAATCACTTAAGACTACTAAAGGAACTTGAGGAATACCTAGCATGCTTTGTCCTTGCTATTACCTATTGATTAACAATGGGAGAATTTTGAGTACAGGCTGGGGAAAAAAACCCAAACCATCTTATGTAAATCACATAGAATCAATGCCTCCTGCAACTGCAACATGAAACTAAATTGTGGATAGAAGAAAGCCTGGATAATTTCTGATAGCGAAAGAATGATATTGGCAATACACTCCAAGATGTGCATAAGATGCTATTGAAAAATAAATGCTAGAATCTGGACCTAACTAAGAAAGTACAAGGGAAATTATAAGGACTGGCTTTCATCTCATTTTACTGAGGTCCCAGCTCTGCACACAGTGAATTAACACTTGGTGTCAATATGGCCTTGCAAACTGCAACTTCTTTATAATCTGCCCTCTTAGAGCACCTTTCATTGGATGGTTTCAAGGACCATTATTGAAATGAGACTGCATAGCTATGCCTATGCTATAAGGCAGTTAAGAATTTCTTTTTTAAAAATGACTTTTTCTTGTTTCTCATTATTCTAACTAGGTTTTGGGCTCCTTTTAAAAAGGTGGAATGTGTTTTATTAACAGGAAAGTGAAAGTATTCAACAAAAATTAGTATATTTGGCTAACGTGCTTTTTAAAAAAAAAAAAGAAAAAGTAATTGCCAAAGAAATCCCAACAACCACCAAAGGAAACAATCATAAAAAGTTGTATGAGAGAACCTTTTCAAACAGCACAAAGAGTTATTCCCATTTAGCACTATGTAAGGTCCTTCAAAATATAAATTACACACAAGATGGTAACCCTGGAAATCTAATTTAGTTATTCCCTTTTACTTATATAGAACAAATGAAAAGAAACACAGAGAAGCACAGAAGAAATGAATCCATCAGAAACTGAAGCATGTCAGCATGAAGCACTGGCATTTCAACTCAATTTTGCAAATAAAAAGAATGTTTAGAGAAGGAAAGAATTTAGGAGTGAGCAATGAAGGAAAAGAGGCATTCATTACAAATGCCATCATGCAATGCCAGATCTGGTTAAGTACAGTATGCCACTCTGTCTATAGTTAGGTGTTATTCAGTTTAAATTGAGCTGAGTTATGACAGCCATGAGTGGAATTTTTTATATAGTGCCACAGAAATATAATGAGCCTCCAGAAAACTCTCACTCGTCTACCTACAAAGCAGCACAGCAGACTAATACATGTGGAAGCTGGGCAAGGCCATGATGATCTAAAGAACCACACTTCACAGTTCCTGGACCATACCTAACACGTCTTGTTGAACCGGAACAGAATCTGGTGGACGAAGTTGTTCACTAACTCTGAATTTCAAAATGAACTTTTTTTTTTTTTTTTCCAAAGCACAATCATTCCAGTCTAATGAACTATCTTCTGAGTTCCTGGACCAATGCAAGGGCAAGATTTGATGCAAGTACCTTGGCACCATGAGGGACCCACACACTGAGATCTTGCCTTGCTCCCATTCCTGTTATGCACATGGTGGTTGTGTCTACCCCAGCCTCTGGCTTTTAAAACCGAACCTTGCGGTTTGACTCATAAAGCACTGACATGTCAGAAAAATGGGACAGAGAGCACATCAGGCTGATGATTTTGTAATTGTAATGGCTGTGTCACTCTCCTCCCAAATATGTAAAATGTAGAGTCACTGTACGCAGAATATGATTACAAACTAGAGAACTCTGAGCTCACATGGATGATGCTCACTCACTACCAGAAAAAAAAAGCAATGGCTGGTAAAAGTGATGTTCCTGTGTTTTCTTTGCTTGGCTTTGGCAGAGTGTTCCTGTCTTTTGCCTGCAGTCCATTTTCTGAGACATATTGCAGAATGACATCATTATGAATATAGGTATTATTGCTGCTGAATTTCAGGTGATTCATTCCCACAAAATAGTGAGCATCATTAAACTGACTTTCAAAGTATTCCACAACTCCTCAAAGAGACCAGCACATCATACAGACCTTCTTCAAAGGACTCCCCTAGGCACTGCTCAGGAGTCTCCCCCGTGACAGATACTGCTGCAAACAGCAGCTGCTTTGCCTCTCCCTATATTATCTTAGAGTGAGAAAAAGTGAAAGCTATGATTCAGTCTGCTATCATGAATCCAGGGATAATGAAACAAGGAATAATTAAGGTGCCAGAAGTACCATTTGGCACATATAAATTATAAGTAATTTTTGAACACTGGTTTTCCCAGCTCCATAAAACTTCTATTCTTCCCCAGTGAAATTAGGCCAGTATCGCAGCACAGAAACTGTGGAACAAGTTCTCAAAACAATTATATTCTACCCATGTTTCTGTTTTGACTTGGGAACAGCAAGGTTTCTGATGGAAGAATGAAGTTGCTTATATGTGTTTACAGACGGCTGTCTATTTGAGTGACAGACATATGTGCTGGAGCAGTGTTAAGTGCTGTCACTTTGGTTTATGGAGCAGTTGCTTTGGAAAGATTTCATTTTAATGCTAAATAAATGAGATCAAACTAAAAATAAGTAGGGCAATTAGAAAGTAAACATTGTTTTCCTTTCAATTCTAGACCAATATTAAAGCTTGAAAAAATTGTCACGTAGACCAAGGTGTAAAGAAGACTTTAATAACAAGATCATATTCAACTTTAGGAAGAAATGCACCCTGTTATCAGGGGAACTGTGAGTATTTTCTTATCAATTTGCTCAAATGAGATGACTATTGCACCTGGCGAGTCCGTCTTCTGCCACATCTTGTCACCTGAAGGGCGACCATCCAATATGGGGCATTTTTTGACCCAGTGGTGCAAGTCCTACAGATGATGGAGGTAACATGATGTATGAAATGAGTATATGTCCAGAAATATGAAAAAATACTGTGCCAGGAAATACAGAAAATATATTAATTTTTTTTTTTTTTGCATAGCGGGGCCTGTGATCCTTTGTCTTTTTGCCAGTGAAATGTGGTTCACAACTGTCCTCAAATCAAGAAAAAGATCTGCAACTTTTAATGTTTTGCAGAGAGAATAGACAGGAACAAAAGCAATTAGGTGTCACTGCAAGAGTCTTTTTCCTCTTATTAAACGTATCCAGGGAAAGCCAGGAAAAGAACTCTCTGCTTTTCAAAGGAGATTTTTTTTTTTCTCCTTCCCAAACTGTTTGGTTCCTGTGGCTTCTCTTTTAAATTCCCAGTGCCCAGCTGACTTCAGCTCAAACACTACATATATACTGAATTTACTGAAATTAGCATACCCCAAAAGTCTTTCTAAACCAAGTATTGTGGAATTTTACATGCAGGAAGAAAGCCTGAGAGACAGAAGGGTTCTTTCAGCAAAACAAATTCTTATATTTGCATTTTAGTTGGTCCTGAAAAAGAAAGAAAACAAAACCCACAAGTGCAAGCAGGGTTCAACAGCAAGTGACTGGCTTTCTACCTAAATTCTACTTTTGTAAGTTTTTTATGCCGTAGTGAAAGAAACATGGAAGTGCTTTCTAGTCATAAGGATTATTAAATTCTTTCCAAGAGCGTGTTCAATAGAGTCTATCAGAAAATCAAAGATCAGAAAGCATGGATATCTTTCAAGAGTTCAATAAGAACAGGCTTAGGACTGTTCTCAAGTAAACCACTGAAAAATTTTGGAAATGTGTAAAAGTGTGAAATGGCTTAGCAAAGGCTTGTTAGCTTATAATAAAAAAATCTGAAAAGGAACTAATCTGATACAGAATTTAAAGGGACTGCGAGTCACCATGGTTCTGTGGAAGAAAGTTTTGCCAAACTAACCTAATTTCATACCCTGGTAAAATTACAAGTGCAGTTTATGGTGGTAATGCACTTATATTCCTATAAATGTAATGTTAGTGTATTGTAATGCACAATATTCTGTTTAAATTTAGCATTGTACCTTCTTAAGCTAAACATTAATTGGATTAATAACCAGCCATATGGCAGATTTTACAAACCTATTTTCAAGGAAAGTTGTCATGGAAAAATGGACTTTTAGTGCATTGCTGCTTACTAGAATTCAATCTTTTCATCGGTGATCCAGAATTAAATATAAAATCACTATTGAGAAAACTGGTGGCTGCTGTAACTATTGCTTGAGAGAAAAATTGGTAAGAAACCTGAACAGAACTGCTTGGTAAATTGGGGGAATTCAAGCAAAGGACACTTACGCACAGCCAAATGCAACTGGACATAGCTAAACACAAGGAATGCTGGCCATGCCTATCATACAAAGGATTTATAGCCTGGAAAGAAATTACTCCGAAAAGATTTGCTGCTCAGAGTGGATATGGAGCTGAATGGATGAGTTTCCAGGATGACGCTGTACCAAAAAGAACTAATGAAATCTTTATATAAACAGAGGCAATGTGAGTAGAAACAGAAATGTGATTTTTATCTCCTCACTGAACACTCAAGAGTCTGATAGAGAAATTCTTGCATTCAAATAGATGCTTTACAATAAGGTGCTTAAAAGCTCACTCCATTTAGCTTATCATAAAAAAGAAAAAAAAGGTGTCTTGAGGACGAAGAAGAAGATAAAAATGCCATGTCCTGTAGTTTTTTAATCTAGTGGAGTGAAAGACAGGAAGATAAGAGAATGGAATAGAGGCCCAAAAAATTAAAATAATTTTTTTCAGATTCAGTCTGGATGTTTCTTTACAGAGAGTGTTTTAGTAAAACACTCCTCAGAAAAAGCAGCATGGGAGAAATCCATGATCCTTCATACTAGAGATGGAAAATTTAAATCAGTATAGGCCAGGTGCAGTCACAGGTCAGATCTAACTAACAAGGTACTTCCATCCAGCCTATCTTCTTTTTTCCAAAGGTTGTAAACATAGGTTCGTTTAGGTAGTGGACACTGCTCTAGCAGCCAAAACCTCTTGGGTTATACCTGGGTATTTCGGATGCCTCTTCTGCTTCCATAGATGCATTAAGAAGAGGAAGTCAGTCACCCTACACTGGGATTGGCACCTGTGTTCTTGATATTACACTGCATCCTCTGCAAACGCTCTGCAAATGAGTCAAAACCAGGCAACTTTTCTTTGCCTCATGACTTCTTGCAGTATACCAGTTTCCAAGGCTATGTTAACTTCCATGTTCTTTTAAAATAGCTGCAATATATGTACTTGAAAGTGGAGTATGTAACAAGTGTGATGGTTTAGTGCCATCATGCCATATTTTTCCAAGAATAAATTTTTCAACCAAACACCTATTTTGGCATAAATGTTGAAAGCTGTATCTTTTTCTTCACCTTTAGGCACTATACAAGGTCTTCTGCAACATTCTCCTCTCAGAAAAGTCTGGTTTTCCTATTAAAGATCTTCCTGTCTGCTATGAGAAGCTAGCTTCCACTCCTGCTGCGTTAAATGTTAACTGCTCTCAGATGCTCTCTCTTTGGCTGAGAGGCAGGGCTAAAGTTTGGGGAGACAAGAATCCTTCTCCCTGCAGACACTATTCAAACCTTGCTCTTAGACACTTGAGTCCAATAGGAGACTATCATAGGTGCCATTCATTTCTTTCTTTCAGCTTGCTTCCTTCGAAAGGGACACAACACAATAGCTTTTCTCCACTCACAGTTGATCTGCTTTTCTACTTTTGCTAACAAATAGGGGAAGCAGAACATCCAAAAATCGCATCAGGGCTGAATGACATCTATCGTCACCCTTTGGGGAAAAAGTGGAGTATTTAAAAATTGATTTAAGCATGGGTTTTATAGAAATTTAAGAAAATATGTAGGTTTGCTTGCACCTTGGTGTGACTAATCCACTCATCTGCGATTGACCTTGCCCTGCAGCTTGGAATAAAGCCATTAGATTCCATGTTGCATTTGACACCAGTTTATTTTATGGGCCTTATTGACACAGTTATTCTTTTAAAAGACTTGAGTATGTAAGGGGAATACTATCTACTGACAAGGAGATGGGCCCTTTTAAATTAGGGCCATTGGATGAACAGATGTGAATAGACTGATCGTAGCTACTACTGGACAAAAAAAGAAAGAAAAGATGTTCAACAATTCTACTGGAAAGGAATGCTCACTGTAAGAAGTACAGTCTATTTCTCTAAGGCTGAAAATTTAATTCTAGAATGCTGCCATCCAGATAATGAGGTCAGGGAAAAGGATGTAGGTGCATGAGGACTGCAGTGTATACGACTACATTGTACTGCATCCAGTACAATGGAATATATTGGAAGACTGTTTTCTTACTGAATGGTATTACAGGAAGGGAATGCGCTTTATATCTACAGCATTTTAACCCATCTTAGAAATGCATTTTTTCCTATTTACTTAACTATTGTATGAGCTTATTCCTGAAAACAATTGTGGCAGTGCATTTGGATTAGATCCACAGTGCCATGCCACAGAGCAGATGAATAGGAGAGGAGTGCCGTTAGGGCTTGCGTGGGTGCTGCCAACCATGAATGAATGCACGAGGAGGGCCAATAAAGGCATGAAATAAATCAAGGACTGCTTTGGGAACTGATGACAATCAATTCAGATCAAAATGTCTCTTACTGGAAGTAACTTATGAAGAAATGTGAGCCTCAGCTGTTGCTGAGAAAAACACACTGCAGCACAGGAGGTGATGAGTAAAGGTGGCTTTAAGTTGTGTTTGAAATTCCCTGAACTTTGGCTGGTTTTAAGTCTGCCAGCACCATGCTGGCTTCATGCTACCTAGAGCTTATCTAGGCAACTGGCCTGAAAGAGAGGTTTGACCACACCATATTTTTCTAAACAACAGTCCTATTTCTCTAAGCCATGTTGAAAATGAAGTGGCAAACATGAAGCATCTCCCTGGAGGAAGCCCCTTCTGAGTTGGATTTCCCTTCCCATCATAATCTAACTCATCTCTAGAGGGAGAGGGTGAAAATAAGCTACTTTACACCAGACACACAACCCAATTTGCTTGCAACACTAAGGAATCAGATCTAAGGAGTCAGCTTGGTTTCTTATTAGTAATTTCTCAGCATATTATCACACATATTCAGCACCCTGGCATTGAGAAAATCTCTCCAAAAAGGATTCATCATTTTGCTACTAATGGGGGAGGGAGGCGGGGGAGAGAGAGAACAAGATAGAGGGGGAAAGCGGGAGCAAGAGAGAATGTCTTGGTACAGAAAATTCAAGCTACAGTTGTAAGTTATTTCACCTCTTTCTTTCTGCTGAATTGTACATGAACAGCTCATAAGTTTCTGACATTATTTCAGTGCCAATAAATTTACTTGAATAGTTATTGGCTGGGTGCTCATTTACAAATATTCAGTATTAAGAATATAAATTGTTTCAGCTGCATACATAAAATTTGTAGTATATTTGTGTTTCCCCAAATTTAACATTTAGATCAAGGTTTCTGGAATGAACACTGACAGTTACAAATGTGCCTTCTGTTAAAATTACTCTTAGGTTGGCTATTTTGATTAAAATTGCTTGGTGGAAGATTCACAAGAAATGAAGTCTGAAAAAGGACTGAACTCAATTTTAATGAAAGTTCTTTTCAGAACTTAAATAAGTATTCAAGAGGGATGGCGGGAGTGGAAAATGAAAAGTATTCTACCAGCCTTCAGTCCAGTATGCAGAATAGTCAGGCATCAAAATCATGCCATTTTCCTCAATGTTCTTGATCCAAACGCCAGAACACACACTGAGAGGATATATATTTGCAGTGTAACTGCTCTTCACTAATGAATTCTAATTAACATCTTGAAATGCATTTACTGGGAAGAGACAATCGTTCTGCACTTGTCACATTTCATAGATGGCTACATCTACTGGTATGAGAGCATTGCTCTGGGAGGAAATGCTGACCTGGAATCTATGGACATCTACCTTTATTTTTTTTTTTTTTTACCTAAGCATTGGAAAAACAAGATTCTCATTTGTGTTTACAGGGAGAACTACTACAGGCTGTTCATCACAACTACAAGCTCTTTCTGCGGTTCCCCTTTTTGCAGCAAGTCCTTCTAATGTTTCAAAGTCCTCTAGAAGGTTATGTTCGGAAAAGGGGTACTTAATTATCCAGTCATTCAACAGATGATTCACTTTAGCATCTTTAATTCGTGATTGTCCTTACTCCAGCAGCTGCTATTAAAAAGTCAGTGATACCATGGTTACTACAAAGGCTTACCTACAACTAAGACTGGTGCCTGACTTACAACTTATGAGGACTTTTCTTAGAATAACATGGGCCACTTGTGTGCTGAAATTTTTGTGAATATTTTATTCCCTCCCTGAATCAAAGCTTAAGAATGCCACAGTTCTTCCCCCTGCATTAAATAGTAAATCATTGTATTTTATAATCCATCATAAATGTAAGCTACCAATCAAAATAATTTCTCATTCCAACCACTGTCTCCTACAAGCTAACACTAAATCTATGTATCCATTGATGCAGTAATCAGTTCATTCTGATTTCTCTTCCCAAGTAGAAAAACTATGAAAATATCTTTTCCAATTTTAATCTTCATTCTAGTCCAATAAATAGAAATAAGTAACGTATCAGAAAAGTGAGAATATCCTAGGCAGCACTGCAAGCCATTTAATGTATATTTTTGGTATCTCTGTTCATACATGATAGGTGATGAAGAAAAAGTAGAATTAATAGAACATGTATAATTTATTTGTATGTGGGTAATGTATGCATTATCTCACATTAAGACTCTCATCTAAGAAACCATAATGTAAAGTCCCTATAAAATATATATAAAAGTGAACATATGTCTTTAGTGAAAGTACAGTGAAATATTATACGGATTACAAATGGACTAGAACTAGAAAATAAGCTCCTGCTGAGGCTGATTGCTCAAGCCATTCCGATTATGCAGGGAGCTTGTCATGTCTCCAAAGAATCAAAATAAAATATTTCTGGCTTCCAATAACCGGGTCATTACGGTCTCACAGGTGAACATTCTTTCACAAAAAGTGAATGAAGCATCACAGAGAACCATAACAAAGGTATGTTTCACTCCTGAAAAGTGGGTAATGCATTTTTGTTTTACCTTTTGGGGCACAACTGTTGGCCCTCCTGGCAGCCAAATCTCCAGAAACAACCAATTAAGACGAAGGTGGATGTTCCCACAATGCATCTGCCATTGCTGGTGTTGCAAATTTAGATGAGCTGGAATTTAGATGGCATTGGATTGCATCCATGACAAGGACTGACTAGCGGGAGGAGGAGATCCAAGATTCAGGCTGATAACAAAATAAGTTTCATATTTTCATGAATTTTTTGCCCTTCAGTGAATATAAACAATAGGAAAATCCCCAGAGACACAGCTGGTTTCCAAGTAACTGTGCTCCTTAGCAATTCACAAAGAAGAGGTGAATTGCTGGCTTCTCTGAATGGTGGACAAGTGATTATTTTATGGTTTCTGTTGATTTGTAGTTATTTGTTACATGGTGCACAACACAAAAAGCATACAGACTAATTGTTTAAAGAGACATAACCATATTTCTGGAATATTCTTGAGATGCCTATAAAAGTCAAAATAAAAAAGGAGGAAACAAAAAGATTACTCAATAAAGCCAAACTCTCACAAAGCTAGTCTAAGAGCCATTGAAGGGGAGGTCTAAGAGACCTGAACATCTCAGGCCTAGAGAAAAGGGAGGACACAATCAGATGCACCACCATATAAAGAGGCATTATAAAAAGACCTTGAATACTGTGCACAGGGCTGGTTCTCTCATCTCAAAAGGAATATACTAGTGGTGGAAAAATTTCAGAAAGTGGAAACTAGGCTGTGCAATAACTCTCCATAAAAGCAATAATAGAGTAAATTGGGACTATTCAACCTAGGAAAAGAATCATTTGGTGGGATATGAGAGAAGTGTACAAAATTCTGAAAGGATGGAGAGGGAGTAACATTTTATTAACTGTTCACTATCTCATTCATGCAAGAGTGGGGGCATCAAGTGAAGTAAGGTGGGGGCATGTTCAAAACTACTGAAAAGAGGTAATTTCTACCACTACAGGTAGCAGATCTGGGAAAATCTTTGCAAAAGGATGCTACGGGTGCCAGGAATTTACAGAGACTCAAGGAGAAACCGGACATATACTTGGAAGAGAAATTAATTGCATATGAAGGATTAACAACCAAATTCAGCACTCACTACATATGTCCATACTGTCAACACTGAGACTAGGTAGATAACAGATTTATTTCTTTACTCTGCACAATGCAGCATAATGTACAGCTCCATGCAGCGGAGACTGAGTAAGTTCTGACACTAGGAAACTGCTAGCAAGGTATTTCACTCAAGCAGGGTGAATAGACAAGATCAGGTATTAACACAGGGATTGCACCACAAGTATGTGTCAACAGTGCTTTTTCAAGACCTAATCTACCATATCCACTTGGTGGTGTGCTCTACCGAGAAAAAGTACTACTCAGGGTATCACTCCTTGTGCTGTACTAGTAGTATAAAAATAATTACTAATTCTAATTTTATTCTTGAGCTAGTAGGAGAGCATCCATGATTATGACTTGTGGGCAGATGTTTAACTTCACCTACATAAGCTTGCAAGATCATATGCATGGGGTTAGTTTGGTCAGTTACAGCCAGATTGAGACCCCCAGCGATGATCTTGATGTCTCATAACCATCCCAAGGATCTTGGGCAGCTTAACCTGATCATGATTCTTTGGGCTAAACTTGTAACAACAGTGCAATATTTGTTATTAAATCTAGTAGGCAAAGGCACATGAACTTAGTCAGTACATTAAAACCCTGTTTGCTTCATGCAAATGGAGATGCCACTCAGGGCCACAGGTAATTCTGGGAGCTCCAAAGAGCCTATTGCTTGAAATGTTGACCTAATATAACCATTTTGTATATGAACTTAATTAGAAGTCTACTAATTAGACAGCTTCTTTGTAAAGTAAACATGCATGGATTATCATATGAGGTTTAGAGAAAAATTAAAATCAAGTTTATTTTTTAAATGGAATGCAAAAAAACAGAGCAATGGGGATGGCAACATGTACACGATGTGTCAATATTTGTTCTGCACAATTGTTTCTCTGAAGATTAGGAGGGCTGCATCTATGGACATGGTAGATAATTGGAGTTGAATCACACTCCAGAACATATTTTTTGTTAGGAGGAGCTGCAGTCATAGATTTTGATTAGCCATTCAATTAGTAGCCAGTATATGAACTCCAATTATTCATTCAGTATTCAGGGAGTATATTTTCAATGAAAACTTTTAGACCAAGAGTGAGTAAAGCCTTCCAATAGTTTAAGCTTCCCTGAATCGCTTCAATTAATTTGGGGGTCTGTAAAATTGGTGTGAGTCTGCAAAGCAGATGTTCATCCACACCCCTCAATTTAATTCCTTTCCCCAGAGGCAGCTCTATTTTCCCCCTCCTTCTGCACCGTTATCCACTTCTCCCAGAAAGATCTTCTAGCAATGGGAGGATTCTACTATTGAATTTCCCTTTAGCCTGGAAAAATATTAAGCTGTTACCAGAGGTGCTTCATGTACAATGCAATAATATTTGCACATGTTCATAAATACTTATTTTCATACTAAACATTTTCTCTATATAGAGTGTTCCCCTGCTATCCCTCAAGTCTCTCTTTAGTTGCTTATTTCAACCAAACTATTTTCATTCCACCTGGTGCAAACAACATTAAAACTCCTTTTTAAGGGATGGGTTTAAAGCACCATTGGACTCTAATGATGCAGAAGCACATGCTTAACTGCTTTGCTGAATTGGGGCCAAGAAAATGAAGTAACTTGCTTGCATGTCTCCATAAGCCAATTGAGTTTGGGTCTTTTATCATCATAGGTTAATACTGGGTTGAGAATAGCTCAAGGCATCCTCAGTGGGAAGGCTTTGCTTAGGGAACTGTTGTCTTGAAGGCAGTGAACAGTCATTCTGAAAATCCTTTTCTGAGTCATTTTCTTGATGACTCTTCAACTCCCTCTGCTCCCAAGGTGTGATACTTAGAAGATCTGCAGCTAAGCCTTAAGAATCACATTTTCTGTTAGTAATTGTTGGATATTACTTTAACTGGGCGCTTTGCAAATTGGCTGAACAAGGAAAAGGTATTTCCAGCAACAGCCATCTGCAGCTATAATACTCTATCTGCTAGATTTTGTATCAATATGCTGAGAAGTTGTACTAGCGAAACAACCTTGGGCGTGCCTGTGTTACAGCCTGTAGAACAGTGTACAAAGGTAGCTGTAAACAAGTTACAAGATACTTGAAGGAGAATAGCAATGGCAATAGAGTGCTCACAGCAGGTTAGTTTACTCCATTCCTCAGATGCACAAACCAACAAGTTCTGTGATGCACACAGGTATCTCATTAAAAGAGAATTCAAGATAAAAATAAAAGTGGTGATATTTGTGTAGTCAATTAAAGTGGTAGTACTTATAACTACAATAAAAATACTATTAATTGTTAAGTCTGCTCAACTGGTATGCAAATCAGTGCTGCAACCCATGGAAATTTTATGTAATATAAACCCGATCCATTTGTTTTAATGTAATTTTGAGTGGCAGGAATAGGAAAGGAGGAGAGAAATGAGCAAAACGTGTTTGGTGAACACTGTTGCAGTAACATACTTAGATCAATCCAAGGTAAATACCTGGGAGCCATAGACACTAAAAAAATATTCTTATATTCCTCATTAAGTAATTACTATGCTTTACCACTTAGAAAACTCCAGTGAAATACAGACAAGAGTCTTTTTATGACCAAACTGCATCCAAATTGCTTCATGCAAATAAGCCCAGTAAAAGTAGATTCATTCAGTGCATGCAAATCCAAACTGCTAGATCCAGAACTAGGCTCATCTTGTGTAAAATTAGGTCATTTTCTCCAATAGATGAAGGAATCTACAATGGCCGACACTTTTCAGAACAAATGACACCCTTTTCAAATTGGCTTCATTAGCCTTTCCTGCATATAAGTAAAATGCAATTTAGTTTCTTAAAGGGACTTCTCTCAACTGTAAAATTCATAAGACTTGGCTTATGGAACAATATTTTCTTCTGAGTTCTGATTAAAAAGTATAAACTTAATAATCCGTAAGGCTATGAACAACCTTTGTATTCAGTACAGAAAGATTTTCAGTTAGCTGGAGTGAGCATTTGGGTTTAGACACTTCCAGTCCATTAAACTAATTGAATAAGCGAGAATTCATTCTTCCAGAATAACCAGTTGCTCCAGGAAGTGATGCTGACAATTAAGTAAGTGACACTCTTTCTTCTGAAGCATAAACAGCAAGTGTCCCAGCAATGAGCTCTGTTGAACTACACGTATCTTCTTAGAACACATCATTAAATGGAGACTCAGGCAACTTCACAGAAGTACCATGTTTGCCCCAGTTCTTTAATCACTTCCCAAATGCAGGTGCCCTATGAACTTTTCTCTGACCAAAGGATGTAAGTCTGCATATTTCAACATCATTGGGCAAGGATGACAGATGGGCTGCCATCCATCTCCCCACGTAACAATGGCTGATGCTGTTTATCTGCAAGTGTTTCTCATTTCAAGAAAGGCATCTGAGGATATTTAAACTAGGGATATGAGAAAGCTAAAGTGATTTAGCTGGATGAGCTTGAATTTAACAGGATTACTTCTTATTTTTATTAGAAAGCTATAATGTGATTCTCTCTCTTTTTTCCCCAGAAAGGTCATCATGGTAACAGCAGAATTATCTGCATTCTATAGAATTCCTGCAGCAATATTATTGCACAGACTCACAGCGGTGTGGCATATTTAACTGGTTTCACCATCCATCATATATAACTGTCTACTTCACACTCAAGCCTCCAGAAGTTTTCAAAAAACTGAACTACATTTTTCAGCTCTTTGCAAATTAAGAGCACACAGAGTTCAAGCAAATCCTAAAACCAGCTACCACGCACAAAAGAAGTTTAGATGAAGAAGAAATATCTGAGACAAGAGTGATTAAAAACATAATAGAAATAAGACTGCTGCAATTTCCACTTTTCCCCCCACGGAGAAGGAGGCTGGGTTTCAAAGTACAGTATTACAATTATCATTAGTAGAGCTGAATTGCTGTAGCGTTGCTTCCTAATGAGACATTACCAGTCAAGGATGTCTACCTAGATAAAAAAAATTGACTTGGTAACACAAATCCTAGATGACAGACAAATGGGCAGTCACAAATCATGACATATTCAAGGACCCTCAGTTGACACTGGAGAAGGAAGACCACACAGTACATGGGTAACTGGCTGTCGTGGTTTAACCCCAGCCAGCAACTAAGCACCACGCAGCTGCTCACTCACTTCCCCCCCCACCCAGTGGGATGGGGGAGAAAATCGGGAGAAGAAGTAAAACTCATGGGTTGAGATAAGAACGGTTTAATAGAACAGAAAAGAAGAAACTAATAATGATAATGATAACACTAATAAAATGACAACAGTAGTAATAAAAGGATTGAAATGTACAAATGATGCGCAGGGCAATTGCTCCCCCCCCGCCGACCGACACCCAGCCAGTCCCCGAGCGGCGAATCCCTGCCCCCCCACTTCCCAGTTCCTAAACTAGATGGGACGTCCCATGGTATGGAATACACTGTTGGCCAGTTTGGGTCAGGTGCCCTGGCTGGGCATGAGAAGCTGAAAAATCCTTGACTATAGTCTAAACACTACTGAGCAACAACTGAAAACGTCACTGTTATCAACATTCTTCACATACTGAACTCAAAACATAGCACTGTACCAGCTACTAGGAAGACAGTTAACTCCATCCCAGCTGAAACCAGGACACTGGCAGAACCTGAGAGAGGGAGTCAGTGACTCTAGCCACTACCCTTCTGAGTAATCCAAGGAGAAAATGATTTAGTTCTACACAGGAGACGGAAAGATAAGAAAATGATTTGTATTGAACAGAAGCATACATTTCTGAATATCAGAGTACCTTTCTACACAGCATGTGTGAGATGGAGTAATTAGTTTGCTCTTACTCTATGGGTAGCAGCCACAAGTTTAATTTTGCAGGCTGTTCGTGGATCGCTAATGGTGAAGGCTGTGCACCATCAGAGGTTGCTAACACCATCTGGTTAATGCTATTCAACCTCTTTAAGTGCCTCTTTTGCACCCTGCCCTTTGAACCAGGTTTTCTGAGTATTGCTCCACTTTTTTAAGTACAACTTTTTGTAACTGTTGCTCTCAATAAGCCGACTGTGGTTATAGAACCAGACAGAAAAAAAGACAAAAAGCCTGGCCTTCTGGTTACCTCAGTGACTTAGTTTTCAGGGCAGTTACGCTGAGCTCAAACCTTGGAATACTTTAGGAACCTGTTGGATGAAGCATGCTGAATAGATATCACTGTTTGTTAGACTAGATTCCTTTAAATACCACAATAAATCCAATTCAAAGCTAGCAGCACAGCTTTCCTTTCTGGTTCTGAGCAACCAAACAAGATGTTCGGGCACGAGTTTTGAAAGGCATGAGTTTCCCAGAAGAAAGCTCAGACCCTTGTCAGCTTCTTCAAGCCATGTGAAAAGCAGCTACACTATCTCTTTTACAGCCTGATTGGTGCGGTAGTAACTTAATTTGGCTGATTCTATAATTAAGAAGATACTTAGACTTGTCAGCAACAACACAGCCAGTTTGTTCTAAGTTTAAGCTCCATGACAAGGAAGATAGCAATCTTCAGGCTTCTGAGCGTAATACATTAATATAATTGTTAATGCCCTGGTGTAGTTTTTTTTCTCGTTTTTCTTTTCCCCTCCTCCTTTCTTCTTTTCCATGTTTTTTCACTGTCAAGACAAAACTGCATTAGAAATAGCTCTTATCATTTTAATAGTCTTTAAATTAGGGTGGCACAGCCTTAAATAAAGAGATATTTTGTGGGAGAAAAAAAGGAACATAGAAAAACTGTTTGTAAAACATAACTCTTGTGCCCAAAGGGACATATCATTTTCATATTTTAAATCTGAATGCATTTTAGTTATTTTGTGTTTTTGCAGCAATCAGTTCACATTATGAGAATAGGGTAGTATAATTATGGAAATTAAGTACAGATTTCAGTTGAATGAACTCATCAGATGGAATTACAGCCTTTCTAGATTGGTCGTCTGGCTTTATGTCAGATGATTTGCATAAAACATTTAGCTTAATGAGAAGTAAACAACAAGACTGCGGAATGCATTAACCCAAGGGGGTCTGAGCTGACATGTAAGAAATATTAAGGTTGTAGCTTTTTTTTATTTTAAAGACAAAAAGGAAGCCTTGAGAGCAGATTAGGGACATAAAGGTAATTCTGGCTTGGATCATAATTCTTCATGAGTGGTATTTTTCACCACCTACAGTCATATGCTGTAAAGTAATTTTTCAGGTTTATTTACTTTCAGCTGCCTGTAAGCAAAATCTGACATAATCTAGTTACCCTGTCAGATAGTGTTCATGACTGCAAACATGTCTTTGTGTTCAGTAGTTGAATTTTCTTCTGGTCAGTGGTCTGGAACTTGCTCAAATTACGTTCTGGGATATCTAGTCATTTATCCATAATCTCTGGAGGGTCTAATTTTCATTGGGAAGTACAAAACCAAACTGTACTTTTGCATCTTTAATCATTAAACTCAGAAATGCTACCATCCTAAAAGCATATTGATAGCAAGTCTACTTAATGCACAGAATATTAAAGGGCTCTTTCTTTCTGTTCCCATGGCAGCATCTACTTCTGGAAGAGGATTCTCCAGGACGCCTGAGCAAAGTACATAAGAGGTGCTTTGAAATCACTATTCTTCCTGTTAAGATTTTCAGGCTCTGCCTGTGGGCTGCCTCCTAGCCTGGTACAGCTCGGCATTTCCACAATACTATTAATTCTATGCTTCATCCCATTGTAGATCACCTCTTGACATGTCTCCCTCTTATGCTAGAATTTGAACGTGGCCATTTACCATAACCCAGTGTCGTACTTGCACTAAGGATGCCTTGTTCTCTGTCTACAGCGCTGTGGGCTGTGAAGTAGAAAGACTGTAGAAGGAAGCAGAACTCCTTCCCTAATATTTAAGAGACTTAGGACTTAATTAAGCCTTCAACACTGGACCTCCAACAAGACGAATAATGTGGACAGATGATCACAAGAGACCAAGTTAGCGTGTGTTAAGACATAACCAATCCTTAGCTGAAAATTACCACCCTCAGCAGATGGGCAGCATTGCTTGTGAATGCGAGTGCTTCTGATCATCTGGCCATACCTGTAGAGTCTCTTCAAACTCCGGTCCCTCTGATTGCAAATGAGGCGCTTGATTACTTGAAAGAAACGTTCCCAATTAAGAATGTAGCATTCACCATCCTCACACAAGGAAAAATAAAACCTGCAAAGACAAATTAAGCCCTGTTGCTCTATCTTTCATTTAACCCTCACATGGACATTTCAGGGAGCAACCCAGATTAGCCAGTAAAGCAGTAGTTAGAAATTCTATGGCAAGTATTTTGATTAACGCAGTTCTGACTTAGAGGCATGAAATAAGCTGCAGTGTTTAGACAGGATCCTGATGGTGCAAATTTTAACTTTTTTTTGTATTCTCCAAAGAAAATCACCATATGAGACTGTCTGAGTAGCAGGGTATGAATAATCTTTCATCTAGAAGGCAAAGCTTCTATTACCCTTGCCTAGGAAGGAACAGTACTGGGAAAGATTGCCTTTCCTCAGTTCATGATTGCTAGTGACAACATACAGAGAAGCAAGTTACCAATTCATTGAGTTGAAGAACAGCATGCCGCATGTTGTGCTTAGATTTCAAAATAAAAAATCATATGGCAGTAGGAAATGGAAAAAGCCACTCTGCTTTTGCTGCCACATGTGTTCATTGTACTGCTGAGCTCTCCTTAATGAAAAATTGGTCCAGGCTTGAAGAAGCAGAGCAAGAGATGAGAAAGACATGGTGGTGTGGAAAACTACTGACCCTTGTGTCTAGCTGAATACAGAAGCAGCATAGGTAGGGGGTTCCTTAAAAAAGTATGTCTGAATCGATGAGCTTATGACTGGCTGCATTTAGGGAAACAAAGTGAAATGAGAAAACTTCAGTGTGCTGGATGAAAGTGCAGATCTGACGAGAAAAGATGAGCTACAGCAAATTAAAGGCTGACGGTTCAGTGGCCACACAGCCAGCGTGAGGAGAACAGGATTGATGCTCATTTCAGAAACATTTTATATAAAAAGCCTTTGGGACCTGTCCTGTCGCAATTCAAATCAGTGGGAATTTTGCCTCCTATATAGCTGATTTGGTGCTCCATTTTGAAGTCAGACCATGTGCCATCACCACGGGCACCCTGGAGGCTCATCCTTCTAGCTGGTCTGGTGAATATCACCCAGAAAGAAATCAGTATCAAACCTGCAACAGTCTCTTTAGAGAAGATCGAAGAACTCCCAAACTGTTCCTTTTTTAAAATAGGCCCAGTTTTGCCCTTGGGTAGCTCTGGGATTCAGGGCCATCCCACCTGCCTCCCATGCTCCAGAACAGTCTTGCTCACGATGAGCAATTGCCACCTTCTGTCTTATTGGGAATTTCCTCTCAGGAAAATGATTCCCCTGCACAGTCTCAATATGGAAAGCACTTTGGGATGGTTAGGGTGAAGAAGGCTACAGGAGACCCTGGGACTGGTATATTTTAAAGATGTGAAGAAAGTAAGTGTTCTTTCTCTGTTACCAGAAATAATGACAATTACGTGCATTTCATACAGCTAGAGTAAATCATGCCTCTTTTTATTTTTAATTCAGCTGAATGATTGTTTCTTTCTCTTTGCCTTGGTTTATGCTCTGCTATAAACCTGTAGGAGGCCCTCAGCTCAACCATCAACTAAATAAAGTGATAATTCGTGTTTAATAAACACGTTCTACCCATTGATCACAAAATCCTTTCCAAAGGTAAATGAGCATTCAAGACATGGAGAAAAACTATATCCAATTATTGAAGATTATAAAATAAGGCTGAATCAGAATATAGGTACCTAAGTACAAAGAATACTCATGCTCCCTCTCCCTGTCCTTTAGGACCATCCTTCCCAGAGGTAATACAATACTCAAAATTTCCTTGACTACCTAAAGATTATATTTCATAGCATATGATGCAGAATCATCTTTTTTTTAAGAGGAATGTACTTCTTGCTCCTAGCTCAGGCTGAACAATTTACACATATGATTACAAACACAGCATTCAGCAAAATTTTTAATTCGGTGAAACCTGGCAACAAGACAGCTTCTGCCTTGCAGAGAGGGTGATGATACTGCCCATCACTTGATTGGTAGTAGCTTATCCCTTTGAGATACATTATGTGCCAGCTCCTCTAAGTTTCTAACACCATCCTTACTTATAATTTGGGAAAAATAAAAAGATAGTCTTGCATGTTACCGTGAAAGATTTCCAGCCCCTGTCCTAGGAACAGCTCCCACTTGCAACTAAGCATGATCAGATGCAGAACTTAGATGTCCACCAACAATCCCTTTGATTGTATTGGTGTGCTCTCCCCTAGCCATTTCTCTCAGAAATTTAGTCCAATGAGTTTTCCCAGAACAGCTATATCCTAGGGACTGGGAAAGGATCTGAAAGAGGAGATTCGAGAGGAGGAAAGACTGTCACAAAATGAATACTACCCTCCAACTGTCCTGTTAAAGCTGGCCCCTGTGCAGAGAGGAATTCAAGATTCATTAAGCCAGAAATGGGAGCACTAGAAAACATAGCCTGGTGATTACAGTATTCAGCTGGTATAGTTTGGGGATGTAATTTAAAGATTGTGAACAATGCTCAAGCTGTTTACTGCACGTGGCCCCAGGTCACTTGTCCCATAAATCAGTGTTAGAGCTCCTGATGGCTCTACTAGTGCCTTATCCATCTATGTTCCATAGACCTCTCTTTTATTAGCTACAAAGTTTTATCAGTTCTGCAACAAATGAAGTTGTAGAGGGGAGGAAAATTCCCTGCTCTTTTTGGAACCAAGAAAACAATAAGGAAGTTAAAAACTTTCAGAACCGGGTGATGGAAAACTGTAACAAAATCTGAATCCCTTCAGATCATTCCCTCCCGGTGTGCTCAGGGTCACCAGGACATCTTTCACCTTCTTCTCATAATGAGGGATCTGAGATTTCTCACTGTCCATGAGAGATTTGCTCACCGTGCTGATAGACAATGCTATGATATCCTATTCTTAAGGCAGGAAAACAGAATGACATTACAGGGTACATGATTGCTTTATATTTGGAACATTAAGTGATAACTATGTTGATATTGTGCAGGGCATTTTCATACCATGTCCTCTATTTGAAGTATATACAGTCCATTAATGTAATGCTTTGAGCTTACTCACAGAAATATTTGCTGTTCATTCCAAAACTTCCCCCATGTTTTAGATTATACCTCTTGTGACATAAACTGCTACACCACTCAGAGAGACAAACACCATGTCTGGTAATCACAGTTTCTTGTTTGATGTCGTCCAAGGGTGCAGGAGGAAAACTGCGGGTGGAACTGCAAGTGTTAGTTGTGTTTCAACAGCTGTTAAAACGTATGAAAATAATATTTAGTTTTGAATAGGCATTGCCACTCCCCCACATCAAGCAAAGGTGGCATTTCTGAATGACATCTTTACACCCAAGAGAAAGAAGGAAACCTCCTTTTGCATGTATCTATCTTCTTCCTCAACACTTTCTTCCCCTGGGTATTTTGGCTAAAGAGCATCTCAGCTGCAGGGACTGCTTCTGACTTGCTACCTTTACATCACAGAGTAACTACATCCTCCCTAAAGGCAACCACTGTGCTGCAGTTTACATATCACAAGGGGAAGAATCTAGGCCCAGTCTGTTTTAAAAGCTGACATTTGGGGCACTTTCCTAGAATTGAAATCATACTGAATTTTCAATTCTCCTTATATAAATCCTTCCTGCCCACACATTTCTATTTCTCTATCTATTACTCTCCTAGAATTGCAATAATACTGAATTTTCAATTCTTTCCTTATATAAATCCTTCCTGCCCACATATTTCTGTTTGTTTATTTATTTATTTGGGGGGGGGGGAGTGCTAAAAGCACACACATTTGAGCAGAGAGGGTGTGGTGTGGGCGTACTTTTGAATTAACTCCTGTTTGAGGTTTCTTAACAGTTCGAATAGGTTTGTAAAAATGTTGAAAAAGACCTGTTGATTGCATCTGTTTGTAATTACTAGTTGTGGAATGTGAATATGCAGTATGTATTTATTGAATTATGTTCTGAATGTGAATAGTATACTGCTGCTTCTTAATTGCCTTCTCTGATAGGTGTCTGACAATAGGGCTTTTCATCTCATTCCACTTCAGGAAAAAATAAATACATTTTCTTTTTCTTCTTTTTTGCTTAACAGTATGCTGACATTTTGTCACCTAGAGCACGTATTTTAGGAAATATTACTTCAATACCACTGTTGCTTAGTAAAGTTGAACGGGGGTGGGGAAAGAACCAGCAATAACAGAGATAAAATTACTCAAAAGCAGATATTATGAATAATTTTAGTGCTTCATGAAGCGCCCATGGAGGTCACTGAGACTTCCTGAGAACTTAAAGGAATTTTGCATTAGGTTCTTCCATGTTTTGCTTTATTTTGTTTTCTCCAAAACAAGGTCAAATTCTCTGCCAATCTTAAGTGATGAAGCTTCACTGAAATCTCTGGAAATGCACCAGCTGAAGCCAGAAGAATATGCCTATAATATTTCTACAGAAAGAACAAACTCAAGCAAAATGTGTCTATATGAAGGTTCCCCACCCATGTCACAGAAGAAATTTTATAGTGATCATACTCATTTATCCATCTATGCACACAAACACTGCTCACAAGTCCTAGAGTGGCAAAACTCTTCTTCATCTTATGGCATACCCTTGCTTCCATTCCATAATAAATATCTTAAATATAGATGAAGATGTATTTATTATACCTGCAGTCATTCGCACTGATTCAAAAGGAGTTTCAGCAAAGGGCACCTTAGGAAACGGTTTAGAGATAGTGACAAATCTCCTGATTTAATGCATTCCCACATCCCACATGTGACTGTAGCAGTTTTATATCTTTGACAATAAAGGAGACATGCAGCTTAATTGAGTTCAATTTAGAAGGCCTGTAGAACAAGCCAGATACAGTGGAAATTCTGTATTTTATAGTAGTATTGTAGCAATTTTTTAACAGTAGCTGAAACTAATTTCCACACTTCTGACATAACAAAAGAAAACACAACCAGGGCTCCCAAGTATAATTAAATTGGTATTCATCATTCAGCAATAAAGAGTACCATAGCACTGTGAAACAAAATCTCTTGCAGAGGGTCTTAGCCCTTCTGTCTCAATTTCCTGAAGGCCAGGACAGTTGAAAGAAAATAAGCAAACATCACTCCAGAAATGGGAAATAAGAATGTATTTCTGCAAAAGACTGGACAAGCAGTAGCACAGCTATGAAAATATTGAAGTGTTTACAAATACTTCAGAGGGAGGTTGTGAATTTTGGGGGATGGGGACCCTGCACACAGATGGAAAAACTCCTTTTCTTTTGAGGAGCTAATGCAAATCCTGATGAAATACATGCAAAGAACTGTAGTTCTGGGTACATTTGATAATGTCCCATGTGATCTATTCCCACCTGTGTCACCCAAGCTATAGGACCATGAGGCCACAATAATCACTACAATATTTCCGTATCATAGATGGAAAAGTTTAAGTTACAGACATCTCTGTGGGCCAGGAGCACAACAGTCATTTCCTTTACACATTTAAAGCACTGAAATAACCACAGAAGTGTTCTTCCAAAAGAATTGTTACAAGTAACTAAAACCTCGCAGTCTTAGAGCCCAGAAACTGATAACAGCTGACAAGGGGGTTGACTTGTTTTCACAATCACTGTCATCCCTAAGAGGGAAAAAACCCAACTGCATTTCTTTGAGTAGAACTCTCTCACTGCAGGCAAGAGTTCTTACTTAATGGCTCCATAGTTCTGCAGTTTCTTGAGCTCTATCTCTGAACTTTAGTAATGCCAAAGACAGTGCTAATAAATGCTGTGTGTATAGCATTGTTATCTGCACTGCACCAAGTTTGCATGCATTAGCAAAGCAGAAGTTTTAATCATTTATGTAAATGTATGATATAGCACTTTATGGCATATTAGTGAAGTATTGACTGCTGTTTGAGCCTTGTGTTTATGCATTCTGTGCTAATGAAATTTGTACCAAAGACCAAATTGGACAGTGATGTCAATATACATACATATAAACAAGGGTTATTTTGCAATGGTTCAGTCTCCGCAATTATTTTAAGCAGTTTTATGGGAATAAAAGCAGTAAGCAGTAAGCTAGTTAAACTATCCTCTAATGACCAATGAAAACAATCCAGATTTTCTGTTTCAAATGCTCGCTTCACAACATAAGCATCAGCCAAGCAGCCTTTCTCAAATCTTTTGCATTGTCAAAGTGTTTTGGCTCAAAATGAATGCACAATGAGCGGCTCCTGAGACACAGGAAAAGGCATCTGTTATGCAGCATGTTGCATCCAAAAGCCACCTGTGTGTTCGTAGATAATGCGAAGCATTCACATGTCAGAATGGATCCTTTGTGGGATTTTCTGAAGTTATATCTAAATAAATTTCTTCTGCCAAGTACATTTGATGGGGTTTCCAACCAAATGGTAACATGATTTTTCTGAGTCCCTATTAACTTGACTGCCTCAGCGTGCGTTTTTCACCTGCCTATCTGCTTTGATTTGCATCGCTGTTATTTTTTCCCTCTGGCTTCAGCCAGGCTTTCTTATTTTGCTGACTCCCTTGCTGTTGCACAGACTTTACTTTCCAGTTCTCTCACGCTCACCTCTGATCTGGACCAACAATCAGGTGGAGGGGATCTCGGCTGACTCTCAGCTGAGTCTGTATTGGCTCTCCAGTTACAAGAATAAGACTTCTAAAAATCTGGCTTTCAGAGCTGAAATCAGTAATTACCCTTAGGTTTCAAAAAAAATAATAACAGTAGTAAAAAAGTCCAAGACTTTTGGGGTGGGGCAGGGGGCAGGAATGCTGAGGGGAACAGTTTCATTGCCCTTTGAAAGTGTTTCAAATTTTGAAAATGCTTAGATTCTTGCGTACAACGAAAGAGAGGCAAGGCAAGTTGTCTGGGTATGTGAATATGCTCATGAATTAAGCACATATGAATAAAGCTTTGTGTTCTGTCAATACAGTAACCTCCTGCCCTCACAATCAGAGGAATCCTGATTGATGGATGAAGCAGGCAAAGGAGTGCCCCGATTGCTGCCTTGTTTCCTTTTGTGACTAGGCTAATACACTAATGAAATTCTACCTTAGATTTGAGATATTCTTCCTGTCAAAACTAGCAAATACATTCCCATGAAAAGATTTTGTTTCCACAGCACTACATTTTTGCCACAGCAAAATTCCAACAGGTTCTGCTGCCTAGATGTAAGGAAGAAATTTTTTACGATGAGGGTGGTAAAACACTGGCCCAGGTTGCCCAGAGAGGTGGCAGATGCCCCATCCCTGGAAACATTCACCGTCAGGTAGGATGGAGCTCTGAGCAACCTGATCTGGTTGAAAATGTCCCTGCTTATGGCAGGGGGGTTGGACTGGATGACCTTTAAAGGTCCCTTCCAACACAAACCATTCTATGATTCTAAGAAAATGTGGGTAACAGTGCTATCAGAGACAAGAAGATGGGTGAGGATAGAGGAAGTCTGGTATACCTTGCAATTTAAGTTCTGTATCCTTTCTAAAAAGGACTTCAAGACCTTGTTTAAAGGTCTTTGCATTCACTAAAGAGATCACAGTGATTTAACAAACTTTGAATCATATTCTGGGTGCCAGTGTTGGACTACAAACATTAAAGACTGAAATCCTGTTTCCTTGCTAACGAGGTACAGCCTTGTGACAAAGCTCTTCCATACTGCCAGCCAGCATGCCCCAGTTCAGTGTAAAGGGCAATTTCCAAACAGAGCCATTTGGTTTCTGTACTGAGACAATTAACAACGATGCCAATGGCAATAACACTTTTCATACACTGGACACCTGTATGCTTGGAATAGGATAGAGGACATCAGCTCATTTCATTTTGGCTTGCAAACAGCTGCAGGTGGCAAAGCTATTTGCTTGCTTGCAGGACAGAATGGACTTCAAGTATGAAGGAAAAGGTTCTATTCTTTCACACCCCCCTCCTGTCCCTTCCATATATGCTCATTTAGGATTTAGTAAGACTCAAATGTAAAATGAAATATGTTCCTCAGGAAAAAAAATCTGAAGTGAATTTATACAATTCTGTAAATATTCTCAGGCCATAGAAATCAGAGAGCACTGCATTGTGTGGCATGGTTACAATTTGTCACAGCACAGTTATCAAAGGCACTGCACAAAATTAATAGAGCCATCTTTACAGAAGCAGGAATGCTCCATAGTGAAACCAAATGCTAAAAGCATGGACAGGACCTGAGTTCTGGTTCGGACTCATATGCGAGTCCACGAAGATCAGTTAAACCCCTTTCTGTGATGGATTTGTTTGGTTATCAGGTTGTGTTATATTTCTTTCAAAAAGAGCTCAGGTGAAGTATGTGGCGTGGGAGGGAATGGACATAGCTGGATTCCGATGGGCAGCTGAGAATTCTTTGCGGTTTCAAGGGTGGTAGGCAGGAGATTTGCAGCACAGCTGAGAACCTGTGGCTCATGGTAAGAATGTGAAGAGCAGTTAATCAGGCGACAGAGAAAAAGGAAAAACATTTCTGAAGCCATAGGGAACTGGGCTTGCTGCAACTCGGAAACTCATTGAATGAACCAAAACCAAGCTTGTAGGCAAGAACCCATCTGCCTGGACTCAGTAGACAAAGGAGGCAGCCTATTTTGCCTCCATTTTTAAAAAGGAAACAAACTATGTTTAACTACATATAAGTTTGAGAAAACAGTAATTTGTGAAGCACTTTTAGATCTTCAGAAAAGAAATGCTATGTCCTAGTGAGGAATAAAAAACAGCAAATGAAACTGAGTCGTAAGAATAAAAAAACGACACAAAATCACTGTACAATTATTTTCTATGAATGGTCTTGGACAATATTCAAGACATGGTTAGTGAAAATGAAAATGCTTTTCTCAGCCCAGGTCATTTCCCTGTACTCTATCTCAAGCAACATTTTTGCAACCACAACCAACCAGTCCTTTTAGTTTATGACGCACAGAGCAGAACAAGACAAGCAGACTAAATGTAACACAAACTCATTTTTGTCAATAAAGGAAGCAGCTATGAACGGCAAGACTTCCACTAGGACAGACACAGCTCTACCTATCAACAATTACCTAACCTTGCCTTTGAAGCCCCCATGGTCAAAGAACATTTAGTCCCCACTGTACTGTGCAGGCGGCCGCAAATGGAAGAAAAAGGTTTTGGAGAGGTCTCTGCAGTAAGACCTGGGAAAGCGAAAGAAAGCAAAAAGAAGAGACAGAGAACACTCAGTATGTTCCATCTTAGCTCTGGTGGGCATAGTGGCAGCTATAAAGAAAGACTCAAGGATGTGAAATGACAGTGGCAGAAGCAGAAATCAAGCATATGCTGAGGGAATCATCACAGTACTGTCACTCAGCAAAGACATAGATGTCTGCTTCTACAAGAGCACTGAAGCAGGATGCAAAGACCCGTCCAGCCCTAAATCAACAACTTTACGCAGTGCCTTTGCAAAGCCCAGGACAAAATCTCACCTCTGAAGTGGGATTCTGAAGTGCAGATGCCACTCTGCAGAAAGGTAATGCACCTGCACTGAACTGCAGCCAATTTCTCGGAGTAAGAGTTCTTCCTCCTTGATTTGCATATGCCAAATAATATACACTTTTTTGCTGCAAAGCTGCGTGTCTTTAAAATATCCTAATTTTTAAATAGGAGGCATGATTTTTCTTTTCATTTCTGTCATATACTGAAGCCAAATTTTCCTAGAAAGATGCCCTTAGAAAAATAAATCACTTTCTATAGAAGCTGTTATGAAATATGAAAAAATCATTATTTTTATCCTTATTATTATGTAACCTTAATTAATTATATTTTTAAAATTACTTTTCTCCTGCCTTATAAAATGCAGAACTCTACTGTTTATCTTGTTATATCTAAATTAGCAGCATCCCCAAGCAGGTGTTACATTTAGAAGACAACATGTTATAAGCAATTAGAGAATTGTATGTAAATACATAATTTATCTGAGGAAAAGAAAGCTCTTTGGTGTGATTAAGTATCATTCAAGAATTTTATGTTAAAAAAGGTAAACAACTTCCAAACTGGATAATGCAGGATTGTAAAATGTGCTTCCCTGAAGGATCAGCCCAAGGAGCACATTGTGTGTCTCTCTGTGATCAGCCGGTGAAAGTTCAGGTCTGAGTAGCCTGTCTCACTTCGCAATCTTCGTTCCCAAGAGACTTTGCTCTTTGAGGAACTGATGAACTAGAACATGATTACTTCTCCACTAGCTGCTCCCTAATAAGAGTATGTATGTGTAGCACACACACACGTACATGCTCTGGGATACTCTCCCTGGCTCGGGTTGAAGGGGGCTGTGATAGGAAGCGTGAGCAGACAGGGAATGCATAAGCAAATGTGGACAGACATGTTCTGATTTTTGGCTGAAAGTCCACAGAGGTTAAAATTGAACCCATGTAGAGATATTTTTTTCCAGTATATTTTACCTAGAGTTTTGTCCTCTCATAGGATTAAAAACACCCTCAACTTCATAATACCCAGAAGGGGAAGCGAGGCATAGCCTTTCAGACAGTTGCAAACATATAATACTCGCCCATGGATTTATGGCTTGGCTGATAGACCCAGTGTAAAACTCTGCAGGAAATTTATGAAGGACCTTGGAAAACTCTTGTGCTCCACAGCACTCCTGTGAGAGTGTAAGTGGAATTATCCTTATTTTACTACTGGATAAACCATTGTGAAAGAGAAAAAAGAAGACAACGTTCTCTCTGCCAAATTTTGGGTGTCCATTGCTTTCCAAATGAGGGAAAACACCCACCCTGATGGATCTCTCCTGTGAAACGAACACATTTTAACATGAAGCACAATGAAAAAGGAGTGATTTTTATTGCTATTTCTGCAACTAAGTATTGCAACTTCACAGGGTCTGTGGAGACTTGCCACTTAAATTAGACCCTGGAGGCCCCAAGTGGTTGAAGTCACTTATCAAGAATCCTACACCAAATAAGTAGGAAAAGCAGAATATTTTTTTTTCCACCCCAGTGTTTATTGGTATTGTCTGTTGGGCACACTGGTGTACTTGTAGCAATCTTCTTAATAGTAGAACTAGAGACTTCCATCAGTGCTGAAGTTTCCCGCTCTTTCAAGTCAGAAATCTGTTAACCTGGTGCTACAGCTAGCAATAGTGACCACAGCATAACCATAATAAAGTATGACTACAGCATGACCACAGCATGACCATAACCATAGAAGCAGAACATAGCTTTGCATGAAAAGAGTGCCTACCCAACCAATACAGCCTGCCTAACCTAGGAGAAAATTCTCCAAATCAATTTTATCTATTTTCAAGGCATATGAAATACATCAGTTTTCCCTCTGTTTACCTGTTTTAGGTACAGACCGCCTCTCTCATAGGACAAGGAAGAGCTGAAGTCCAAGAAGTGAAGTTTTCCTAGTGTAAAAGCATGAGATATAATGTTAGATCCATTTTAAATACGACATTTCAGGATTCAAAGTTAAATACTTGGGGTTTTTCCTTACAGTCTATAAGACAGAGTAAATTAGTTGTTGTATACTACTGCAGCTGAAGTGCCTTTAGTATCTGACCTCATTCATTTGAACTTAGCTTGGGTGTCTTTACTACACTGCACTTTGCAATGCAAATATAACCTGATTTGATTACATAGAAGTTGTTCTGCAAAGATATTCACTGACCCCACTAACAACAGGAACTGCACTTCTTTGCTAAGGGCAAAAATAAAGCCATGAGTATTTCTTTGGCCACCTCACATGGAAATAAAAGTAATGCTGCAGTAATTTAGGAGCAAATTGGTAAACTTGTAAAAGTCTCCGGCATTCACACCTTCTCCGTACCAACCATCACATCAAGTTGGTTTCTGCAACTAAGCTACAGTAGCGCTTTGAAGAGTATGTAATGATGTCATCTCAGTATTTGTATTTGCCATGAAAACAGGCACTGGAAACTACGTCATAGGCATGTCTGGCAAGAAGTGTGAGAGGTGCAAGTCTGAAGAACTGGCAACTCTGAACCTTGGCTGAAAAAGCTACTGTCTCCTTTTACTTTGAAGCTTTGATTGTGCCTTGCCTTCACAGATTACAGTGTTGCACATGATGAATAGCATATAGCAAATTAATATTTAAGAATTCAGCACCGAGAGGTAATTACTCAGCTAGCACAGGCTCACATTATTGATGTTTGGCTCCTTAAGAGGCTTTTTTTTGGAGTGCTTATAAACTAAATGAAGACATTTAAAACATTATAGTATTACACATCATTAGTTTTCCTGATCTGCATATTTTAGCAATTGTTTATGTTATGTAGCATGAAGAGCTGTTTCTTGCAAGTTATTTCTGAGGAAATTTGGACTCGATTATCTGTTTGTAATGTCTGATAAGAGAGAAAGTATCCTCCATGTTGCTGTAACAGGTTGCAGGTAAATGTAAAAAGTACTTCCTCTGTGTCCTCTAAAGATGTATACTGAAGCATAAATCTCCAAAGCTCTGGTTTTCCTATGACCACAGTGCCCAACTCCACCTCTCTCCAACTCTTTAGAAAACATCAGAGAAGCTCTGTGGGATCTGTTACACACACCAAAGTACAGGAGACATCCCCGAATCAGGGGTCTGTTAGCCTTAGCTTTAGTCAAAGACTGATTTGTCAGTTTGTACCATCTGAGGGGTCCAGAGTTGATCTTGCTAGGACAAGAATGGAAGGAACCCATTACCAGACTTCAGGATACAGAAAGCTGTACCCCTCAGCTCAGTAGTATGGTCTAGCATAAGACATCAGACTTGTTTTCCACTCGATTTTTAAAGGCATAAAAGTATGGATAAGGGTTTGAGAATTCCAGGAAGCAAGAATGGAGTCTTGTTAGACTGGAAGTATCTACAACACATTCAATAGCTTGTGTCCAACATGAGGACATGAGAATGAGTGCCACAGTTAAACATCATTGCTTCTCTGACATAAAGAAAATTTTTTATAATGATAACACACAGCTTTGTAGAAAAATGAACTATTCTAAGCCCTAGACCTAGATTTTGCCTCCCTTCCTCCTCCCTCCCAAAGATCTAAATAGCATCAATAATTCCAAGTCCTTCTAATCCAAGGATTTTTTTTCCTGGCTTTCTTCACCCAAAACTTCTAGAAAAATCAATTAGGAACCCCTTCCTTATGAAGTGAAGTGAAAAAAACAAGCCAGGAGAGATGTTGGTCATGGAATTGTGGAGAAATTCTATGGAAGGGACCTTAGGAGGTCATCTAATCCAAGCTCCTGCTCCAAGCAGGGTTGGTCTGGAGTTGTGTAAGGCTGCCAAGGGCCTTGTCCAGCCTGAAAATGTCCAAAATGGAAATGTTGGCCCCTCTCTTTTTGACTCTGTTGGCCCCTCTCCCAGTGCTTAAAAATCCTCACTATGAAGAGGTTTTTTCCTCATATCTAGTTGGAAATTTTCATGTTAAAATTTGTAACTATTGTGTCTTGCTGTTCTGCTGTACACTTCTGAGAAGAATCGACTCTGACTTGTTTATAACCCTCCTTTATGCATTGGAAGGCTGGAATTCCCTCAGCCTTCTCCTCTCCAGGCTAGACAAACCCAGTTCTCCCACCCTCTGCTTATATGTCATATGCTCCATCTCCCTTCTGAATTGTGCTACTCAAAATGGATTTGGTGCCCCAGTTAATAAAGGTGGTTTGGGAACCTACTTTATTTGTATGCATGGCTGCTTGTGTGTAATGCAACTGATGTATTAGGAGTTTAAAATCAGAATGATATAATGGCTCCAAAAATATCAGGGGTCAAAGTAGAGAAATAGTGTCACATAAAGACATTCAGGAATATAGAACTTAAAAGTGTATCAAACACATAGGAGAAATCTATGAAGAACTTGTATTGTACAAGAGGTTTGTAGCAATTTTTGCAGAAGGCCACTGACAACCAGAAAAATGTTTGGATTTCCCTGCACGTACCATTGTACGTTGAATCAAAAACACAGACACACTGGTCATAGTTAGTTGAATGAGAGAATTAGGATCCTGAGGGCCTTATGTGGAGTGGTCTTGGGTTACAGCCAGGTAGAGTTGGAATCACATTTGGATCGATGCCACAGGGCAAGAGGACTGCACAAAAATAATTATACCAACAATATTTTGCACTGTTAAGCAACAAAGGCATGATTTTGAGTGTATAATGTCTATTCGCTTGTAATTGATCCAAATGGGATCTCATTCTTCATGAAAAGGGCTTGGAGAAGGGCCTGACAAATTGTCAGCTTTGTGCTGTACCTACATATGTTCCACAGCATACAGGGGTATAATCTTAAATTAATGCATTTTATAACTCAAGCAAAACTCATCTAGTTCTGTGGTGTAGAACTGAATGGCTGCACTTGGCAGGCATTTGTAAGCATTTAAGACCTCTCTTTATAGGCAAAATAACAAGACTCATCAATCCCATATTGTGCTCTTTGCAAAAAACAAAACAACAAAAATTCTGAAATTGGAAATACCATTTGTGAAGTAACCTTGCGTTAAACAAAAGGCTTTAATTGGCCTTGTTAAATTTTATCTGAATAGATGTGCAACCAATAATTCAGTAGAACTCTCTACATCAGCTATTAGTTCTCACTCAGCCTATCAGCTTTACCAAGGGCTGTTTTATTCTGCATCCCTGGGTTTAACTGTGAAAGTTTCTGTTGTCATGGTAGTTTCATAATTACATGTTGTGATTGGGAGGGGGGCGGGGGGGGGAACCAGTAATAATAAAAAAGACACCTACGCTTGCCACTGGTGCCCAAACGAAAAGGCAAAGGTCTGTGCATCCGTTTTGTGCTACAAGGTTTGCTGGAGACAAAAGGCAAGTTCAGTGGGGAGAGGTGCAGGAGCTGCAGGACAGTCTGGTGTCTAACAGAGCCATCTACCGGTGTGTGCTCCTCTTCTCCACCTCCCTCACCTGCTTTCAGTCGCCTCAAAATTAACCCCTCAACATTTACATCCATCTCTTTTTCGCTGTCCTTCTTTGTGCTGCAAGGTACAGGTGAATACTAAATCTCTGTTGTTAGTTGCCACCTATCTAGCATGGGAAAAAGTAAGAAATCTCTGTGTTCCAGCTGGGTTTACAGAGGAGTAAAGTCCCCTGTCTTTTGCGAGCGGGTAGTTTACTTAGGTGTATGTCCTGCCGCTGGCCACACTCCACTTAAGTTTAAGAAAAGGAAGTTAAAGCCAGAGAAATTTGTTGTGTTGCAAGACTGTTGCTTGTTGCTACAAGGAAATGGAAAAGTTTATCTTGCTTTTACAATGCACTAAAACTTCTTTTATGATGGTTTGATTCAACAGTGCTGAGAATCATTCTTCCTGCTTTGTTATAAGAAATATAGAGTAATCTCAGCTCCTACTGAGGTGGTTTTTTTTTTTTCTTATTCTTCCTTTTTTCTGCTTTTCTTTCTGGGTTTCTCCTCTTTTTCTTTTTGAAAGCTGTTTGTCTACCCAGACAAGTGCTTTGTCTGGGTAGCACAGGCTACTTTTTCCCCAGCAACTATTACATTTCCTGTAGTAATTTTATATGAGGTCTTAGATTAAAAGAGTTATGATCAGCCACCATTTGAAAGACAGCCAGAGTTGCATTTGCATCTGTCTTAATCAAGGCGCTTGGTAAGTGAAACAGCACTCCTAAAATGAAGCTGATTGCTTTTCATGTCCTGCAAAATGACTTGGATAGACAATAACTGAATAAATACTCACTAATCTGCTTTGACAATATTTTAAAGTTTATATTTGAGTTTACCATTGCATTGGTGTTTCCATGCAATAAGCCTTCATCCTATGGAGAGGAATAGTTGAAGAGGTCAAACGATGCTGCGGTGAATCAGTGTAAACATGCAATTATTAATGTTGCAGAAGGACTCTGTTCTTCAGATAACTGAGGAAAGAGCAAAACTGTAATTTAAACGCAGGAAGTTCCACATAGCTCAACAAATTACAATTCTAATTTTATTAATTATTCTATATAACATACATATGTGCATATAATAAATATATTAACTATTATATTTAGTATTACCCTTTTTTTTTTAAGAATTTTACAGAACTCAGTGGTACAAAGTCCTTCTCTGCGCTCAACCTAAACTCTTGTAGACTGTAAGGGCAGCTGTGCTAAAATAAGGGCAAAGAACTGCAGGGTTTGGATCAATACAAACAGAAAAAATGTGGAAGTTTCTATAGATGCAACATAAATAATTATGTTCTCTAGAAAGCTGCTCTTTGGACCCCACACCAATCATAAGGACTTTGTGGGAGCACACAAATCCAAAAGCCAAATTGGCACACACTGGAGATTGAACTGATAATCCTGCTTTACAGCTCAAATGGCAGGTACATCAAAATAAAGGAACACACACTATCAGTGAAAAGTTAATTAGTTGGGGTTTTTTGAAGGTGCATTTTCAGAAATGTGTCAATAGCGCATTAGAATTGTACATACAAATCGCTCGGCAGCTACTGATTGCCTACTGCAGGCAGTCAATTAGCTCTGTTTAATTTGCTTACTTACTCTTGAATTTGACCCTTTAGAGTTGGCAGAGAAGCAGTAGCTGCCTTACCAAACCTATATATGTGATCTTCTGCCTGGAGAGTGTAGGCAGTACACTGCTATCAAGCATGGTCTTATGGTTTTGCCTCTGAGCAGCCATGAGAGTGTAGCAGCCAAATGGGTTGAAACCAAGGACAGCTAGGATGAAATCTTAATTGTAGGAGTGAAGTAAGGTTTTCTATGATGGGAACTTGTGATGTGAGAATTGCAGGTGTGCTCTCACAGCATTTCGAAAGGGGAGTTTACACTGCTGAGTAGAGCTGACTACCAAATTTAAAGTAACTATAGGTTACTCTCTTGCCTCCCCTCCACTGAAGCAATGTGTCCCCCCTGTCTTTTTTTTCCTTCTTAAGCTTGTTCCTCCCACATATGATGCAGTTAGAGGAAATCTGTTAAGCTATCTTTCTAAAAGAAAAAATGTTTCTTTCCACCAAATCATTTCATCTTCAAAAAAGCATCCTTACTTTCTCTTCATGGAAGATTTTTCTTAGAACCATTTTACAACCATTAAAAAAAAGTATTTTGTCTTTTTTTCTTCCCTTAAATCCTGAACTCATGATGAGCTTGTAATTAACCACAGTTTGTAGGGGATTTGTGAAACTATTATGCTGTACTATAAGGACATACACTTTATCAAGGCTTGTGCATGGTCTAATTAATAGACATCGCATGCAGCCCATTAATTAACTCAACATGGTAATCAAACATCCAGAAATACTGCTCAACTAACCTCTGGTGTACCCAAGGGCAACGCATTCACTGAAGATGTGGTATGTCATATTGCTGCATAGAATACAATAGTGTTACCTTTGAGGGTGGGGTACTCAGGGGTTAATTTGACAGAAACCATACAATAACAAAGAACGTATTTTTATGTGAATTTAAGTGCCCATGAAAAATAATGATTTAGCCTTAATGGAAAGTTAAATATTTCCTGGGCAGCAACTCCCGCCTACTCGTCTTCTTGCTCTAATTACTTCCCACCATCTCACCATCCTCCTGTCATGCCCTTGCAGCAGGGAGTAGGACAGTTCCCCAGTGATACATGTCACAGCTCCACAAACAGCTGGCACTACTAAATGGACAGCATGGAATAAGAAACCATCGGTAGCGAGACAGGGCTGTTCAAGCCAGCACTGAACATTTTTTCTGTTGGAGTCTAAAAGTTAGGCACCTGTTTAGAATACTTCTAATGATACGTAGTAATACAGATATTTCTAGAAGTTATGCTAGCCCACCTATCTCAGGAACTTATCTTATGATGGGATGATCATCTTTGGAGAGGCTTAATTCTTTCCATTGGACTGTAGAGAGAACCTGTATTCCTAAATTAGACCAGATTTCCCTTATACTTGGGAAAATTAAATGGTATAAATTCCCAGTTGAGTACATGAATGTGACTCAACAGTGGCCACCTAATAATCAACAGTAGCTATTATCATCTTCATGGGAATTACAAAAAGAATCCATTCTATGTTAATTTACATCATTGGTTTGTTGCCAAGTCCTTTGAATCTCCTTTGTCCCCTTGGCAGATTGCTGTTTCACTAATGCCATATTTGGGTGAATCATAACTTAAAGAAATCCGTCACATACCTGTTTTATAGGATTCCTTACACTCAGATGAAGGTCACCATAAAGATAGAACAAAACAAAAATAACTGACCTAACAAAAAAATTAATTCTAAAGCAGTTTCCCCTGCTCTGATTCAATGTACTTACATTACTAAGTAAATCAAACAGTAATAAAGCATTGTCCTCTGACATGAAATCACCGTGCTATAATTCTGCTTCTAATCATTTGTGGTGCTAGGAAACAGCAAACACTATCATTGCAGGCTGTGATCTCACTCAGCCTCATGGAATTTTTATACCAGAAGAGAATACTACGTTTATCTGTTTGAATTCCAGTATAATCCAGGTCAAAATATGTCACTTGGTAACTCCTGCAAACTGATCAAATTTTGTGGTAGGAGTTAGAACAGATTTTTAGAAAGATAATAAAATGAAATAATGAAAACTCTTCTATAGCTCTCTGCAAATCATCCCAATGTTTGGTTACTTTCTGTGTGAAATTTTAGCACCTGAAGTCTGACCTGAATTTCTGCTGGCTCCAGTTGTCTGCCACTGGGTCCCATCCTGCTTTCAGTTGCTAAGTTACTGTATTTTGGCTCAAAGTCAACACAGGTCAATTATTTTTCCACTGACCTATAGGGCCAGATCTTCAATTTGAATAAGTCGCTATAGTTTAAGCAAAGTTAACTGGATCTTATCCTGACTTTGCTTGTTAAATTAAGGAAATGTCTGCTGTGCCTCATACAAGCTGTTCCCTCACAGGGTTTAATCAAAGTACATCAAAACCTTCATTTCAACCAGATTAATACGTTGATTACCTTGAGTTTTCCACATCAGATTCTTATATGTGTATTCTGAACCCTTTCAGAAAGGAAGTTGTGGTGGGTTGACCTTGGGCTGCATCCTGACACCCACCCAGCCACTCTCTCACTCTGCCACCTCAACACTACTGGGGGAGAAAATCGGACAAAAAAGCTCGTGGGTCAAGATAAAGACAGGGAGATCGCTTACCGATTACCGTCACAGCAAAGCAGATTTGACTGGGGGAAAATTAATTTAATTAATTGCCAATTAAAATAGATTTGGATGGTGAGAAAAAGACAAAATGAAAACCACACCTTCCCTCCCTCCCGCTTTTCCCCCGGCTCAGCTTCACACCTTCCTTCCCAACCCCTCTGCCTCCTCTCCCCGAGCGGCACAGGGGTTGGGAACAGGGGGTTACGGTCAGGACCTAATGGCTGCTCTCGGAGGGTCCCTCCTCTCACACTTTCCCCCGCTCCAGCGTGAGTCCTCTCCAGGTTCCTTCAGGACAAACCCACCTGCTCTGTGTGGGGTCCTCCGGGGGCTGCAGGGAATTGCTGCTGTGGCACCTGCGGCCCTTCTTCTTCTTCTTCCTCTTCTTCCTCCTCCTCCTCCTCCACCCCTGGGGTTCACACTACTCTCTCACACTTTTTTCCCCTCACCCCCAGGCAGAGTTTTGCCCCTTTCTTAAACGAGCTTCCACAGAGGAACCACCAGCCTCGCTGACGAGCTCAGCTGTGCCCTGTGCTGAGGCAGCTGCGGAACCGCCCGGAACCACCTGGAACCGGCCAGAACCGGCTCTGTCCAGGGTGGGGCAGCCCCACCTCTCCTCACAGAGCCCCTCCAGCCCCCGCTGCCAGCACCCGCACACTGACAACCTGTACAGAAGCTTTAAAAAAAAAAAAAAAGAGGCGCAGTTTCCAAAAGCTGACATGGCATTCCTCTGCCAGAACATTAGTTCTGCCGTTAGTAAGGCAGTACAACCTGCTGCATCCTACTTGTCTCTATAGTCAGGCGTCAGCCTCCCCGGTTACCGCGTTACGCTGAGCGGTCACAAGCAGTTGGGTAGGCACGATGTCCTCCACAGCTTCTCAGATTAATTCACTTCTATTATGCAGCCCTTACTGGGGAAGCGTAGCCTAAATGATGAGCCTGGGTCTTGCTATATTGAAAGCAGACGTTGGTCGACTTCCACCCACCACACAACCCCGACTTGCTACTGAAATCAGCCCTTTGCCTCATTTACGCCGGCAGACCTTTGTTGGAGTTTCTGTGCCAAACCCGTGGCGAGACCCCAGAGGAACTGGAAACTTCCCCGAGTGCCAATTCCTGCTTTAGAGCTCCCTTCCGCAAGGTATCGTCGAGACAGTTTGGGAGCCGTTTAATATGTACAACACCGATTTTGTATAGCGATAATTGTTTTTAATCAGAATGTTGTGCAGTACTAAGTCAAACACATTACAGAAGTCTAAATATATTATGTCAACACAGCTACTTTAAATTAAGCAGAGCTAGGCCCAGCTCAAGAGCTCCCTGGAAAACTGCGATTCATTAGGAAGTAATGTTGATTTAGTAGTAACTATCTTGCCCCAGAAGAACCATTATCCTAATAATGTTTCTTGGGACGCATGTACTGGGAGGGAAAGAGAAGAGGTTAAGGGACTGTGGCCCCTGTTTTCACTGTGTGACGTGGGGTAGAGTCTTTCTGATAGGGTAGAGGATATAGCAGCATTTTCTGTGCATCATAGCTACGTTCAGTCCTGACGATGCTAGCACTGTTATCTTTTCAAGAGCATAGGTAACGGACATCATCCCAGTTATCTGCAGTAATTAAACATCAAGGCACCTTTTCTAAGTGTAACCATGTTATTGGGGGAGAGGGACTGTCTTAAAAGCTGTCCAGGGGATAATTTTGTAGATATATTGCTTTTTCAAGAATGATTCATAGAAACAGTTCGTATAGACAATAATGGACTCATTTGTCAAAGGTGCTGATCAATGGAGGTAGCCTCAGAGCAGCAGAGGTTATAGAAGCTTAAAAGAAAGGGTCACCAAGCTACCGTCTCTGCTGTTCCCCTGCCACGAAAGAGAGTTCACTGCTTATGCATTCCTGTGCCACTTATTTGCAATCAATTTAAATTGGGTATTAAAAGTTGTAGATACTGTTCAGCATGCAGAAAACAGGCACGGGATAATGAAAAGCAGACATGGCATGAGTAAACAGGCTCCTGTCTCCAGCCAGTCCCTCTTCACAATGCCTTTTGTGGTCTCACCAGGTAAAAAGGGAGGAAAAGGAAATAAAACCATTTGCTTCAGCTGGCAGGGGGGAATCAGGAACAAATTGTCCTTAAGCACCACTCTAAGTGAATTAAAGTAACTAACTAACCTTAATGATCGCTTTGGAAGAGACAGAATCCTTTAGTATTTTACTGCTCCTTTAATTCTAAAGGGAGGAACAAGCAACACCTGCTTTTCCTCAGTTTCATCCTGTTCGCTCCTTAGACCACAACTCTGACAATGCTGTATTTTAGCCTCCACCTCCATGCCTGCATCAGTCTGAAGCATCCATAGTCCACCACAATCTGTTCATATTAAAGATACCATTTTGATTCCTAAGCATTTTAAGAGCTTTATATTTTCCCCTTTACAAAACCAATCCAAACCCTCCCCCAGCAAAATATATAGCATCTTTCTCAACAAAATAGAGCAAATATGGAAATTTTCAAACCATATAAATAATGGAAATGAACAAACAAAGGAAACATGAAAAAATAGCCGCTTAAAAGCAATTTCCAGATATGATTATGTTATGCATTCATAAAATTTCTCTTAGGTTGTGAAGCCTGAGCCTAATGATATAGGTGTCTGAAGGAAATAGACCTACTAGAATGGAAAATTGGGTAGCTTGCCTCTAGAACAGAATTTTCACGTGTCATTATCACTAATCTACCAGAGCCAACATCTTAGGGGGCAAGAACTCTCCGTAGCCTTCCTCATTCTTCCTACAGAGACCCTGATGATCCAAAAAGCCTAATGCAGCAATAAATTCCATGGTGTCCTTCCCATAATTCTCTCTTTTTCCATGTTGCCATTGCCCCTAGCATGGCAGCATTGGGCAGTGAAGGACAAGAGTCTACTTCAGCAAAACTTGCACGCACCGAGAAACAATCAGTGACTGCTACATAAAGCTAACCACATTACAGAAATGAACTTTCTTTAAGCCCAGGAGCATGTGTCCTTGCACAGTAATTTGCAACAAACCCATTCAACAACATTATGGCTATGGTACATTTTCATTGAACTAACTATATTTTTTCAGGAAAAAACCCAGAGACTCCAAACAGTACGGAAGGATCTGACTCTCAGTCACCTTCACCATGTGCAGAGAGAGTCTGCACGAATGGGGAGAAAAGACAGAGCGTGTATCCAGCAGAGTTGTTCTCCCAAACCACTCCTGGATAGGGATGGGTTCAGTTTTAGCAAGCCAGCCCGCCCCTACCTGCTGTACGACAGTTACATTTTCACAGAGAGGACTGTGGTTCATCAGGCATGGAATGCCATGAGCCCAGCATCCTTCTGTTCTCTCCTGCACAGAGCTGTGAAATCCTGCCCACGAACCACATTTTTCTCTGTGTCAGGCCTTCCAGATCCGTAAGCAAAAGAGGAGACGAGGTTTGCCTGTTGTGTGACAACTGTCCAACAGGCAAAGTGCAGGCTTTAGCTGGAACCGCTAAAGGCAACTCACCATCACGTTCTCACCATCCTCGGTGATCTTTTACAGTCGCTCTCTCTCACAGGCTTATGTTTTTTGGACATAACCCAAGGTGCACTGTGTGTGTTGAGGCTTGTGCTATTTTGAACAGTGAAGTAGAACCACCCACCACCCTGGCTAAAATTCAGACTAATTAGGACCCCTCCAGTCTCTGCTTTCTGATGATTAAAGGCTAGAGATAGCCTGTAGAGATGACACCTGTCAGCATGAGTTATTGAAATACATTAACCACACATTTAGTGGGGGTTGGTTTGTTTTTTAACTAAAGGAATCATTCTGTTTAATTCAAGCAGTTATAAGTACCATCAGCATACTTCTTCAGCATAAGAAGTTATTACAAAGCTATAACCCATTTAGAAAAGGGAAGACAGCAAGGCCAAATTAAACTGGCAGATTTGGAAATTTAAATTCAGTGGCAGTTCAGGTTATACACTACACTTAGGTAAAAAAAAAACAACTAGTTCTATTTTAAAGGCTCATTTTCCACAAATGGCTGAGCTGTTTAAGTTAAAGTGAATAAATACCTAATGAGCCATTAAAGTCTATAAGACTGTATGGCCTCCAGGCACTGGTACCTGGATTCAGCCAATTATAGTTCCATAAGATAAGATGAAGACATCGGGTTGTTATTGGAATATATAAAGGTTGAAGACACTGTTAATAAGTCACTACAGAATGTGATAAAATTGTTTAAACTGTTTAAAAACTCTCAATGTGTTTTGCTAGACACATTTTTACTGCTAGGTTTTTTCCCCTGTAAAGTCTAATCCTTTCTTTGCACAGCCTTGAGAACTACACTCTGCAATATTGCATGAATACCAAAGGGTGATTTGTTTCTACATTTCCATGTTTTTAGCACGTCCTCTGGAGGTTATGAAATATTAATGGTGGCAATTCCTCAACCAAGCATAGGGAGAATATGAAGAAAAAGAAAGAAATTAAGGAAATACCAATTTTTTTTAAAAAACCAAAGCAACCATCCAAGAGTCATAAATAGTGAAAGCTATATTTGCCTTTAAGCAATACCAGTCTTACGGATATTATTCACACATAGCTCCTATATATCTGTTCTTACATTTTTCCAAGCTGAAGAACTCAGCCTATTCAAAATCAGAATTTGCTTGTGCTGAATCTGTTTATTAATCTTTAATTATTTTGCTCCACAGAGCTAAGCATATAAGATTTGACTGTACAATCCAAATGCATAACAAGAAACGTGTGAAAAATCACCCTGAACACATAGGCACCAGTCCTGCAAAGATTTGTGGATACGCATAATTTTCATCCCACTGGCTTAAGTTTTCCAGAGGGAACTTTCATTTATCCTCTCCCTGATTCACCCCTAAGGCATGTACTCTTCGAGTACCTCTGAAACAACTTATTTGTCTTCTTTTAAACCCTTCAGTAACATTAAGCCTGCCAAAAGTCAGGCCTGGCTAGACTTTTGAATTTCAGACTGACCAAAACATCTTGGCACTTTCTCTACTCTGAGTCCGCTTCTCTGTATCCATCTGTTTTCACTTGGCTTTACCTGGGAGACTTTTGGGGCAGAGACTGTCTTTTTTATTGTGTGTCTGTACAGCACTTAGTGCAATAGCATCCTGATCTCTTTCCAGGGTTCCTTGCTGTTACCCAGTTTAACTAAGGGATATTAAGGCAGGGCATCGGGGGGCCGTTAATGGGACAATTCACAGAGTCCAAGGTTAAGGATATGAATAAATATGCACAGAATAAGAGGCTGCCTGATGGAGGCTGAAACATTTCATTTGTTAAAGTTACAAAGCCTTTTAACATGAGAAAAATATCTCAGTACAATTTTCTTTATGACTCGCTCTCCTATGACTTAAGTATCAGTTATTTAAAAAATTGTGATTCCGTCCCAAGAACTACCACATAAAAGCCATAGACCACAGTATATTTTTACAAGCATATTATAAACCTCCCCAACTGATCAAGGTTTCTGACAGGTACATTTACACGTTTTCATTCCTCCTGCTTTCTCACATAAATGTTCTGAAGGTTAAAAGCATACAACATTGCTAGCGTAGCTTTATTTCCCAGCAGCGTAACTTGCATAAAGACTTATGTTCATGCCCTGAACTAAGGAGCATCTCGCCTAATCCCCTCTTGTGCCCTGAGCAGAGCTTCAGGCCGGTGCTCCTGAATTATCACCTATGACTAATTCAGTTTCCCACTGTCACAGTTCTATTCTGTTTTGGCTCTAAGTCACCAAAGGGGAATAATCTTTCCTCTAACTTACAGGATCAGATCCTCAGCTTGAGTAAGCCATCGTAATTCAAGTGACATCAACAGAAATGAGGCGTATTATGTCAGTTTAGAGGCCAGCCTGTGGATCCTCAGGACAAACTAGCACAGTTGTTGCACCAAATCATGTAAGTCTGCCTCAGTGTTGCAGCATGCAATTTTATTCTTTATTTCCCATGCACGTGTTCCTTACCCGTTCTGCAAAAGATGTCTAACTTCAAATTTACTTAAGCTTGTAAAATCTGGAATATCATAGTACAATAGAAATTCCAGGTCCCCGTGAGAATGTTTTACTGTTCAGAGCTGTATCTTGCCGATGAATACAGGTATATTGATGCCACAGGTGGGAATTTAATGAAGCACTTCAGTAAGCATGCAGCTCTTCGTGGCTGTGCAAATGAAGGGCTTGATAACACATCCTTGGAAAATACAGTACCAATATTCATCCTATAAGATGGCTTCATTGATTTGAATCTCCTGATTTTATACCTACCCTTGTCATTTATATCTTATGACAGAGTCCCTGACTTCACAGTGGTTTTCTTTATGACACTGCAGTCTTTCCCTTAATGGCAACTCACCAGCCCTGAATTTGTTATAGACCCAAAAAAAAGGAGGAGGAGGAGGAAAGAAGACATAGTTAAAGTTGCACAACAAAGCCAATAAGGGATCTGACAGTGTGAAAAATATATTCTAAAATACAGCAATCATATCTCAGACAATAAAGAGAGGCTGAAAGTTGGGGCATTTGACTACTTCCAAATTACTTTTGCATGAGCCTTGCCTTTTTGTGTGTTAAAGATGGCTCATAGCTGCAAATTAAATATTTCAGGTACTATAGATAACGGAGACCCAACATCCTAATGGCACTTGGAGTCATGACTATGTAATGCAATCTCCTTTTTATTAAGGGAGATTATTTTCTTCTTTCTTGATTATATTTCCTGGTTATTTCTTCACCTTTTATTTACTGTTACTTTTGTATATTATAAGCGTACTCTTAGCTACAGGCCAAGAACATAATTTAAAACCTGCTTTGAACAGCTGTGTGCTTGTTGGCCTAAGACATATTGTTTTGTAAGTCCCAAAGTGTATTAAATATGTATAGGTGACAAGAAAAAAGTGTAGCTTGGGTTCAGAAGAGAATACTGGTGGGATGTGTAAATTTTTTAAAGATTATTACAAATATTTTTGGTAATGTAAAGGATAGATTACCCATAGGTTGGATGCAAGGGTAAGTTAGTTTTTATTATTATTATTTTTAAAAGGGTCCATTCTTTGCTTAGTACAAGTGGAATAACAGAAGTGGCATTTAATAACAATACAGTAAAATGCATGTTTAACTCTTCCCAAGAAAAGAAATACAGTCTTTTTTTGGTTTGCAGCTATGAGAATAAATTTAGAAATCAAAAGATTGCAAAATATATTAGTAATCTTATATAGTGTAAGCTACAATTGCACTACAATTTACCGCCATCAAAAGAATTCAATGCGAGAACTACCTGGAAAGCCAAACTGAGCTGGCTGGGCAAAACTTCCCCATCTGGAATGAAAGCCAAAGAAAAAGAAATAAATTACCATCTATACTAAATACTACGCTGCAGATGAAGACCTCAAATTCTCCTGCTTCAACTGTTGCCCTGCTTTGTTGGGGATCTGCTGGGATGAGGCACTGGAATATTGCCTGGTTTGGAACAATCTGCTAGGGCCCTAACAACTCATCTAGATCTAGAATACCAGAGTAAAACTCCTTTGTATTTTTTCAGCCTCCAGCTTTAGTAGCTGAATCCATACTTCATGATGCTGCTTCACTTTTAGCTTAACAACAATGTTTTGAAGTTATGTAGCAGCTTTCATTCCAGGATCTCAGTGTACCATCAAACAGCATTTATATGAGTAAGAACAGAATGCTACCCATTTTGCAAAGGAGCCAAAAGAGATTCAATTATTTCTGAAAAATCACTCAGCACATATTAGCCTGAAAGAATTGAGGAAACAAACACCCCCATGCCAACCTGCCCCTGTAAGCCAAAGAACTCAGCAGTCATCATTCCCATGCTTATGCTCCTAAAACTACATTTCGCTGCTTAATATGTCTATGAAATGGGAGTTCTGTTTGCTGGATGAAATGCCCAAGCAGTGATTCTGTATTTATAGTGATTCTGTAAAACTGAACCTCTAAGAATACCATGGGAAGAAAGGTCTTCAATTATTTGCAGCATAATCAAGAATAACTGTCCTCAAATCCATTACCTCTGTTGAGTAAGCAGCTGTACATTTTCAAAAAACCCAAAGGAGCAGAAAAGAAAATGACAACAGATATATTTTCTTCAGATCTAAAGAGATACTGAAAAGACTTTTAAAACCAACATTTTAATATGTTATTTACCTTTTTTTTTCTTTTAAGAGCTCTGAGAGAGCTCACAAAGGATAATTTATATTCCCCCAAACCCTGTTTTCTTTAACATACATAAAAAATCTCCTCTGTGTTTCGACATTTACCAGACTGGGCAAGAGGTAAGCCTAGATCCCAGCAGCACGGTGGAATGGTTTGGGTGTCTAGCAGGAGATAAAGGCCAGTGAGGTGTTTCCTGGGCTACTGAGACAGAGACCAAAGGATCAGTCTCACACCTGAGTGCCACTTCAGCCCGGAATGAGGACGAATTGCGTTCTGTGACTGCATTATCCACCTGGACCCACTCCCAAAGGCTTAGAAGGATGGGGTAGTCGGCGTTGTCCCTCTGTCCCTCCAAGCTTCTGTCCAAGCGGACACAGATTATCTGCAGGTCCCAGGTCCCAGCAAGCCTGACCCAGACAGTGCAGATTTAAGATTCTCTAATCTCCATTTTCCCACCCTTAATTAGCGAGGCTCTTCACTTGTCAAAATAAGTTGGACCTACAGACCAGAAAGTGAACACTAGGTTATTATTCATACCATATACACCTACAAACGCCTCTTCTTCTAATGAACTAATGAAGAAAACAGGGTCACAATGATGTAACTGAGGAAATTTTTTTATCCTCAGCTTTGCTAACTTTGCTCAGATATGACAAAAGAATCTGCCTATCCAGCCATTTTTTCCAAATCTGTTTTAAGCAGAACCATCTCACAATGACAGAAAATAATATCATCATTTAACTTAGCACCCATCAAACGCAATCCACTTAGAGCTGTGCAATGTTTCACAAGCTTTAAATAGACTGAACATTCCTTCTTCGTGAATTATATATTACGACCATTTTACAAAAGGTAAACTGAGACATACAGGGATTAAGACTAACAAGACACTGATTTCTGTGGCTCAGCTGGTCTGCTTTTTGGGGACACCAAGAAAACACCTCTCTTCTTATGCCAGTTTAAGTTGTTGCCTCTGATTTTGTTTTACAATCTGTTTATTAAGCTGGACATCTACAACTGCTTATTGGGGATTGCTCAGAAAAAAAGAGGAACTGCTGAAGTTAATCCAGGAAGGAAGTGGGAGACTTGAGACCTGAATCTTAGCTTCCCTAGTTTAGAAGGCCCTCTGAACTTAAAATAAAATAGATAAGCCAAGGAGAAAAATTAATACACATAAATTAAATATGGCAACAACAAATAAAAGAAGACAATTTGTTACATACTATGGATTCTGAAGGAAAGCATTACACCCATTATTTCTTATTATTGCTCCAGGAAAGAAATTCACAGTGAAGGCAAAAAATGAAGTTAGCAATGATTTCTCACTCATGAACCTTTCTCCAGGGATGAGTTATAAAGGAAAAAATGTTGCCTAGAAGAAGAGAGAAAGCAAGGATTATCTATGTTTATGTATTTAGCGAGACACTTGCACCCACACTTACACCGCTACAGGAAACCCATTAAACAGCACTTTAACACTTTTTTTTAATTTCATCCTAATATATGAAAGAACTGTTTAGTCAAGTAGTAAATTAATTAAGTATTATGGCTAAAATTGCATGGGGCACGAAAAAGTATGCAGTATGAGGTAAACTCTTCCCCAAGTTAGGCTAACTTTTGTCACGTGGGAGCCAGGTATTCATATCTGGGTTGATTACTGGAGTGATTGCACACGCTCTGTGTGTGACTATCTCTTCCCAGGAGCTTACTGGTCCTATGCACAGTTTAAGTCAAATATCCATACAACGTTATTCTGTGTTGCTTATGTCTCATCTGGGTAAAGCTGAACACCAAGGCTCTCTAAATATCTGCTGGTTCACAGAGGACCAATAACACTAACAAAGATTATCTGTATAAAAATGTGGATGGAATAGGTTGAGGTCTCAAAGAAAAGCGAGCAGATGGGAAGACAGACAGCAATGAAGAGGTGTGCCATAATGAGAATATGAGAAGTTTTCAAACACAGAGTGGAAGGGGAGGGAGTGCAATTAGAAAAGGTTACAAAGTGTTGATTTGAAAAGTAGTTCAGAAATATCATAGAGTGAGAAGTCAAGGATGATGACAGCATTTGGGGCGATAGCACTCATTAGAACAAAGGTAATATTACATGAAGCAAAGCATCAAGCATCATACAAAACAGTAGGTACTGAAATGCAAATAATAAGTAAATAGAGGAAAGGCTAGTGGAAAAACGGAAAAGCAAGATGAACATGTGGAGTGAGCACACTATGCAGAGAGCAGAATAGCTAAAAGCCCAATAGAAGTCAGTGCAAAATGAGGTTGCCATTTAATAAGTTTGCACCAGCTGTTCAGTGGCGGATGGAGGGATTATGTTTGTTATTTTATAAGCTCAATTGCCAAATCAAACCTTAGAATCTTTGGTTATGTTTGTCTACTGCAAACAAGGATAATAGTAAATCTTTTGCAGAGGTATTGAAATGAAGCAGAAATGTATTTTCTGCCTCTGAATGTGGTTTAAAAAGGCGTGGATCAGAAGCCTTAGTTCCTACCAGTCTAGAACCCTTCTAATTTGCCAGCAGCCTAATGCTATACTAGGGTGACCATGAAACTGTTTAAACACATGGGTCCAGCCTTGTACCCAAGTTAGCTCATCAACAAAGCTTATGAGCCTCAACCTATCATTTCATTAATATGCCTGCACGGTTTCCAAAATGGAGCTAGCTGACATCTGCCCAGCTTGGAGCATAGACAATGGAGGCTGGATTTGTCTGATATAATTTGATACAATGTCAATACAACCTGTAGTCCTAATTCATCAGGGAACATCAGTAATTAAGTCAAAGAAATAGGAGCACTCATAGGCTTAAGGCTCAGCACACACTTACGTAGCTTGTTGCACCGGAGCTGATAAAATGAAGACTCTGAAAGAGCCCTTGACTCTTTAGTTCAGTCTCACCTAGACCTCTTTCAGGGGTTTGTTTGGGAAATATCTTGTGTTGAATTATTGATCATATAAATAAACAGAGATGGAGAGAACTGACATACTTCCAAAGTGAAAACAAAGAATGGAAAGGAAGGAAACGGTAAAGTATAGAAAAGCTGAAGTATGAAGCATAGACATTACCTATATTAACGGATATTCATGTTATTCTATGACAGAATAACAACGTTATGCCTTCTGGCTCATGTTAATACTTTGGTTAAATCCCATAAGTAGATTAGAAAGAATTACAGACGATACTGGACAAAAAAACCTACAAACAGGTAGTGTGCGTGTTTTAGTATATATAGCTACCAATAAAGTACTGTCATGGCATAGAAATAAGTGGCGAAGCAGACTTACTTGGACTCAGGAGGGTGAAGTTAGTAAGAAAAATGAAGGTCTGGAATTTTTAGCTTTACGTGTTCCCTTCTGATGATTTCCATGCTCAGTTGCTCCCCATCCCTTTGGACAAATTTCAAGATAAATTCTTTTTCTTATAAAAGAGTAACCCCAAGCCACTTAAAGAAGGATTGCAAAAACAATCTTCATGCTGCTTTATTTCATATCTTCATGTGTCTTAATATGTTTTTTACACTTATTGAGTTATATCCTAGCCAGGGTAAGCTGGAAAAGTCCCACTGAATCAAAAAGGTAGTGCTAATTCCTCTAAAGGTTCCTCTGATTGATTGTCACTCTATAGCTGGTATTTTTACCAACTAAACATATTACATTCTTCCACATTTCCGTATTCATAAGAAAGGCTTCAAAATATAACCCAGATCACTCCTATAATAATCTGCAATAAACATACAAAACCTGAACATGTACTCATGTCCTCTCCAGAATCTTAGAGATGTGGATGGGTTTACCATAAAGCATTAAATGTTTTTTTGTTAGCATTCAAAATATATGCTTTGTTGGTGCCTCCAGACATTTTTCATTTTCCACTTCAAGCAGTATTTATCAGACCTCCTTGTGCTTCTCTAATTGGATTGTTTGCCCATTTGAAATGCACAGCAATGTTCTACTCAGAGAACAATACATTCAGACAAAACAACACCGTGTTTAAAAATACATAAATACATTTCTTGTTTGAGCACAGAAAAAACAACATTTCAAATTCCTCAAGAAAAACTTCAAGGACACAAGAAGATCCAGGGCAGACTGATACTGACCCAGCAGAAGTGAGACCTGTGATAAATTTCACTTTAATCCAGTTTTCTCCTACAACCACCTTTTGCTTACTCTCCTTCATCGATAACTTTGTTCTTATTTTGAAATGTTCCTAAGACCCCTTTGCTATATCCTGAAGGTTCTGTACTCTCCAAGAAGCAGAAAAACACCTGAAACCCAAGGCACCAAACACAACTGAAAACACACAAACCACAGTCTCGTTATTTGGGGGGGTACCTATATCCCATAAAACTGATTAAATATAGTCAACAATTTTCCAGAAGACGATACTCCATTACTCTTACACAGAAAAGATTTAATGTCTGAAATATTGTATAAAACAATTACTAAAGCTAGGTGTAAGACTAGCAGTGCAGTATTTTACAGTGCACAGCAAAAAACTGCGCGTATGAGAGAATTGTAATGCCTTCCACAGAGACAGCAAATTCCGTAACAATCTGTAGACATCTTTTGAGGATTTCAACTAAGACAGGCTCTTTGAGACTTGGGGGAGACTTTGAGAACTGCAGAGGAAAGGTGAATATTGGTGTGAATGGAGAAGAAATGGGAATATCTGGTTGCGGAGGCACCACAGGGAGCAGCACACAGCAGGGCTCAGAACAGCCTGTGTTCATGCTACTCAGATTAGCAGCTCATCAGGGCTCCAAAAGAGTTAAAAAAAGGTATGTTCAAAACCTGCACATGGTCACCAGCCTAAGACAACCCCAGGAGACATGAGGGGGACTTGACAGCTGGGACATCCACATACATTTACAATAATAATAATTTTGTAAAAATTAAAAATAATAAATTGTTGTTGTTGTTGTTATTAATTATTCATCTACACCTTTGTTCTGGCATGGGTATTTGCTACACTGTTGATACAATGTTGTAACGGTATTTCCTATGGAAATTAGGAAAGAAGCTCTGGATCAGGACTTTAATCTTATTACTGATTATGACTATTTTCTGATTTACTTGGACTAGTTATTCTGCAGGTTTTCCCCTCAAAATGTCTGGATGCCTCTTATTGCTAGAACATGTGTGACCACTCTAGGATAGTCTGTCACTCACAGAACAAGCTTATGAAATTTGCTTGCTGTGTACAGACATACCCTAGTGAGAGAAGGTAAATATCATTTTTCCTTTCTTTTTTCTCTTTAAAAAGGGCAATTCCCTGGAGGTTTGCAGTAATATGGCATAGTTTCATGTGAAGAGCTCAGCTGAGACTGTAATATAAGTGTCAGCCACTTGACTGGCAGCATGCGAGGAAGCGTGATTTTTTCCTTCCTCACCCCCATGAAATTCTGATGACAAATTTGTGCTTATGATGGTAGACACTAGTAGTTGGTCCCCAAAACCAAAACATTTTGAGGACAAATACTGATGACTCCTATAAAGAAACTAACAGAATCTAAACTGGAGATACATCTCTGTAAACCCCCATAACTTTCCAGGCTATTTTTTTCATGCAATGATTAGCATGGAACTGCCATTAAGTGCGTTACTTACTCACCAGGTAACAAAACTACAAACCTCTTGTCATGGGTTATCTGAGAAAGAAGATTTCTCTTTAAAAATAAACTGGTTTTTTTTGTTTTGTTTTGGTTTTTTTTAAGAGTATCTGTTAGAATTCTGGAGTTTTAAGAACTGGGATTCACCAAAAACATTTAAGTAAATATCTGCCCCAAAAGCATGGCTCTGGCACTGAAGGATAGTTGTGAAAAATGTCCCTTTGGTAGTGGCTCCTGAGGACTTTTGGACCATACTTACTCAATGTACTGGCTGCACAGTCTGTGAGATGATGCTGGGATCTAGAAATCAAGTCTGACTTTCTTTGCATGTTCCTAAAAGTGAACAGACCTGTATGCGTGTGAATACCTAAGCTGTGTATTGGTAATTCCTCAGCATATAAGGACCTGGATGAATACAGACTTCAGAAATCCAAGTGGTCAGTCAGCTGGAGGGGAGTAGTAAGGACTTGGGGCCAAACAGCGATAGAACTACCCTGGTAGGAATCCATCAGGCAAGGCAAACTTGAATTGGACTCCGCGTACGTGACATTCCGCTTAATTTCAAAAGGATCCTAGTAGACACAGACCGTCTCCTCCGCTCTACGTGAAGTCAAGATTTGATCCATGGAGTCAGGATTTTCAGAGGACAATAACAAGGGCTTGTTCGCACAACTTTTCCCTGTTCCAGCTGTGCTGGCTGAAGAGGTTATTAGCTGAACCCCCAGCTGCACGCTGGTATCCTCTTGCCAGAGGTTGTGTCGTGGTTTAACCCCAGCCAGCAACTAAGCACCACGCAGCCGCTCACTCACTCCCCCCCCATCCAGTGGGATGGGGGAGAAAATCAGGAAAAAAAGTAAAACTCCTGGGTTGAGATAAGAACAGTTTAATAGAACAGAAAAGAAGAAACTAATAATGATAATGATAACACTAATAAAATGACAACAGTAGTAATAAAAGGATTGGAATGTACAAATGATGCACAGGGCAATCGCTCACCACCCGCCGACCGACACCCAGCCAGTCCCCGAGCGGCGATTCCCCGCCCGCCCCCCTTCCCAGTTCCTAAACTAGATGGGACGTCACATGGTATGGAATACACTGTTGGCCAGTTTGGGTCAGGTGCCCTGGCTGGGCATGAGAAGCTGAAAAATCCTTGACTATAGTCTAAACACTACTGAGCAACAACTGAAAACGTCACTGTTATCAACATTCTTCACATACTGAACTCAAAACATCGCACTGTACCAGCTACTAGGAAGACAGTTAACTCTATCCCAGCTGAAACCAGGACAGGTTGGTACCCCTTCTGACATGCCATCTGCGATACGTTTTTCTCACAATGAACTGGTTTGCCTCAAACTTAAATGCCAGTGATGTCTTCAGAGCCCTGAAATATGTTCGTGAATATTCCTGACAGCCATTGAGCTGGAAGGTCTTAGGGGGAAGTAACTGCCTGAAGTGATGAGGAGTAATGTGGGTGGGTAGCACCTCGAGGAAAGAGGATGGGAGGGCAAGTTGTTAGGGAATGTGGCATCCAGCTCTCATGAAAGTTCATTAGGGTTTAAGGTAACATTTTTAGGCCCAGTTGAAAATGTCATTCTAACATGACATTCCAGTGTTTCCATTTTCAGTTTTACTGCTCATCTGTATGATCCTGAGTGTGAGAAGCAACATACAAATAGGACCAGTAGGAATGAATCACTGTTAAAATCAGTCCATAAAATCCAAGCTCTACTGAAATTAATATCAAAGCACTTTCACCAAGGGCAGGACTTCACTTACTGGATGTACTCTGGCATAAAGCCAGTGGCAGTAGATCAGTGTCAGGGCAGCTACAAATGACTGCTCTGGCAGTGATGGAGCACAGGCACTTTCTATTTTTTAGTTTACTTATTCCCATTAACACATGCAAATCATGTGCCTTTCTGTGTCTTTTTTGCTTTAGCAACCTCAGTTAATTCCCTGTTAACGTAGATTTTTTCAGTCATCCTCAGTAGACATTTATTTCATCTTTTTTTTTTCCTTTGAGGTAGAGGGAAGAGAGAGCAATAAGCAGTGATGGAGAGAGATTAAGAATGGCAGAGTAACAAAGCACAGGAATGAATACTGAAGCTACCTTATTCTTGTATTAAGAACCTGATCAGAAGTAATGGACTAAAATGTACAGTACAGAAACATTCAAATAGCAGAGGTGTTTGTAAACTCTTGAATACATTTGTCAGGTAATTCTCTCCTGTGTTGCATTTGTAGATGTATCCTTATAACTGTTTCAGAACAATGGCCTTTACATATGCCACGACTATGTTTTGAACATATTTTTCAGACATATGTCATTCAGTGGTGGTTGTTAAATGCTCCATCCATAAACCATTATGCTCTTCTATATTGAGGTTTCACTGCAACAGGCAGCTGTTTGACAGAGAATAAACTCCTGGGGACAGCAGCAAATCAAATTAAATATATCTCCACAGAGCTATCATAGGGGGTTGCATGGCTTGATAGGCTGCATCAAGAGCAATAAGCACACAAAGGAAGAGCAAACCTGAGATAAATCAAGATAGACCAAATGAGCAAGCAGACAGACAAATCACTATTGGCTACATGAAAGTCATTAGGAGTTTCGATGTTGATTTCAACAGAACCAGTGTTTCAGCTGCCTATCTGTGGGCAGGAAGTTTTTAATCCTATAAAAGTCAGAGAGATTATCTAATTATTGTTCTTTTCTCATTCACTTTTATAAGCTTTACTATGGGAAATGATACTCACTGATATGCCAATAAATAAGCTCACTGAGGAAAAGTGGAACTTGCTAATAGTGAAGACTTCGTTCACTCTCTTTTCTAGTATTTGTTTTCATCATATAAACCTGTAACCACCCTAGAGTTTAGTAGGGGCTAAAGAAAGAAAATGGCTTGATTACTTCAAGAAACAGACCCAAACGTGTCTTCATCTCAAACACTGGGTTATTCTCATTAAGACCTTTTCTACAAACAAGACAATATGAGTGGTTTCTTTCCTCCTACTTTTCTATTATGTACGCATCAAAGCCTATCAAATACATATTGGTAGTATATACACACTGCATTAGGGAGGGAAGAGAAACAGCAAGAGAAGTGCCAACATCGTAAATAAATTCCTCTTAATAAATCCCATTACATTAACAATGGCCTAAGCGTAGAAGAGGGCACTACAGGGAAGTGCAAAGTGCTCACATGATATCTTACTTCAATGTATTTTATACCAAAACCCTGTTCTTTCAATACTCCCTCTCTCAGCCACTTGTTTCAGCCTGAATATACTCAAATCCTCAGAGTCATTTCCTTCCGGAAAAGAAATGATAAAACTATGTAGAAGTGAGAACAACCTTGTTCTGTTTTAAAAGCGTTCACTCCTACATCATTCATTCTGTTAATGCTCTTTCTCACCTAACATTTCACAGGCTCCTGATCAAACTGTATAACTGGAGTCTACAACAATAGCCTTTTTTGTTTTTATGAATTTTATGAGTGATCTTATCTTAATCAGATGCATAATGAAAAACAGAGAAATACACCTATGCTGCTCTGACTCACAGAATAATTTCTTATAATCAAATATAACCTTTGTTTTTCCACCAGGGATCTGTCAAGCATGCCTCCATAGGCTGACTGGGAAAACGTTGGATGGAAACAGTGGACAGATGTCCCTAATTAGGCTAGCCCATTTTAATTATTATTAAAATAATAATTTTAAAAATACTGTACGTTATTTGCCTGTGTCCAAGCTGAATTAGTCCATTCAGCTTGAAAGTTCCTGTGCAACTCTTACACCACTGTAACTGTTTGTTGGTAAAAATTTTCAGCAAGGAGAAAAGCCCTAGATGTTTCTTTCAGAACGGTGTTACAAAGAATAGGTATCATTTTGCTCAAGTGTGTATTACCGCTATTTCACAGAGATGCTTTTGCACTTTCTCCCCTACCTAGTGCTCTGGGGATGAAACTGGGAGATCACCTTGTTCCTGTGAAAGACGGACAAATCTGTCCTGATTTTAAGCCTCTGAAAATCTTCGCTTGCACAGGCTCAGGGGAAAAATAATCAGACAGCTACATTCTCTGAAGCATTTAGCTGTACCCAGCATGCTCCATGGCTTGGGATTGCAGGGTCTGAGCAAGGATTTCTCCTACAGCCGTGTCCCTGGCACCCAGAGCAGGGAGCAGCACTGGCCTCGTCAACTGGATGCAAGCAAACCGTCTCCTGCGGCATCAGTTCTGCTGCTGGTCACCAAAAGAAAAAAGCAGGGGTAGGCTAACCAAAGCAAAGCAGGAAGGAGAGCAGTGCTGTAAGGGGGTCAATGGGCAGCTGAGAAGCAGAGAGCTGCAGTCCACCCACAGAGCTGAAGTTTACTGGGGCCTCTTCCCATATTTGCTCTAAGATTCTGAAGAACTAGCCCTAATCCAGGCTTTCACAGGCACAGTTGAGTTTTCTTCCCATTATTTTTGGGTGTCAAGCAAGAGACAGCTGAGTCTCAATTCATAAAGTTGTCAAGCAGTGTAAACTACAATCAGCAAACAGAAACTCCACTTTGCACAAATAATGTGCTACAAAAGTACTAGCTAGAAGCAAGTTGCAGTCATCTCATGTTGGGCTCTCAGAATTAGTGGGATACTTCTGTCAGGCATGGCTCTGTAGCAGTTACTCCACTTCTACTGCAGCAGAGCTAACAACCCCATCAAGCACCACAGTGACGTGCATCTCATGACAAAATCTGCAACTGTCATGTTAAAGAAAGGCTTGAGTAGTGTGCCATAAATAAAGCACAGAGCTTCAGATTTTGAGTACGAGATCAAAGATCTAGGGTGTAATACCTATTTCAAACATAGAACTATCTGAAGTTTGGTTAGAACTCAAAAGATGACTATTCAAAAATCCAATTAAAACTTTACCCTTTCCCTAAAGCCATCCTCTTAGCTTTAACATAACTCATTATGAGAGCTTTACTTGCAATAAGTATATGAACTTTCAAGCCCATCTTGTCAGGATAATATTCTTTGAAAAAAACCACAACAACATTTATTTAAAAAATTGAAGCAAACTTATCTTAAATATTTAAATTGCTTTTTAAATACCATTCTAGGACATAAAGTTTATCTAAGTATATACTTAGATACAGACTGTAGTAACTTAATGATTTTTTCACTATTTACAGTTCTTGCATCATTTCCTTTTTTTGTAATTAAGCAGAAACAACCTAGGTCATTTTAATTCTCATTCTTTCCCTTTCTCCACCCCTCCCCCCAACACTCCCAAATTCCGACTCTGGTTAAGATTCAGTAAATGATTCCAGCCTAATCCTCAGTAATTGGGTTCATGAGTTGTCTGGTTTAAAAATCACATTTGGGGGAGAACTTTTCATATCTGTTTCAGAAAATGAGTTGCCTTAATTTTTTTTTGTACTTCCCATTCTTTCAAAGAAAGGAGAATATTAGTTTAAACAATTGTAGTAAAAATTGCTTTTCTGATTGCCATTTCTTAAAAATGGAAGCAGAGTATCTTTTATTTCCTGACAATCCTACCAACCCAATGCCTGCCTAGTTTTATCTCTTTCAGCTAGTAGTTGCAGGTGCTGCCTTTCAGAGATTACAATTGTTAATTCTACCCACAATTAAGAGATGATAAAGAGGAAGAGATGGATATTGATAACTATTATACATAACACAAAAACGCAATACAACCTTTTTCTATTTTTTCAATAGGTGAGCTATTGCAGTGAGCTAATGCATCCTGCTGGGAGTTACTGCTCTCCAGAAATAGTTACATGGAAAATGAATGCAACTCCTTTAAAAAAAAAAAATCTGTATTTGCACGTTCATTATAACCTTGGCAGCATATAGATCTTGAGTTTATATTTGTCACTGTGACAAAACAATCAATACGACCCAAATCCCACACTTCCTAAGAAAACAAATCTCCCATTGACTTCAACAACTGTAGCACTTAAACAAGATCAGCAGATTCCAGCATTCAGCAAACCAAATTAAAAGGGAACTTCTGAGCCTCACCTTAATCAGTCTCCACAGACAGCAAGCATCTGGAGCTGATACCAGACTTTAACACTTGTTGATAACAAGAGAAAAGTTGGCTAAAATGCCAGAAGCTGTTCTTCCAGGCCTGCACCACTGAGGGAATTAAGAGAATCTCAGGAAACGGGCCCAAGCTCTTTCCAGTAGTAGCTAACGAGTCGCCTGGGCTGGTATTGAATCCAAAGAAGCCAATGAACCATGACAACTTTAGCAGGGTTTGACATGTGTTGCGTGAACTACCCTCTGCTGCAAGGCTTATCAGGTGGGTAATGGCTTCCAGGCATTGCCATAATAACCCACTGTTGAAATCAGTGACTGGAAGACAGAGTCCCACGTTAAGCTGTCCTCCGGCTTTCAGCTACAATCTGAGTATAAGGTTTAATAACTTATCCAGCATGTCAGATTACATATTGCTGTATCTCAGCATTCTCCAAGTACTTATCAGTCCTGGTACAGATTTATTTTAAGAGGAATGAGTATGCATTCATTTATTAGACATAATGTGGCAACAAGTGATTTTTTTTCTAAAGTTTTGGGTATCCTCAGTAAAAACCAAAACATAAGTCTGACTACAAAGTGCCTTGAATCTAACCCACTTACACTATGCTTAGTTCCCTAATGATAAGCATCTAGCTTGCATGTGATGCTTCAAAGCACGAGCTTGCCTTAGCACCCTGTGTACCACATCATCGATGCCTTGATGGAAGATTTATAGCAGCTGCATGTGGAAAAATACCAATCAACAGACAATAACTTGAATAAGTACAGGAACACATCTGAACAGGCTTGTGACATAGGACGTCCCTTTAGGTCCATTTATGAGTCCTCTTTTAAAGACACGTACTAAATGGTGACAAATATCTATACAACATCCGAGCGGTCAGCACACTTCCTTGAGAAACGTTTGGGGCTTTCACCTCTGAGTGATAATAACGTAGTCTTTTTTCTTCCATCTGATCTTTGTTGTGTTTGGCAATGAGTATCTCTGGGATATCTGCTGTTCTATCAAATTTGTTGAAAAATGTGATTGCTTATTCCTTATTTTCTAAAGAAAACAATGCTAAAAATGTGTAAATTGCTCCTGGCATGCTGACCATAACCCTGATCTCTCCCTTCCTAGGGAACTTTCCTTATCAAGAGGCTGAAGAATCAGCCTACCATTACCTTACTCTATCCAGTTTAATAGTCCTTTGTACTCACTTCCACAAGGAGACCACAGGAGGCGTGTTTTGTAGGTTATGACAGTCAATAACTACAATAAACTACAGTGACATACCTGGAAAGTTTGTCTGATCTAAGAAGCACTTACTCCTTTCTTTTAAAAGGACTTTGTGATGGCTCAGCATCTGCAAATATACTGAATATCCTCCATTCCAGCAATATTTTGGTGTCTCATTACCCACCCAGGGCACATGGTAGAACACAGGTCCTACTCAACTCCATACAACTTGTACAAAGAGAGGCCCTACTCCTGTGACAAGAAAAATGCTGTAAGTTGATTATAAAACAAGCATAAGTGACAAAGTAACATCATTTCTATTGATTTGCTTTCAAAAGCAGGATGCAGCTGTGAAACTGTGATGCTTTTATATGCTGCACCTAGCAGCACAGCAGCTACCACTGCTTACTGAGGAAGTGAGCCACCGCTTTTTCTTTCTAGACACATGGTAATGGAAGGTGTCCCGAAAAAGTCAGGATTGGAGGTCAAAGGGCCAGGGCTGTTGGCAAAGCCTACTGACAAAACCTGTGCTTTTAACTAGGCAATCACATTACTTCATTGTGGAGGGGTTTCTAGCAGGAGTTGCACTCAGGTGTGTTTCTATGAAGGATGAATGGCACTATAACTTAGGAATATTTTGTTTGCTACTGTCTGCACGGAGTAGGGGCAGCCGAGAAAATAAATGATGGTAGAAAACAAAGCAGTCCCTGACCCCCCCCAATGCTTTAAGGGCTGAAATAAACTCTGATTTAAAAGTCCTGCAGGCAATAGTCCTATGTAATGGTCCAGATACTTCACATTTTGTACTGCTGTTTACTGCCTCAGTGTTACATCATGACCTACAGTGTCACGTTCATTTCAGCAGCACTAGTTAAAAAACAAGCACTCAAAACCACTGCACCCTACCCAGAAACTTGCATGTCACCCTGTTTGAACACTAGAATAAAATTAGAACTGTGAAGGTGGCTGAAAAATAGGTGTAAGACAGTAGTAGAAAGCTGTAATTTTACCAAATAATTCTCAGTCTTTACTATGCCTCATTTTAGAACCAAACAATGGAAGATGTGATAGATTTTAAGTTATTGGCCTTTTATTGACGCCAGTTTTCCACCCATGAGACATACCTTTGGATATTATTCTATAGCTATCAATATCATTGCTTCTGACAGCTTAAGCCCAATAACTATAGGTATACTTTTGCTAATATAACAGTTGCAAAACAGTTGACTCCCAAGAGGTACATTTAAGAAGCTTCAAATATTGAGGATGGTAAGGGGAAGGGCTGTAGCATGGAGCTGACGTACACAAGCTGTGCCAGCTTCTGTTGTGATGTACGACGACAGCTTTCATGCAGGACCGGTAAGAGCCCACTGTGCAGTGCAGCGCGCTTTGTAACATGACCTACACGTGGCTGCAAGACTTCTCGATTGCTAGCAATAAAACAGTATTTGCTATGAAATGAAATCACCTGAGAAGCCATTCAGAAAAATGGGAAGGTATTTATTGGCTTTTTATCCAAAGAACAATCCACAGAAGGGAAAATTTACTCAGGATTCAGCCTTGGCACTTCAAAGTGAAATACAGTGCAGCATTACATACCCTAAATTAATCTTAAAATACATTGTTTGAAACACATTACTATAGTAACAGGAAACAATGACTTTGAGAACTTTTACTATTTCATCTTCCTTAAAGGACAGGCAGTTACCTCTTCTTTAACATTATGTGCATGCTCTTCAGAAATGGCATAACAATTTTTACACACTGAGGGGGAGAAAAAGAAATGAGTTCTCCCTTCTTTCTGAGTTGTGATGACTCACTCTGATAGAATAAGATCCTTCTCTAGTAACATAGTTACTGCCCTAGTAAGTAGTACAGATGGTGAATATTTATTTTTTTCTCTTCAGCATTGTTCATGCTAAAATCACTCGTTAGTACCACGTTGGAAAATCCAGGCACTACTAGGCACTTAAGAGTCAATGACCAATGAAAGAAAACTAACAGCACTTAACAGCTGATGGCTTTTATGAGCAGACTGTCCCACCTTCATCTTCAAATGATCCTTTTGCACTTAATTTTGTACAGTGATTCTGATATAGAACTCACTGTAGGAATTTTTGGCCTCACATTGCTAACTTATCAATATAACAGATGAAGTGACCTCAGAAAGCAAAACAACCAATAACCAAAACCATAACAACTGCTGAAAAGGAAGAAACTCTGCAGGTGCTAGGGTTCTGATGGAGAACAGATGTCACATAACAAATGTATTCATCCATAACAGCTCCAGTAAGATGCTGCTACATCTTTGCCTGTAATCTGCTTCTCAGCCCCACATCTCAAACACTTTGGAACAGCTCCCGTGAATATGAGTAAATTAAACTGACTGCTAATGCAGGAGTGACTGGTAATTCCATGTCTAGAGAAATGTAGCATATGTGTGAGGTGAGATAGAAGAGGTAGACCTGTTCATGACATGCCAGCTAAACTACATTGGTAAGCAGCTGAGCCATCAGTCCTGGCACCACAGGGTACAGGTTTGAATTTGAGAGAAAATCCTATGGCTGGTTTGACATGCCCGAATCCCAATATCTACCTTCCTGATTTTAAGATTGGTAGGGAGAAAAAAAACATATATGCCTGCTTCCCTTAAGCTGAGGGCAGATCTATATATCTGTGGTGTCTGTATTAGATATAAGAAGTCAGAGGTCTAGGGAAATAATTGAGTTAATGAGTTAATGAGTGCTAGCAGCTTTGGGTTTTCTTCCTTATAAGCCACTATCACTTCCTGTCACTGAACCAATTCTCATACACTTGTTTGGGGCTACAAGTGGGAAAAACTTACCCTTTTAGTCCAACTGTTAAGAATATAGGATTATGTTGTATTTCTATCTGCAATAAAGCAGGAGAGTTAACTCTTTGTGCTATGGCCAGGTGGATGCACATTTAATTGCCCTCATAGTTCCTCCTGTTTCAAAACAAAAACATCTTTCAAAATTATTGCATTTTCAGAACTCTTTCATTTGAAGTAAGCTGGTTTCCTCAAACTTGATGAGCTTAACATAACAGAGAGGGTTCTCTTTCTCTATTCCTCCCAGCCAAGAATGGCTCGTACTTACATAAGCAGCTAAATTTCACCTTGGAACCTGAATTCTAAAGGAGTTCACAAAGCTTAGAAAACCAAACAGGAGAATGAAGCCATCTTCTGGCCACTGAAGTAGTGTGTCCCATAGTAATTTCTAGGGTGAAAATTTCTGTACTGCTACAGTATGTGCACATGTTCACCCTAAGGCTCTGTATAAAATCCCGACTAACAAAATGCACATTACATAGTGAAGAGAAAGCAATGTGCAAGTGGTTTGTTCAGTCTGATATTCTAAACTGTAGATAGCTACTTTCTAGTAAGCTTTTCACCCAGGTTGCTAAATATATATATATAGTGTGTGTGTATGTATATATATACCCCCCCACACACAAACACTGTATACTCCCTGATGTTCATATTCTAGATCTAAAAGTTGCACAATGAACTTACAAAATTATTGTAATCCCTTAAAAATGTGGCATTTGGAATAGAAGTGGCAACCAGGTTCTTCACGTACTAATGCCATGCCAGGAGAAGATATGTGCTAATTAATCCAAAAGATTATACAGATTTGACTCCAATTGGCCAGCTGCCTTCAACCCCTGTCTCTTTTCCAGCCTGAAGTCTCCTCTGGGCATGTAATTGTTCCATACCTGTGATCATCTTTCAGCATTTCTTGAGGGTGAACCACAGACTTCAATTTTAAAACCTTCCATATGAAGTACTATATAGACTATACATACACGTGGTTGTGCAGAATACTTACCGTAACTACCGATCCACAAGCAAAAATTGACAATCACTCCGAAGTTATTTCCTCAGGTTGGCCAGGATGGAGTTGGTTGTTCAAAGTCTCTCACTAGAAGTTTCCAATCCTCAGTCCTTAGCTCCTCAGTTGAGAATAAAGTAAGTATAATCAAATACAGTTGAGAATAAAGTAAGTATAATCAAATAATCTTCAGGTTTCTTTATACTCCTACAGCATTTCCTAGTGAACATTCAGCAAGCTATCCAGAGAAGGTGCAAAAAAACCCCCAAAACCCAACCCCAAACGACTTAGATTTCAGTTTACACCGTATTGCCCCTGGTAGATGCACCAGAATGCCACCACCACAATTCAAGGGGAACTCAACTTTTCCTTAGTGGTTTTGGGCACTGAAAAATTGCTGGACACATCTTCCTTGCAAGGCGATGATAAGATTTTTATTTTTTTTTAATTTTATCTGATCAAAATCAGTAAGTTAACTTTAACCTGTTGATGTATGAGAAAACTGTTGACTAAATAGGGTGCCCCTCTTTTGGAACTATTCTTAAAAAACATAATGAAGGCAACATGGCATCAGGGACTTGCCACTGCTAACGTGGCATCACTGCCACTGATGACCAGCTGCTGTATAAAAATGTGTTTGCTCCCAAGGGAATAACAGGCAGTGAACGTACCCTGTCCTTTAACCATCAGTGTTGCAAAATCTACCATGAACAGAAGTTAAGTCAAGCCTTTCTCTGCTTGGAAGATACGTATAGTAGATTTCTGTAACAGGTTACCAGCTTGGAGGATGGGATTTTCTTCTAATAATGTATACAAAAAAAGTGTATCCAATTACATAAATTTCATTCTAGGAGAAAGGCTAATTGGACACTTAGAGCTTTCTTCACTTCTGTTTTCATACACGAGCAGGACCTCTATCACTTTCAATTCCACTGTATAATTCTTCTCTTGAAACAGGACTGGAATTTGACCAGACACGGAATAAACCAGAAATTACAAAACATCATGGAATTCTGTTAAGATGGTTCTTCTGCTGTGGTGATACTGTTATCAAGAAGGGCTGTTAAATGAAGGAAGGTACATGCTCAAATAAACAAGATATGATTTATTGAGAAAGTATATTTTATTGATTGACAGGTCACACCTACCCCTTTATTAAAAAACCTTTTTATCAACTTAAAAAAATTACCAGAGCCAAAGTATAATATACATATTTGGAAACTTCTCAACTGATGCCTAAGTATCAGTCTCTCTTATTCCCCTCTCCTATTTGAACACTTCCTTTTTGCTTATTATATTTTAGCAGACAAAAGTGCAAATATAATACTACATACCTGCTGCACTGAGAGATCCTGATTTTTCAACCACATTAATGCAAGGCTTTTCCATGCTCCAGCAAAGCAAGGGTTCAGTGACGTTTTTAGTGGGTTTGAAAAAGGAAAATGCCAAGAGGTTTTACATGAGAGTTTTTGAGGGTGAAAAAGACAGATATTCTTGAAATAAAATTGTACATTACTGTTTTGCTAATATATTTGACCAAAAATTTACCTTCATTCAGTACTTCTTTCCAGGTACTTTGGTACTGAACAATCTATAGTAGTATTATGACAAAGAAGAGCAGCTCCTTTCCAAGTTTATACAGGTTTATTATAATATAATAATATATTTATTATAATATAATAATGGTACAGCTCAAGCATTTTCCGTTCAAGTTACCACTGAGTTGTAAATGATTTAGAGAATTTTACTCACCCTTTAATACATCCCTCCAAACCATTTCCACAAAACAGATGTCTAGAACTCGCAGTGACTCAATCACAGCCAATCAGGTTTTGAATATATGGCAATGTAAGCAAGACAACTGATAATCCAGATAACTTTGCATTGTATTTTGCTGAGTAAATTTGTTTTACAAGGGACATTCTCGTTTAAATATAGACACTGAAAAATATTACAGCTCTTTATAGGTGAGGAACACTTGTTCTTAGTTTTTGTAATATTTTATTAAAGCTTGCTATTTTGCTGGAATTGAGACACCAAGGAAAGAACCTGCTCTGAGGCTTTAATTTGTTTAGTCCCCAGGTATGCTGCACTATTGCTAGCTGTATCCTCTAAGAAATATCGGTAGTTTACCATCATGCCACAAGAAGCAGCAATGCCCCGAGGGCTTGTGTCCGCCATCCAGTTTATCCGCCACATCACAGAGCCGTTCTGAAGATGAAAATTTGCTACTGGATTAAGAGCATAGCCACGATGTTTCTCTCCATACAAATACCAGGCACAGAGTCTCATAAATGGTACATGAAACACTTTAACTAATTTTTCTGATCTCACCCACTCATTGTTATTTAAGAGTTTCTTCAGTGTTTCAGTAGTAGAGTCTCCTGTGATCTCAGAGATTTCTTGCCATTCTGATTCTGTAAAAAGTTCATTTCTTTCCAGTTCTTTTGTTTGTGAGGAGAGGAGACCAACAAGCCATTTTGTGAATCCTGGGATAGGTGAAAGAGTAGAAAAAGCTTTTATCTGAGGAAGTTCTTTCTGCAGACAAAAGGAGAGAAAAAAAATTCATGAGTTTTGTTATGATTGACAATGAGAAGTTTGAGTGAAAGAACAACTGATACCCTTTACTTGATGTCAAGCAAAGACTAGGGATTCTGGGAATTAACTGATACACATAGACAAAAAAAGAAATAAAAAAATCACCCTGCCAGTAATAGGTGCACTTGAAGCACAAAGAAAATTTTAACCCTGAATTACAGTCCACACACACAATCTATATAAAAGTACTTATACAGTACTTACCAACACTACGTTCTGGTATATCATTTTATAGGCAGAAATAAAAAAATACAATCGCATGCCATAAAGAAGTTATTCTGAGGAATAATTTTTTTTAAAAATAAACATCCAAGTTTTCAAAACCTTTTAAATATAATTTATTTTTCACATGTAACTTTTTTTTTAAATCAAGGGCAGTTAATTATTTTAGTCTATTGTAAAATCAGGAGAGGTAAGATTTCTAGACTTTAGTGGACAGAAGTATTTCCTGAAGTTATAAAAGAGGTTCTTTATACAGGCTAGCTACTTTCCATGCTATTCCCAAACTATAAACTACATTGATAAAATAGCAAGACAAGAAATACATACTTGCAGTAAAAAAATTAATCACACAGTTTAATACTTGCTTTAACAAAATAAAACTTCTCTACTCCTGCTAATTTATGAGTAAAAACTGTTAACTATGTAATCATGTAAACCAAAACATACATAAGGAAAACCATGTGTTAGTTTTGGGGCATGCCAATGTGAAGAATAGGGAAGGCTGTTAAACTCACTGTCACTTGGAATTAACAAAAATTACATCAGTCAACCGTGCTGAAGGAGTAGGGGGGCAAGGAACAGAGGGAAGACTGAGCTGAACTGAAACCACCACAGTGTTGTTTTAATTATTGTTCATATAGGAAGGAGCGGTGAGAATCAAGACATTTATCAACATTACAGAAGCATCTTAATGTCAACAGAAAATTGCCTTTAAATGACTACAAAATGCATTTTTTTCTACTTTGAGTGTTACCGAGATAACCATTAAAAAGTCATCATCGCTCAGATACTATCTTACACTAGCAAATGTTAATGGAACGCGTGCTGCTAGGTTGTTTGAATTGCACCTGCACTGCTGCATCCTCAGGTACCGCTGTGCTCCACACAATGCTGCCATCTGCATTCTGTTTCAGGAGGATGCAGAAGCCAGGGAACGCAGGCCTGGCATACCTCTGTTACAGACTGGAGCCAAGCACCATTTCTAATAACTTTGATAACTGGAATAATATTCAGCTGGTTATTTACAACATCTTTTTCCTTCCCACACAGAGCTTCCCAAATAGCTTACTGCTGTTCTGCTGGCTTCTGGCACTACGATACACCAGCCAGCTCCAATCTACCACCTCTTCAGTTTTGTCACTTATAACTGAAAAAACTGGATAACCTCACTTGCTCCCCTCATCTGAAGTTCTTTTGAGTGTTACACAGATACATAAGCCAAAGAATTCTTTTGGGACCAGACAGGGACAAGAGAGGCAGACCAAGTTACAAAGAAACACCCCATTTCATCTCCTTAGAGAATTGGATAAAGAAAAAAGCAATTTATTTTATAAAAACACTCATTTCTGTATCTTACTGAACAAACCAACCATTTTTGTAATCAGAGCACCCAGGAGATCCTGACTATGTCATATTCTCAACTGCTATAGCTACCATGGTCAGGTAGTGCAATACTAGTAAAGCTTTGATCTCCTGTGACTTTTTCAAGTCTCCACTAAAGGACATGATGATATTTTATTTTAAGAGTAATTCTGAAGCATAAGCCTGTAACAAGATCTGTGAAATACAACTATCAGATTTCATCGCATATGCATTTCATAAAAGAAAAAATACTCTTTGTAAATCTACGGAAAGAGATGTCTGTGGAAGGCAATTTCTGCTGCTATCTTAGCACCTCTTTGTACAATTTTACAGAATACAGCATTTATAAAACAAAATAGTTTATTAGGGTTGTGCTTTTACTGCAGACCATGGCTACAAGCGGCATGGATATAGAAAATATGTTTTAATTAAAAGAATGTTTCTTGGAGTAGACAGTTCAGCCTTTTTATAAAAGTTTCCCCTGTGCTTTTGAAAAAGAGAGCAATGACCACAGTAAATTAAAAAAAAATATTTGGGGGCAGAAAAAGGGCAAAAATGAGAACAAAGCAAAGCAACTCTACAGACTTCAGAAATCTTTTCCTTCCCAGTGCCATGCTCAATACTTGCCCATGGATATAAAGACTATTTATCCACAAATCAATTCAAAATAACTTCTGAAATTTGAATACAGAATCAAATGCACTCACTAAACTTCCTTTGGTCACCTTTCATCTGCCTCCTTGTAGTGTTTCTCAGTCAAGGAGTATATCTCATCATGGCACGCGGAATCCACGTTTCTTTAAAGCAGCAGGATCTTAAGTAGTGTGGTAGAGTTATACTCAGTTGCCCCCTTGTCAGCTGCCACACTTTCCTTGATTCAGCACTAGCTCCCACCAAAGACAACACTACTTGCACAAAATCACAGAACCCCTGAAGAAGGAGGAGGGAGAAAGGCGGCACAGAAGTGAATTTTTAAAGGCCACTGGAAAAATACTTCAAGATACTTCTTCCTGGAGAAAAAGCTGATAATTTTCAGTTCTATCAAGATGGGAACGAGCAGCATCACTTGCTACCTTCATTTCTCCATCAGCGCACTGAAAGCTGACCAGTGGTGACTCTACTGTGACCAGCTGTAGCTTAGCTGCTGAGACAGTCTGCTGTTAAGTCATTTGAGTTTTTGCATGTCAGCTCTTACTGCGGCTAGATGAATTTCTGCCCAGAAGGGAGGGCCACAACTCCCTTCTGAAGATTCAATGACCCAGTGCTCTTCTGCCTGTCCACACAATAATGATGGATGACAACTCAGCAACTGTCTATGATGTGATAGACCTGCAAACAAACCTTAAGGTACAGAAACACAAACCTGTAATCTATAATGAGAAGTACCCTTTTCACGTCAGCATCCTTAAGCAGCAGCAAGTTTCCCCCAAAAGAGACTGGATTTCAAAATGGGGTTTCATTCTTCTAGGTCTTCATTCCTGTTGTGCTTTAAAGTTCCTCTTTAGTCCATAATACAGAGAACACAAGAGACAGGGAAAATCGGTATAAGTTTTCAAATTAATGACCTATCATTGAGAAATCCTAGATGTGCTCCTAGAGGGATTACAGATGTTACTATTGTGCAGCGGGGGTGAAAAAGAAGAGAAAGAAAAAAAAAAAAAAAAGAGAAAAAGGTTGTTAGAGGCTATTTTCCTCTAGGTAGGGATTCAAAGAATACAGGATGTGTTTCTTTTTGACCTGGAGATAGGACTACATTCCTTACAGGTTTTCCTTTTTTCTAACTGTATTACTCATCCTATAAAAGACAGTGCCTTTGAAAACATATTGCTTAGGTCTCTTTCATGAATTCTTCACAGGTATTTGGGGCTAAAACCTGAGAGTGGAAAAAGGAAGATAATGCTGAAATTTGAGAAGCAGAAACTCTTCTTTCTGGTAAAAGGAAAAACTGGTTGGACCAAGAGAAAAGGCTGCTTACCACAAAGTCAAGTCTGGAAGTCTTCTAAACCATCTCTGTTAAGCAAGCACAGTGTTTGAAAATACTATTTTGCTACTGAACAGAGCTAACAATCAGGGCTTTGCACACAGGAGCTGAGCCATGCCCATTGCTTCCTAGGTTAACAATTCCAATCTCATCTCCCAGCTTGCAAAGCCAAGAGGGTACCTAAGCACCATCCACAATGACAGAAGCGAGAATGACTTCTTCCCATATTTGTGTATTAATAATAACCACTGCAAAGTTCCTAATTAAGTAACTGACATTTTGCTTCCTTGTGATGTTGGGTGCACTTTGTTTATCACTCACTTTCAGGAGTGACCTGTTCACTAAGCCCAACGCAAGATATTTATCAGCAAGTTAGTAGCTCCTACTCCATTAATAAATACAAAATGGGAAATTGTGCATATTTTTTACTTCTTAGGACAGATAAGACATGGGAAAGTGACCCCATTTTGAAACTACAGTACAGACTACTACATATCTGATAAATGCTTGAGTTTAGGAGCTTATCTGAGGCGGCCATTTCTTGTAAAAAAATAAATAGATGCAGCAAAGTGTGCACATTTATGTTGCTGCTAAATTGATGTGCTAGTTTCTAAGGCTGTTGGTGGAGATCCATTAATGTTTATTTTCTTGTCAGAAACCCATACACCATTAAGAAACAGCTGCTCATTTTGTTTTGGGGTAGATTTCTGGGTTTGGTTGTCTCTTAGGGTTTGGGGTTGGTGTTTTTTTTCATTGCAGAAGAGTGCAGATTTCTCCTATTATCCGTATCTCCTCTGAAACTGTCTTGCACTCTGAAAGCTGTAGTACAAGGTCACATTTTTCATCAATGAAAGCAAAGCCTGTTTTGGAAATTATGATCTCCCCAGGTCACCTAGATCAAATTAAGGTAGCAATTATCAACAGCCCAACCAGAAAGCTAAAATCTGCCACCAATTGTTAAGCATTCTATTGAGTCACATAGTAGCTATCAGTTTTCTCCCCCAAATGCCACAGGCTATAAAATTCTAAGCAGTTTTCTCAAAGGCTTCACCACAGTTATCTGTGTCTGTCATCTGCAGACCGAATTGCTATGATGTACCTTCTGTGGAGTTACAGACCATTTACAGTGGCTATAAACACATTCTGAATTAAATGTCTGTCTAATGAGAAATCTATTTGTCTATGCATTCACCAGCACCTACCAGCTTGCTAGAAATGCATCTGCCTGCTTTTTTCCAGCACCCTATTTGGGGTTTCTTTGTTTTCTTAGTAGTTGTCTGAAATTGTTTCAAAATGCAATTCATTTCTGGGAACAACACAAGCTTAAATTTAAGAAATACATGAGATTATTTCTGTTGTCTGCTCCCTGCTTTATATACATTAATATAACCAAGAAACTACACAGAATACGTAGGTAGCCTATTCTCAGATTTGTACAGGCAGACCTGGGACCAAATTGGTATCAGTGGACTAATGAATTCATCCCACTGCTTACCCAAAATAATCCAAACAGGATATGCTCAGATAACAATAGAAGCCTGTTTACAAAACCCTTCTATATTATTTGTGTAGCAAACTTTTGTCAAGCACCTACCAAAAAAAGAAAAATCTCCTATTTAGAGCAGCACACTTTCTCCCAGGATGCCCTTTGTATGCGACACAAGCTACACCCCTAAGGTCCTATTCTGATCTCCATTATATCCCTCCCCTTTACCCAATTATGTTACAATACCTGTGGCAAACGCCAATCATAATGTCTAGGTAGAGATTAAGGATTCAAACTGCTAACTGTGCACATATAAAGAGATGAAACTGAGGACCCATTTCTGTGACTCAACTTCATACTTCCTCCATCTGCTTAAATTAGTAAAAGACTCAAAAGCAGGGGCCATTAACTTCTATGCAGTGCCTCAAACTAACAGTGCTTAACACTGAGGGTTGTAATCTTCGCCAGAGCCTCTACTGCTGCAGTTTTCCTAACAGTCCTAATAAAAACCCATTTGCAAGAAATACTTTCATGAAGGAATCTGTACTTGGCATTCTTTGAAGGTGAGAACTGCTACCCTACACATGTTCATGTCTAGCAGTGCATGCGATCAGTTCAGGCAAATTAGCAAGAAGATTTCTAAAAAATTAAGCTCTGTCTTAATTGTCCATTAATGAGATTTTAAGGAATCTGGTACTAACTGAATTTATAGACATAACTTTATAGTGTAGATACCTGCTAGATCAATGTTTCAGTACAGTTTTTAAAAATCTTGCCAAATAAAGGCTTCAATGGTGGAAAAAAAGAGTGGCTATTAGCCTGTTTCTAACTTAGTGCATGTCTTTTTCTGATCTAATGATACACATTCATGACAGGTCCAATTTGGAGTTTTCCTTATGAAGAATGACAGCTGAGAATTCAGTTTTGAGGTTACAATGGCACTTACAAGTAGAAGTGTCAGAGCAGGTTAAGTTAAGGCAAACTCAGATAAAGGATTTTACTAGAGGATAAAAAAAGTTTTAAAGAGTTTGCAGTGCCTTGGGAGAATATGAATCAAATAATGTTCTGCAGATCAAACATATGTCCACAAAAGTTAACTCAAACAAATGGCAAGTTATAAAACTGTATTAATCATCAACAAGTCAAATATAATGAAAAACAAAATCCTCAACCCCTTCAAACGGTCTCTTCCCAAAGCATTTTATTATCAGTTAAGTTAAAGCGAGTCTCAACTTACATAACCTGGAACACTTGGTGATTTAGCAGCACTTTAAATAAAGATTTATTGCACAGCCATACAAAGGTTGTATAAAAAAATCCTCTTCCTATCAGAGACCTCAACTATCCATTTTTACGAAGGCTGCTGGAAGCCTGCTTAATGAGATGTAATTTTTGACCCAAGATTTTTTTGCTGAGGCTATACTGTTTCAGCTACTGTCACCAAGTCAACTCAGCACTACTGCTATACCATTTGTCCCTTTTAAAGTAAGTGACTATAATGCTGCTCCAAAGAATTATGTCCAATCTGAACACAGACAACCTTGGGAAGTCCTTTGCTTACACCTGACCAGAGAGAAAGAGAACACGTGTACAATTAATGCACTGAAGTAGGACTTCCAGAATTTTGGGAGACAGGTAAAACAGGGTAAAACAGGCTGCCAAGAGTATTACTCATCGTCATATGCCCTGCCTTTGCCCTGAAAAATCTAACTTTGTAGAAATTTCACAGTGTAAGTATTCTGAAGCTGAAATACTGTGCTGGTTTTGGCTAGGATAGTCAGTTTTCTTCCAGTAGCTAGTATGGGGCTATATTTTGGATTTGTGCTACAAACAGTGTTGATAATTCAGGGATGTTTTAGTTACTGCTGAGCAGTGCTCACACAGAGCCAAGGCCTTTTCTGTTTCTCGCCCCACCCCACCAGCAAGTAGGCTGGTGGTGCACAAGAATTTGGGAGGGGACACAGCCAGGACAACTGACCCCAACTGACCCAAGGAATATTCCAGACCATATGACGTCATGCTCAGCATAGAAAGCTGGGGGAAGAAGAAGGAAGGGGGGGACGTTCAGAGTGATGGCGTTTGTCTTCCCAAGTAACCGTTATGTGTGATGGAGTCCTGCTTTCCTCGAGATGGCTGAACACCTGCCTGCCCATGGGAAGTGGGGAATGAATTCCTTGCTTTGCTTTGCTTGCGTGCGCGGCTTTTGCTTTACCTATTAAACTGCCTTTATCTCAGCCCATGAGTTTTCTCACTTCCACTCTTCTGATTCCCTCCCCCATCCCAACCAGGGGGAACAAATGAGCGGCTGTGTGGTACTTAGTTGCTGGCTAGGGTTAAACCACAACAAATACACAGGGCTTCTCTCCACTGACACGTAAAGACCCCCGAGATGGAAGTCACAACATTTACAACAAAAGCCGAATGAGCGGGCATTACAGAAGTGCATCAAATAATTCTGATAACAACAGTATGATGATTCAGGGTCACTTCACAGATGCAAAATACGTAATGGGAGATGGCTCTTGCAGAATTCAAGACAACAAATTCAAGAACAATACTTTGGAATGAAAAGGAAGAAAGCATGATGGAGTGGGAAGAAAGCGGGAAGAAGAGAAAAGAAATAAATATTAACAACATCAAAGAGTGGAAGAAAAACTATTCGAGAACTACATCCATCATGGATAAACACTCCTGGATTATCCTTTACATCTTTTTTAGCCCTACAATGGTACCCCAACAAGGTTTATCAACAAGAAAAGGAACGGTGTAGACAATACATGGAGGTTGTTGTACCTTTAATATATATAGATAGATATAGAATAAATATACATAGGCGGTTCAAGTTTTGCTACAACTCCATAGTCAGGTAAGTGCGTGTCCAATTCACCATATAAAACCTTACTAATAACAGCACATTTTTCATAACATCTTACAGCAGTGTATGAAATTTAAGTAGGGAGGAAGACCTCCATCTTTGGCACTGTATGGAAAGCACTTAGCTGTCAATATCAAGTAAGTTATTTAAGCTTGAGGCAATGATTTTATTATTAGAATGTATTTAAAGGCATCTCAGCCAAGTGTTTCCTATTCATCGTGTATTTGATGAACACTGAAGGGCTGGATTTTACAACATTGAAACATAGAAACTTTATTGTAAGTATAAATAAGAAACACACTCTTCTGTTGGACACATCAAATTTTAGACATTGCATATAGGTTATCTAAGTATGGTATGTCTATTTTCCTTTATAACTTCACTTATAACTTTTCTAGTGTTGTAAGCAATTTAGTGATGGACAAATATGTTGTCAATAGGATTATTTTATGAGAGCAACTCAATTATCCAGAAATTATTTTTCAGATGTGGAAGCAGATAACTGCATGAATTTATTCCAATTTCCCCTCAGTCAAGATCAGACAGATGGCACAGCCTAATTATACCTGGACTACTGCACTTTAGACAATTAATCTAAAAGCCATTCCGAAAGCAACAAGCAACAAAACTCAGCCAAAATATCCATTAAAAATAAAATAAAATAAAAAACTTCAGGGCAGCCAGCTATGATTCAGTAGCTGACTAATCAATCATTTTGTAGTAGTAAGAAATTTGGTGCATCCAATTTTAAGTTATTTTTGCAAGTAGAACTGAAGTTCTAAATCACAGACAATTTTCCAGACATCGTTACTAATCCAGATGTTGGAACAATTAATATAAACACAAGTAGTGATCATTACTTTTAAGTGAGAGCTTTGTTAATAATTTAAGTAGCAAAGACTAATAAATAAAATAATGTACTCAACACAGGAACGTGACTGTCTCTTTCACGCCACTCCATGTACAAATTAATTAATTTTCATTCCTTTCTCCAGTTGCTTGGAAGAAGGTTCTACAAGAAGAAGTCCTAAAACTATCAACAATAATCCCATAGCATGCAATGATATTATATAAATTCATAGAACTGACTTGCATAAAGCAACTGATTCCTGTGACTTTCAAATGTTAAAGACATCTTCTTTACTATACTGCAGGAAATGCTCAGGCAAAGAATTTTTTTTTTTTTTAAATTGACATATTCAAGGCAAGCATGCAAACTGCATACATAACCGGTGGCAATTCAATATAACAAACAAGAAAACGAAATAATTAATGTAAAGGAATTATCTTTGTTACTGGAGCAGCCATAAGATTTTGAAAAAGGAACAGCCAGGTACATTCAAGAGAGAAAATGTTGATCAGAGGCCTGGAAGGGAGCCTGTTAGCATGCATTAACAATGCCCCACCCACTCAACTGAGAGACAGCAGTGAATTAGATTACACACTACATTGCAAAATACAGCTATATTAAAGGTAGCTTCAATAGAACTGTACTAATTTGACTTTCAGGCAACCTATACACATGATTAGGCAAACACAAATAATTCATGCAGTACATGTCAACTATGTAATACTATCTACATCTGGCAGACATTAACCAATAGCAGAAAATGGTCTTCCAACTTTTTGCACATCTTCAAAGGTTGAACTGGTAAGAAGCTACGAGTGTAAGGGAAGACCTAGCAGCTCCTTGCCTTGAGCAATGACACAAAATGGAACCTAAAACAGCAATGTAAGGGGAGCACATTTGCCAAACAGCATTTTAAGTACACCCTGCCACACCTACCTGCAGCTCTTTTACAACCCGCTTGATGAGGTAAGTCCCAAGTTCCACACCTTGCAGTCCCTGCTGAGTCAAACTGATTGAGTAGAAAATTGCTGTTGTAATTTTGTCTGTATCTTCTGTTTCTAAAGGCGGCACTTCTTTCACTATGGCCTGGGAAAATAAGAATAAAGAAAAAGTAGTAGTTATTATCACCATTATGGGGGAGGTGGCCTTTCTTTTTAACTTTCAAATGTGTTAACACTTTTCCCCACTGTTTTATTCACTACCCTCTGTGAAAAATAACAAAAATCTAATCAAAAAGTAGAAAGAAGAGCTGCTTATCCATTAGCAAGTGCAGGAAATAATTGTAACGTGGTTTACAATTTTCAGAAGTAATCACAACCGCTTTGAAGTTTTAATCTCATTTGCTATCTTTTCTTATATATTTCTTATCTTTTCTGTTTCTTCTTGCACTTGAGCAAAACCCCAGAATTTCAACTTACATAATACAGGTGATATACAGATATCCCTGCAATTTTTAAGTGCCAGTTCTCTCATCTCTTAAAAAAATGAAAAACACAAATATTCCCAAATTATAAGGAATTACAGATTTTAAAATAAGTACACTGCAATTTGAGCACTTTGCTGTGTGCTAAATGCATCAGTGACTGTACCTGGATGCTGCTGGAGATATCACTGGTTAGTGCAACATGCAAGACTATCAACGGTTCTCCTGGGATTGCACAGTGAGAAAAAAAGTAGCATCTTCTATATGACCCAACTCGACGCTTCATATCAACCCAGTTTCTAACAGGATGCACAGCTTCAGAACTCAATGAGAAAATAAAAAGGGTAAAATTATTTTTTTTTTTCATTTAAAAATAGAGGTCAGCTGCCAACCCTACAAGCACAGTACTGTTCACATTGGTGTCAGTGACAAAACTCTCCAATCAAAAAAGGAGAATCAGGCTGTAAGTAAAAAAAATAAAATTCATCAACAAACTGTGACAAAGCAGATAGTAAAGGCATACTGCATAGCCGCTCTTTCTAGTTTTCTTTGGGATATACTTATTACATATCTGAGATTTCACTTGCATTTTCTGTTCAGTATCAGATATCCGATTCAGATGACTAAGTCATTGAATGAGTCTGAACACACCTCTAAGGAATTAGTTTTCCCAAGCAACAAAGCAGTTTGTTAGCACTCACACGGCCATGTCTTCAACCAATCATTCAAAATACATTTTCTCTATTGCATATTGAAAGTCTAGTGTGTTTGCCAAAATACCTTGAAGATTAAGTAAAATATTACTCATTATTTTTATTTTGAAAATTTAGCTTGTACAAGATCTCTTTTCTTTGCCTTATCAACATTTAAGTTATGTACTTTCAGAACTCTCTGGAGATTTCTTTTTTTCCAAGCTTTTTATATGACAAAATGCCACACAACATAACCTTGATTCAGTCATTTCCAACTTGATCACTAGAACTTTGAATTTGACAGAAATTCAGAAATAAATGTTGTAGATTTTAAGGAATGTTTATAAAAAACAAGGTGCTCTCTTCACGTATAGTTTACAAGTGATTTCTGTGCATCTCACCAGTTCCAGCCAGGAAAGGGAGCCACACTACCTTAGAAGTAAAACATGCTCTTGAGTGTTGGGCACCCCATGCTGCATCAGACTTAAATACTTATTCCCCACCCACACTGCTGGTGTAGATTGAGGGGAGAAGAAGGTGGCAGTGGTGATGGAGGCAGCAGCAGCACCTGTAGGAGGAAAGGGAGTGCAAGAAGGCAGTGCTGCAAGAATCTGGGTTTGTAGCAGAAGTAACAGCAGCACCTCTGGGAATGTGGGAAGATAACTGAGAACGTTGGGAGAAGAGACAGCAGTCTACGAGTGCAGTATGTGAGCTAAAGGGTCAAATTATGGGACGAATGATCCCCTTTACCATTTATTTAATTCAGGTTTTAAAATGTGATTTTTAGTGTGTTAAATTCAACTATTCTTTAATTATACTTTGCCTATGGTTCAGTATTGAAAAGCATCTTGAAAATAGTGGATCTGTGCAGTCATAAGCATTTCATCACCTTTTCATCAACGAGCGTTAGCAACTTTGAGCACTTACTCACTAATTTTCTGGAGTACTTCACAAGGTGATTGCCAAGTGACCCGTTCCAAGTTCAGGAATCCTGTTGAGAACCACTCTGAAAGCATGTTCTTTAGAACTCCATTCATTTCCTGTAAACAGAAGAAAGATGAACTTATCTGCTAAATATGCTAGGTAGAACATACAAATGTGAGTAAAGATAAACGTCATCATTTCAAACTACAACACTAGGAAGTTCAAGGAAACTAATGCATCTGTTTGAGAAGATTAACCACATAATAGTACAGCTTTCCTCACACAGGACTAAAACAATGAAGATGTTTAAAGATACTGTCTATAGTAAACTGCAGACAAGCAAATGGAAGATAATGCAAAACAATGTAGATGAAAGGCAGACAATAAGTAGAAGTATTTGAGCAGTCTTGACAATAAGGCCACTGCTGCACAGGTGCTCAGACTTAAATACCATGAAAAAAATTATGGGAAATTTGATGAAAATAAGGACTTGAATTTCACTATAGTTTTCTACATCTGAATCTCTTCTGACCATTCAGCAGTTCATGCCTTAGGAAGACTATTAGTACTAGCTTATTAATATAAGAAAGCAACTCACCAAATTAAAATTTTCCAGGTCCTTACCATATTTTATTAGTCATCTCTACTATATTAAACATTTTTTCTATTGCTCTTTATGAGAAAGATACAGAACAGCTATTTACTCCTGTACATTCTGCACCATGATTAACACCTGGAACTTTCTACTTTTGACAGATCTCCAAGGCACATAACATATGTACTGAAGGTGACTGGAACCCATACAGGCACGTTTCAGCATCAGTAAACTACAAAAATGCTTCAGTTTGGACTTTAGCGTGGATTGTACAACTCGGCACAGGAGCTGCACATGCCCACTCAGGATGATAAATTAGAAAATTAGTGTCTTTCAACAGGATGCAGATAGGCTTCCTAGAATTTTTCTTCTCTATAAGTATGAAAATTTTGAGCCAGAAAAACAAAAGCAGCAGCATAAGACTACAGAGCTCAAAAATCACAACAGATTTGGAACAGTACAATACAGAATTAAAGCCAGCTATAATGTCAAATACTTCCAGAAACACTCATTGTAATAATGAATTTTATATTCCCTACTAATTTCCTGCTGCCTATATTATTAAAGATTTTCCTGTCTAAAATTCTTTGAGTTTAGAAAGTATTCTTGAACTCAGCACAGCATGAATATCCCTTAAAGAGATTCTAGAGTTCATTTTTCTTTCTTACATTTGCTTCGTCCATGGGTCACAGTGTGATACCAGCACCAACTTAGCAACAGCTTGATCAGAAACATAGGCTTACCTGAAACTAACTTAATAACCATTTATTTAAAAACAAAAACTCTCCACCTTCTATTCAGACCTGTATTAAATAGCCACTGCTGTACATAAAATCGACAAAAATTATGCTGCAAGGGACTTTAGCTTGCTACATTTAAGCAAAACAACATAAAAAAGATATAAATCTATCCAGAAAACACTTACTACTTAAAACATTTGTCCAAAAGTCAGATGTAGTCTCAGGTCTGCCATAAAAAGGCAAAAATATTTCCTATTGTAACCTAACAAAGATGAAAGTTGTAGAGGCACTTGTCAAGAGACACACATCAAAGAAGGTTTCTGTTGGCCAAAGTAACTCCCAGAAGTATTCCAAGATTAAAAAAAAGGGCAGTTTTATTCTTTAATTCACCATACTAGTAAAACTAAAATTTTGAAACTCTGACTATGCTTGCAGCCAACTGAGATCAGATACTTCAATCTACACCAATCCACCCAAATTTAGAATTAAATTAACTCCTCCCATAACAACTCCTAGAGTAAAGTTGATGGTAATGACCACAGTCATAGAGTTTGCAAAGTAAATTCATAACAAATCCTGGCTCTTTTCCATACCTAAAGTGCAGAGTTCATTTTTCCTTCAGTTTCCATTTTTCCTAACTACTCCTACACTTACTAAGTTGTGCTAGTGAAATATATAGGCAAGTTTTTGTTTGGCATCTATCTTTATTTATGCAGAAATGGCTACTATAGAAATGTTCTAGAAGAAAACAGCCACTCATCTACATTTCCGTCATGTGTGAAAATTTTATGCTATCTTTCTATATTTTTTCAGTAGCATCCTCCAATATATAAGAGCAGCTTACTTACTGAAGCATAAATTGACATATACTTCAAATAGTGAAAATGTCAATTGCATCGTTCCAAATACAGGGAGTATCCATGAACTCTCCCGTGAGGTCAACTCTCCCAAGATTTGTAAATTATTTTTTTGTTGGTCTTTCTCAGTAGAGCTCTCTTTCAGTTATATAATAAACACTGCTGAAAGTCTTCTGCCAAACTGTACTTGCACCTGCACTTGTACTACAAGGCTGAACAAAGCCTGCATATGCTAGTAAAAAAAGGTTTTAAATTAATATGAAACTGAAATAATAATAATAAAAAAATCCACCTTAAGTACGTTTATAGGGTAAGCAATCTCCACTGGAAAACAATGGAAGACACATAATGCATAGCACCAGCATAAACAGAAACCTCTGAAAAAAATACACATATGTGACTATCTGAAACAAGTACCACTGAAGAACTGAGAAAAATAAAGGATCACATTAAATGAAATCCACTCTAGGAATGGACAGTCTTCACAATTTTTCACTGATACTTTGACTAAAATTTTCCTGCCTTCTCTGTCTCAAGGTAACACTATCCTACACAACAGTAGCTGGGGGAGGGGGAAGAAGTAACATAAGAGATGACATTAAAAAGGACCAGATTAGGTATGTCAAAACTTTGCAGCTAGGATAGTTAAGAGGGACATTAGCAGTACACCTTCTCCTGCCTAATAAATGGATCTATTGCACATTTATAGCAAGTTTGATGACTTGGGGGGCTTACCAGACACATATGTTAAACCTGTGCTGCCTTACTACCCCAAAAGAGCAAACTATTGCTGTAATAGGACATTACTGTGAAAAATGCATAATTACCATTGGCTCAGGGCACCTCAACACTTGATGCACTCTGACAATACATCAGTCAAGTGTTATTTAGAGTAACTGTAATCTATACTGGCAAAACTGGTTTTGCTGAGGCTTCTGGGCTAGTGGATTAAAGAGGAAGCAGCAGGTAGAACAAGCTGTACCAGAGCCCAGAACTGTCCGCATAACCGCATCGACAAAAAGGGCTCTTTCTGGCACAGCTAAGTCATGCAGGAATTGCAACTCCTGGGCAGTACAACTGAGCAGGTACTGGCCTGCAACCTCAACAAGGCTTGCATCAGCAACAGTTTTATTGGGAAAAGCTGAATTTTAGTTCAAGTACTCTCTCATACACAGATTGGTCTGTCTTTTTTTTTTCCTCCCCCAATACATTTTTCCTCTTGGACTGTAGAGGTCTAAGTGTCCTAAACAAGTATATTCTGACTGTTTTGCTTATTCTGGCTTTAAGGTACTTCCCTTGTGAATCCTTTTCTGCACACCTCTGAAGTTTTTAGAAAATAACCATAAATCATTTTGGTCAAATATCCCTTGGTGTAGTGAAAGTCTCCAAATATTTCAGGATTGTTTGTTTTATTTTCTTTTGTAAGGGCACACTGTAAACCAGAAATATGAGCTAGAATTGTCAGATCTGGGGTCAAACTAACAGATTCCTATGGCTCTCTTGTCATCCATCTGCTTTTTGGAACAACATTTCAAGCCACAGTCTAGCAGCTAGGAGGGAAAACTGCTGACGGCTGCACTCCTTGCGACTCATTATTTTGAACACACTGCTCTGCATCTATTGGCAGCAACATGGCTCATATGGCAACGAGTGACTTGGGAGAAAGCCAGTGATACTACACAGAAACTGGTAAAAGTGGAAAACATAGGAATCGCGCATTTTGCTTCTTTGAAGCACCTACAGGTTTAGCAAGCATGCTCCATACGATGGGACATAATGATGCCCAATTGAACCGAAGGCTGCTTTTCAAGATGCAGAATGCTTTATAGAGCTACTTTAGGTCCAAGATACAGCTGTATAAAAGCAGTGCAATTGTCACCAAAGAAGAAAGTGAAGCAGATGTGCTTTCAGTAATGATTTTGGAAGAAAGAAATATTGTTCATGGGAAATTACAACGCAAATCAAATAATCTGTCAGTCGTAAATAATAATGCTTTATAATACAACAGGGCAGCATACAGGCCAAAGAATTAGCATAGTTCCAGCTGGAAGTGACCTACAACAATAATCTAGTCCAACTGCAGTTGTGTATGTTGACAAAATTTCTTAGTGCAGAAAGATATAAAACACTTTATACTATCCAAAGCTGTGTTTGATTTGAGTCATCTGTGCAAAATTCTGAGTTGTGTTTAATATCATAGTATACACTAAGTTTCTGTAAGGCTTGACTTCAACAATGACAGTCTAAAGTTAGGTTCTCTTATTTTGTAAATTTAGTGGCAATTCTTACTTTCATTTCAGAGGCCTTTCTAGTCATAAAATTACATCTCCAACATTTCATTAAAAAGAAAAAAAAAGCACACATTTATTACTCAGCATCCCAACTTTAAATTTTAGCAACAAGACATACTCAAATTAGTATTTAAAATTACCAGCTATACTTCAGTTTCTATTAGCTGAGTATAATAAATTGTGATTTTTATTTTATTTTCATTCCATGTTCTTGCTACAGGACAGCAAATTACAGGCTTTTTCATCTTCACATCAGGTCCCTATTTATTGGGCAACAAATGGGAAAACTCTTATGAAAAACTTAAATTAATTTTTTTTATTAAGAAAAACTGCCTCTCCGATGAGGGAACTATTTCAATTTCCCTCTCAAACTACTAAAAAATAAAATACTCCTTACAATGAAAATTCATACGCAGAAATGTACAGATAAACATAATATGAAACAGCATTAAGTAACACTCCATGCATATCAAACAGATGCCTCAGTTTTTCTTAGTTGCTGGTTAGATATCTGACAGGGCTACAAGAGGAGTATTCTGCCAGCCCCACAAGAGTCAAGTTTTTCTATGGCTTTGGAATATTTTAAGTTTTTAACCTGATATGCTTCATTTGGGCATACTGACTTAGAGACCTACTCTGATATTGCCAAGTGTTTAAAGGTGTCTTTGTTTTTGGTTTGGGTTTTTGTTGGGTTTTTTTTTTTTACAAATTAGCTTCAAAATATACATACAGGATACCCCTAGTGAGATACTGAAAAATACACCCATCAGCAAAACAGGATTCAACAGAGTGACACAAATAAAAAGGGACTGGTTTTCTGATTTTTTTATTGCTAATAGTAACTAGTGCAGTGGTAATAGTAGTGCTGAAAACTTCCCTGGCTCTTGTATTTTATATTGTTTTATGTCTTATTCCTAAAAAAGCCCCACATTTTTATTTCACAGACACCCCCCCCATTTTTGCCCATTTAGACAGTAAGTGTGCAAAAGCATTTTCAAGTGACTTAATCACCTGTATATGTTATTTTACTGTAATCTGTTGAACAAACACAAAATAGAAATGCTTCATCAACCAATATCTAACAGTCCGAGCTGCTTCTGTGTTGATATGTTTTGAGGAAATAGAAAAATATTTTATATTTACAACATGACAGTGGGTAATTCTTGTTTCAATAGGTCTTTCAAAATGCAAAGTAAAAACTAAGGACTGTCTAAGAAATATTTTAGACAGTTTGGGCAAAACCAAAATCCCAGTAGGCCATATAATGCATTCTGTACTTTTACTCCAGCATCAGGAAAATCCATTTAATTTTATTTCCACATTTCCTTGTCAGTGCAGATACAAACACACAAAAGTTATAAAATCCTTGCTGCACATTTGTCTTTATGTATGTTAGAATTTAAATCATACCTACAATAATGAAATGGCTATACAGGACTTTTGATAGGTAAATACCAAACACTTTTTTCATAGAAAAACCTTTAACTTTCATTTGTTTCTCTAGTTAAGGGCTTCTTAGCTCTTTAAAGCAAACTGTTTTGATATTCAGGTTCTCCATATAGCCACTGTTTCACGTGAGTGAACAGCTGTTCTAACTCATTGATGGATCCTCATCAATGAGACCACAGTTCTTTCAAGGCAGTACAACTGGGTGAAATAAATACATCCTTCTGTGGAGGTATGTAGGTAAGACATCTATCACCACAAATATTTCCCCTCCCCAAAAATTCATGTACAGCCTACACACAAAATATTCTCCCTTAAAACCTATTCTACCATTTCCAATTCCTCTACTAAAATTTAAAACCATTTTCCCCAATTATAGAAAGGTCAGTGTTCAAATCTGTGAGAAAGCTTTAAGAAAAAAAATAATTCAAGGAAAAGTCCAACTTTAGGTGCTTATTGTGTTTAGAAGTGGCTGCTATGAGGGGAAAAATACCCAAAACAATTATGGTATTTCTTTTTTTCTAGTAGACCAATATAAAAACAACAAGACACTCCAACTACTGCTTAATTATGGAAGCAGGTTTATTTATAAATCAATTTGACAAAAATGCTATCTTTTTCATTATCTTTTGCCAGCAACTTGAAACTTGCACTGACTTTTTCTAAATCATATGGAAAGATGAAGAGTATTTTAAAAGCAATAGTTGAATGATTTGCTATCTGAAATAATAATGTTGTAAATTTTTCACCAGAATCCATATTTCAAATGCTGAAACTGAATAAGCAAGCAAAATATAAAAAAATCTCAAAAGGAAAATGGCGGCACAGAAAAAGAAGTACTGCAGGCGAGAGGGTTCTGAACAGGAAGAGGAAGAACTACACACAGGAAACAGATTCTCAGCAAATTTCACTCTGTGCATTGCAAGAGCTCATCAGAAATTCAACTCGTTTATAAAGACAGTGGAAAAGGTGCATGTCCTTTGGTGGAAGGAAGGAACAGAACACATGAAAAGAACATAAGAGAGAGAGGAAAAAAATTCAAACAGCATCATGGAAAAGAATTATGCCCAGCTTTACTGTAATTTAACTTTTCAAACAACTTATTATGTGCCAGTATCATTTTTTTGAAATGGTTGTCTTAACATTATCCATGAGGCTTAAGATAGTAATAATTGATTCATATATTTAATAGAAAAGAAAACCCACCTCTGGGACAGATTATGAAGAAAAATTTCTCTTCACCATATGTCCTCCACATATTTTTGGTGGACTCTTTGGAAAAAAAGGCTGTATAGCTTCAAAAATACAGTTTACCACTAAATTTTTGCCATCTGATTATCAAGAAACTTGTGTCAAGAGTATTCATCATCTTTCACACATCCATAGACAGACATTTACTATGTCATAACAACTCGTCACTGAGGATACCTATAATTTTTCTGTCTTGCTCTAGGTGATGATTCTGCCTTCTAATAACTAACTTAAATATAAACTAAACTTTATTTGCAGCATGTTCCTTCTCTTTGCACAATCCGTCATTTTAAGTATTTCCAATGCACTGTTCAGGGTTTATGTTCAAGATCTACACAATTCTTCCAGGAAGGTAGTCACCATTCTTCTCAATTTCTTGTAAGTCATTTTTTTAAACCCAATTTGCCTTACATTAGATCCTGACAGCCAGGGCACTATGACTTCTGATTTAATGGACACTGCTAAAATAGTTCGGCAACTTCAGCTTTCAGAATCTTTCTAATAATGAGACACGTTTTGGAGTGCAGTGCCACTAGGCACATGTCACACAGTACATATAATCAGACTAAGTTAGCCATTTGCATTTCTTCATTTACTTTAAACATCAATTCAACTTAAGAGGTGATTTATGAGAGACAACTGAGGGCACTATGAAGATCTGTATATTTGGGAGTAACTGAAGACAATACTGCACCACTTTGCAGCGCATCATCTATTTTGTTAATGATTCAGGAACAGTGAAACTAATGGAGAAACAATCACCTGGCAATTTGCATCTTCTTGTTTTAAAATAATACCTTAAGGAATTCAAGCAGACAAGAATTCATCATATGTAATAGCGAACCGTGACATGTTAACATCCATCCCAAGTTCCAGAGCTTTTCTATACCTTTTTTTCATCTCTTTCCTGCAGTTAGGGAAACCAGCAAAGAACTATTCTGAAACTGTCCACTACACAATCCCAAAATATATGTTGTATCATGAGAACAGTTCTCTACTCAAGACTCAAATTCTTTATTAAAAAGAAAAAAAAACACTTTTAACACTCCCCCTCTCCTCCCCCCAAATCTATAACCTGAATATTCTGCCATATAGTTTTCTATGTTCTTGACATTTAGCCTCAGAACAGGTACTACAGTATCTCACACCTATGGCTTAAGGTATCAAATCAAATACACATGCCCTCACACCACTTCCTCGCAAACCACTTGCACCAGCTAGTGATCAGCTCCATTGCAGAGACTGTCAAGACTTCCTGCAGGTTGGTACTCCCTTGGGTGCTCATATTCTGACACTTACTTGCAACAGAAGCAAATAGATTTTAAAGGCCGAGCAAGACACTTATCTCAGAAGCAAGACATAACACCTTTCCCAGACAGACACGCTAGCAAGAATACTGTCATGGCACATAGTTCTAGGTCTTGGTTGCTGTGGAAAACAGGTGAGCATGACCTAAATGAAACTCCAAACTGAAAAGAAACAGTATCCAGAGTAAATTCTTACAGCCAATAGGGTTACAAACAAAAACCAATGCAAACCAGTTCAAGCTTAATCTTTCCTCGCTTATGTGCTGTTTATCACCAACTTGCATTTTTAGAATGTATATACATTTGAAAAATAAAACTGATCAATGAGTGCAAAAAAGACTGTAAGAACAGATATGCAGAACTAAGCCCAGTCACATGATGAACCCGAACATTTAAAAAATATTTTGAGAAGACATAACAGAATGCTTACAACAGCCCTTTTATTGAAGCTTTAGTTTTGCAGACAGTATTTTCCTACTTTCAAATGGGTTTAGTATGTTTCTGAACATACTGTATTATTTGACGCATGTACATTCAGCTGTTATACATATTTCTAGCCTGCTAATTTTGCAAATTCAGTCTGCTCTTACTTAAGATGATCCAACTGAATGTGGAATCTTACCAAGGCTGTTGCTACTTCAGTTATGTGATGACCCTGGTTAATTGACAGCACTGACATCAAAACATCCTTTTCTTGTCAAACTTAATTTGGATCTGAACATCGACCAACAAGTTATGGTCAGTGCATCTGACCAACTTGCCGTCTTTCTTCATTGCCTTCCAGGAAGTCCTGTCACCTCCTGCCACTGTCATCTGCTACATCATTCCTTCCTCCACAACCATGTCACCTCGCTGCACCATGTAGCCACTGGTGATGTTCCACCTCACCTCTTTTTGATACACGACTGAGCTAAGTCATGACAACCCCTTTCTTCTGTTGATACTCTTCATCATTAGCACGGCACGGCTGCTACGTCACTTGTGGCCCTATATTGGACTCAGGAGTCACACCACTACACGTCACTCCTGCAGTGAGCTCCCGACGCAGCTTGGCAGCCCCAACATCGGCTGCGTTACGCCACGCTGCGTCAGTGTGGCAATTCCTCCGCTGCCCTAACGCCTGCCCTTCGCAGCCCGCAGCCCAGCCTCCCTCTCCCGCTTCACTGTGGAAAGCCCGTTGCTTCACACCATGGGCCGCTCCCTTCCTGAGCTGTCAGCAAAGCCATCTCCCACTGCTGCCGTGGCCTGTGGGAAGGGATTCACTCGTGTGCCACCGTGGAGACCCCCACAGCGAATGGGGTTCACGGGACGCTCTCCAGCCCAACGTGGAGGGGCTCCACGAGTGGCAAGCCCCAAATCGCATCCCCTCGGAGCCACCCACCCCCAGCCCAGCCCTCACCTTGACATGAGGCCCGTCCACCGCCTTGGTCGCCAGCCCCTCCACCAGGTCGCCCCTCAGCTCCACCAGGAAGCGCAGCCCGCCCTCCAGGCGGCCCAGGTGCTGGAAGAGACCCCGGTACTGGGGGCTGAGGTAGTAGCGGAGCCGGTCCTCGGCCTGCAGCAGGGCCCCCAGCTCCCTCTGCTGCTCCCGGGCCTGCAGCACCTTGGCGCTGAACTCCGCCACCCGGCCGTGGTCCACGCCGAAATCGCGGGCCAAGCGGGTGAGGAGCTCGGCCCTGGGCTGCCCGGCCCCCAGGGCGCGGTAGTAGCGCACGAACTCCGCGCCGCGCAGCTCCGCCGGGGGAGGCGCTTTCTCCTTGGTCTCGTAGGGCGGCAGCGGAGGTACGGAGCGACTCAGCAGCTCCTCCATGCCCGCCACGGAGGCGGTGCCGGAGCCCGCCGGGCCCCGGCGCAGGCCGGCCGCCACCCAGACGCGACGCAACCCCCGCGGCACCGCCCAGGGCCCACGCAGGAGGGGCCGCGGGCTCAGACACGGGCCCAGGCGGCTCATGCCGCCCCTCACCTCTTGCGACAGCCGCGCAACACCCTCCGCCGGGGCCAGGCCGCAGCACCGCCTTCGGGGCCGCGGCGGGCGGGCTGATTGGCTGGCATCGCGGACTGCCAGCGCTCCTCGCCTATCGAAAGCGAGGAGAGTGTGGCGGGGTTGGGGGGGTGGCGGCCGCCATCTTGAGCGTGGCGCGCAGCGAAAGGGTCCCTGTGCGTCCTGCCGGGGTGGCCGCTGCGGCCGGAGGTGTTCCCGGCGCTTCTTCATGGTTCCCTGAGTGCGCTTTCCCTTAGCCTTCACTGTACAACCCTTTGGCCCCTGTATCTTTCTCACCTGTCGCTCCCATTTTTCCCCTACCCACCACTGTTTCCCCTCACAGCTCACCTGCACCTGAGGGAGAGGCCTGAGGTGAGGGTGGGCTAGGCCGTGGCCCTGAGAGAGTTCGGATGGCATCAAAGATAGCAGTGGCATCCAAAAAGGTTTGTCGCCACGGTCTTAGGAGGTCGGCAGGTTTGAGCTCCTGGAAGCCAGCCAGCTGTCAGTTTGAGCGGCTGAGCAGTGAGGGTACAGGGGTTACTGCACAGTCCCCAGAAACACAGGCCAGGCCTGCTGGCATCTGATTGCTCTGAAGTAAGTGCAGGTAACCGCACAAATTTGATTGTGCAATTTGAGGACACAGTGCTGGAAGTAGCGTGCCCTTTAGGACCTGTAGCAAAAAACTCCAGTCGTGAGCCCAAAGTCCTCTGAAGTGCATCAGGACTATTCATGAATGAAGCTAAACATATACATACTGCTCCCAGTTCAGTCTTGCAAAGACGTATTTACCTCCTTTTGACATCCCGTGTCATTGCTACCGTTACATGCCCATTAAACCAAGCAAAACACATAGGTTGGATTGATATCCGTGAGATTAGAATTGAGCACCAATTGTCCTGACCTTCAGAAGCACAGGGAAATCTTAATTCTCGACATTCAAAATAAGAATTGAGGAGGGAATCAAGCCCTCTCTACCAGTGAAGAGACAAACATAAAAACAGAGCACTACCTAATTACTCTATGTTAGAGCTTCCCGAGGGGGGAGGAAAAAAAAAAAAAAAAAAAGAGCTATGTGAGCAGTATAGCCCTGGGGAACTAAGGATCACAAGCTAAGCTAAGTTACCCTCAAGAGAGGGAAAGCATGACTCAGAAACATTACAATATATGAAAAATACTTTTTAAAAACATTTGAATACCCCAGGCAATGAATTAAGTTTCACAAATTCCCTTAACAGCTTTATAACTTTGTTTTCAGCAAAAGTGAAAGCCCTCAAAAGTTGCCTGGTTAGTCCTTCAGCTTCACCTCTGCAGGAAACAGGCTGTCAAAGAAAGCTTCTGTCTATGTCAGATTCGCAAGCTAATATTTTCAGAGACAGAGGAATGGGTAAGTAAGAATTTTCACCAAATAACATGATGATATTTGTATGTGCACTGTTTATAGACAGCAATGCTGCAGTTTTAAATGGGTATCCATTAGCCAAGTACAACTTTTTCCATTTGAAAACCAAAATAAAACATTTTTAGCAGTGCTTCATAACAAGAGGTGGACAGGCTTGGGTTTTTTTCAATAAAGGGTAGCTAGAAATTGAACTTTTCCTTCTATATATTTAATAATGATCTTTAATCTGCTGTATTAGTTTGTCATATATATGATTATATAATAAACTTCTTTACAACCCAGGCTGCAGATTTGGTTAACATAAGCCTAAAAATTGTGCTAAAAGTCTCCATAAGCCCAGTTAGTCTTTGTGGCAGTTTTGGTTAGTGCACATTAGCTTCTGAAACCATCAGGACAAAACAGCTGTTTTCAATTCATGGGCCAAAAAACCTAGATACTCTTATGCACATGGATATCCACAGGAAGAGACATCAATGTCTTTTTAGTGTGTTAAGACACTCCTGTAACTCTGTGTAAATGAATTAAATCAAAGCATTAGGGCATTTACAAAAATATTAGTAGAAAGCCTTATGCACCTGTTCAGTTTCTATATGATTCAGAGACTCATGGAAATTTCAAGAAGCCCAAGATTGAGATGTTAGTACAGTGAGAGTGGTGATGGAAGTTGAAGGCTTACGGCCTCTCAGGAAATGGTCAGCATTTCTCAGGATCAAATCCTTTTAAAATCCTACATAGAAATCGCTTCTATTCTTTTCATTTTGACAGCCCTCTCAGATTGGCCTTGGTTACGATTCTTACAGTAACATAGTTCTCTTGCATAACCCACAGGCCATAAAAACTAGCCACCTATATTGTTCATCGACAAAAACACATTGTGGTATAAGTTCTAAGGCTTTGAAAAGTAAGACATTTCTTTTGAAATCTTCTACTGCTTCTTTTTTTCCCCCTAGGGAAAACTATTATCTGCTTCAGCTGCTGCTTGAAAAATGAAAACACATCTCTTTCTGTCAGGACCTGAGGGCACTAATAGACTTTAATGGCCCTGACCAGCCTCACCTGGGCCTTCTCTCACACCCTCCCGTGGGCCCAGGAGCCCCCATTTCAGCTCAGCCTGGAGGGTTTCAGTTCCTTCCTGAGCTGTGCTGTGGGAGTCTCCAGTTCAGCCATGGCCATGCCTGTGCCTGGCTGTCTCTGATCCTAAACTGTAGACTTGCTTCCTGGCCTGAATTTGTATCTGCCTTGCCACTATGGACATGCCTACCAATTACTGGGCTGTGTCTGGCTCTGGTTTCTATTATTGGGCCCAATCCAGACTCATGTTTCTGGCTTGACCTTACATCACAGAGCTGCTTGTTGATCTGGACTCTTGGTTGAACCTGGCTGCTGCCTGGGCCTGCTCTGCTCACCTTGCTCAGGTATGGTGGGGCTATGTTCTCCTTGGCTCCCTGTCCTGTAGGGAGCAGCCACCACTTGCTTTTGCCTGATGCTTCCTATGCACCGTTCCCAAGGCAGATAAGCAAGTTATTCAGGTCCAAGAACTTACTTTCCTTGAAATAAGAAAGACCTTGCTAAACTTTGGAAGTTAATTTCTTATATTCTTATGAGGTCTATTTTTTTTGCCTTGTTGAAAACTGAATGTTATCAGAAAACTGAAGATTGAAAGATACTAATTACACTTCAGTAATTGTAACTTCTATCTTCAAGCAAAAAGAGAAGCATATAAAAGATGGAAAGTCAATCTGATCCTTCCCCCCCCTCCCCCCTTAGTCAGTTAAAATGGTGAATAAAAATAAAATGCATGTCCTGGATTCTCTGCTTAATAGTTCCACTGTAATGAAGATAGACTGATTTATGCCAGATGTGAATATAGTCCTGTGGCTGGGGTTTTGTTTGGGTTTTTTTTAGTATTTGCACTTCTGTGTAGAGTGCCACGTAAGTGTATGTAGGACAAGAGTCTTAAATGAGGAACAGATTGTACTACTATTAAAAAGAGTAGCAGAACTTCAATTAACTTCAAAGGAAACACGATGGAGCCATGCATTTCCAACAAAGTCTGCGTTTGTGCCTGCACAGTGTTTATCCTAGGGAGATTTATAAGGAAACTTTACTCCCCACCTATCATAAAGATATCATGACTAAGATTTTTTTCTTGTGTGTAATAATGGGGTGTATACACAAATTTTCTTTTTCTAAGAATAGTTCTCAAACCAAAGGGGTTTTTTTAATATCTACTAGAAATTATTAAAAAGACCTATTTGTTTAATTGAAAAACAGCCCTTTTCAGGTTGATATTAGGAAAAAAAGCCGAGAGATGATAAAAGGCCTCTTCCCCTGTTTTTCTTTCAAGGTTGGTGAATTAGCAGTGCTTACAGTGTCATGGCGCAGCGGTAAGCTGTGTTGCAAGCTCTAAATGTGTTTTGTAATAGCTTGGAAAAGAGTTTGTAAAATCACTTTAAATGAAAGAGTATCCCATTTCGAAGATTTCATAAATCTCATAAGGTATTGGAAAAAGAAAATCTGCTGTAGTTACTTAGTTGAAAAGTAGGATCTTTTCAGCTTTCATACTAGCTCTTCGATTATGTAGACCCTCCAGATAGTCAATTCTATATGGCAATTCTGAGGCTTGTTTTGTTATAACTCCCAAAGCTGGCTGTTTAAAATTAGATAGCAATGTTCAATTGTCAGAGTTGTAGGCAGTGTTTAATCTTAATTTTAGATAAATATGATATTGTTTTATAGAATTATCGGCTATAAGCACATGACGCTTGCACACAAAGGCTATAGAATAAATTCTATGCTCTCAACTGAACAATTTTGTTAGACCTTTGTTGTAAGGCTAGCTGGGTTCAGTGTTTTGTTCCTGATTCTTCAGATCGTCAAGTGCTTGTTTAATTTGCCTGCAGTGGGTTGTTTGCTAGGTAATGAAATGAAGTACTGAACAGAATAGGTGTCTGTCTTTGAGATCAGATCATGGTAATATTTGTTTCAAGTGATTAATCTTTCTATATTGAGTAGTTCTCTGAAATAATGGTTATGAAGCTAAGGATTTTTATTTAGGTGTCTGTAGAATCAGAACTTTTATAATAAAACTCTGGTTTATATGTCTTTTTCTACCAGCTTTATTTATAACTGTCAGTGGACTAAGCCTATTTCTCAGACTCAAATGTTTTATCCTTTTTAAAAAAGTAAAATAAATGCCCTTGGAGATTTTAAGAAACGTCTTTAAGATTTCAGTGGATAGTTAAAATGAATGTGATACTTTTTTATTTGCATTCATGGGTCTTAAGTACAATGTTGGAAGTTGCCAATGTTCTTATGAACGTTGACCTGATTCGCTTTATTGTCCAATGCTTGATTTTTCTCTTACAGGGTTTGATAGTAAATAAAAGTGGAATATAGTACATGGGTTTATATGTAAATGTACTTCACCCTTATTACCACAGAATCCTTATAATTAGCATGGAGATTGGCAGCGTACAGGCTTCAAGCTGCTCTTTTCCCCCCTATTTGTGTTGAGCTCATGAGAAACAGCAACAAAACTCAAACTTCTGTTTTAGTATGAAAAATAAAAGGTGAATGTTAGCCAAAGTTGTCACCCCCCCCTTTACAAATAGCCTTTTCCTTTTTTCCTCATTTTGTCTTTTCCTCACTTTAAGAAGTCTTAACTGATGATTCAGTTCATAGATAATACTATTAGTATTTACACAGTTCATTCGGTTCCTTGATATTAATTCTTGTTAAGGCTCAGATGGCACATTAGAGGAAAATGAGGCCAAAGATTTAAGCAGATACTTTTAATTATGGCTGGCTTTAATGTAAGATGGACAGAATCCTACAGGACAGCATATGAAGCTAATCTTTTCTGCATGCAACTTTTATGCTTATAGCACAAATCATACAGTATAGTAGCAAATTCTTCCTTATAATAGTTATTTCTAAACTGATGTTTGTAATTTTTCTCCTTGATTGCTGAGCCAGATTTTTACACTTGCATGAATTTGGATGTCAAAGCAGTAAGTTCTTAAATAAATTACCTCCTAGCCTGCAGAAATAAGGCTGTGTATGTAAGAGTAAGAAGCTATCTGCCTGTTTTCCTGCTTGCAGTAAAAATTATTAGATTTTTAAACATAATGGAACAGAGCAAGGAGGACGAGGAACAGAGGTCGTCAGGAAGGGGAAGTTGCATGATTCAAATATTGAGGGAATACGAAAAGTAATTTGTATTTTATTTATGTGTTTAGTCACAGAAGTTGAATGAGAAATTTAATGAAATATTTGTGATTCTTCAGGGGAGGATGTATAACTTTTTTTTCATCTGTCATGACAGGGTTATAGATGTTGGGCTGAACTGACCTGTGCTCTAACTTAGATTGTGAACAGTATAGCATATTATGTGAACTTTCTAGTTTTCATTGCTTTCTCTTTTTTTTCTTCATCATAAAAGATTAGATGAATAGCTCAATACAGCCCAATGAGTCTGAGCTCTGCAGTACTTAAGGGAATAAACGACCTGAAGCACTGACAATCCAAGTTTTTTATTGAAGTAGAGGCCTGATTTCTTGTAACTGGATTATGTGTAAAGTGTTATGTTGTCCATGAGTGACCTTGGCCTTGCCCTGGATGACCAGTCTCTCTCTCTCTCTCTTTCTCTGTGATTAGAGTGTTTTTTCTAGCCCCCTCCAATTCAGCTTCAGGCATTTGTCTGAGTTAAAGGATTTATGAGATCAGATGAGGAGGAGTTCAGGATGCAACATAGTTATTTACTGTGTAAATGTTACTTCTTTTACAGTTAGTATTTAAGTCTACAGGGATAAGTGTAGGCTGGCTGTTATAATCCTATGCAAATTTATTTAGTCTCTTGTATGCTAAAAACATTCATTAGTTTTAATAAAATAACGCAAGGATTGGGAAATTGAGAGATGTGATAATTGCTTTACCCAGCATGGAACTTAATATTCAGGAAACAAAGTATTTTAAAATCTTTTGCTTTTATACTAGTGGCAATGAAAATAATGCTTTTATATTATTGTCTTCAAAAGACCTGATTTTTAATGTTGTCGGAGTTTCCTTGAGGAAATTTTTTTTGAAAATTATCTGTTGGAATAGCTGTGGTGCTTGGACTCAGTTCTCTTGTTGCACACTGGCTTGCTCTGTGACATGGAAATACACACATGGTCTTATTTTGCAAAGCTACCAGCAGACTAATCACATGTGTAATGCTATAGCTGATGCATTGAAGTGTTTACAGTGTTTAGTTTGTGTATAAAACTAAGAATACCAAAATTGCAAGGATGTCAAAACTTATGATACCAACCTATTAATCTGTCACCAACTCTAAAGGCCTCTAAAAGCTTGATTACCATTGAGGTGTCTCCACATTATTCCCACTGTTATGCATGTATGAATCGCCAGTGAGGAAAAGGTGATGCTTATTTTGGCCATTTCTATTGTTTCTGTGCATTTACTACATACTATTTGTTTAGTTTCTTAAGGTTGGTGTGACTGTGGAATTAAAAAAAAAAAAAAACCAAACAAAAAAACAAAACAATGCTTTGTCAGCCAGTTAATCTAGCGTTTTAAAATTATGTTTGGAAAGGAGCTATTACTGGTGAGTGGGAAATACATATAGATTAGCTTCTGTTCTTCTGGTGATGTCACTAGGTTTACTCCCATAGTTGATGGGAGGAGAGAGGTTCTTCCAGAAGGTAACTAAATGTGTTCATCTCTCTCCATTGACTGTAGAGAGATCCTGGTGTCTGTTGTCAGTGTAACCCAAGCAAACTAGCTAGCGTTTCTTCCCCTTACACCTTCAGATCACAGGGCAGATACTTCATGTAACATAATTATTATGAATAGGCCACAGTCAGGCCTCACAGATGGTGGGAAGAGCTTCCCCTAAGCTGCAGAGGAGGCTGTGTCAGGAAGCCAGTGAAAGCTGCTGAACTTGAGCAGTACTGGAGGTACGGACCCATCAGCCAGGGCCCAGCGGGCACTGAAGCAGTTGTTACCAAACCTTTAAATCTTTCTTGCTCAGTAGATTTATTTTCCCTGCCAAAAATGGATCTTGTTCTAGTTTATGTACTGATAAAATGCATCTTGGAGATAAAAAGCGCTTCAGTGTGCTTCCAAGAGTTGCAAATAATTTTATTACCAGGCTTGAGCCAATTTTTCCCCATCACAGAAGCTCACTACAGTAGTTCAGAAAGGCAGATGTCAGTGGCTTGTCCCTAGTACCCTTTCTGCTGCATAGTTGCCAGAACAATTTTTACCTTAAGGCCTGCACTCTCTGCTTTGCAGTGAACAATATTTAGGAGCACTGTGTTGCCATTAAAATAATGGTGAAAACCAGGCACTTCTGTGTCAATCACTGCAAGGGCTAAGGCTCAAATGTAATACACACTCGATGCAGGGAGCTCCTTCAGACTTTTTGGCTATGATGTAATCCTTATTCCTAGGCCTGAATTTTTAAGCCTCACTGCCTGCAGCTGATGCAGTTAATGTATAATCCTGAGGCTTGTGAGCAGAGATTGAAATTTAAATGTCTGTGTCCAGTTTTAGAAGGGGATTGGGGGAGGAATATTTTCTGAATTTTATACTAACATGTGTGAAAGTGCTGTTATGCCATTACTTAGAGATCTAAATGCAGCTGGAGTATAGTTCGTAGTTTTCATTTAAACTTCTATTGATTACTGACCCAAAAGAAATTACCCACAAACTGGAACATTAAAACCTCTGCTGTGCAGAGGTGTATTTCATTTAACGTGATAGTAAATATAGTTATACAAGAGGGAGAAGAATCTTAGGGAGACTTGTCTGATGCTGCAGATGGCTTTTTGCAAATACTGTACTGGTGGCTGGTGAAATCTCCAAAGGATAGAAAAAATAAGTCAAGGCCACAACCTCAATTTACAGCATAACAAAATTAGAAATTGAAAGGATTTGGGGGGAATTCGCCTCTTAGGAAGAAACTGTGATTTTTGTGTCTCTTGGTGTGCTGATATATCTCTGCCCTTGTAATTGAGTGTAGTACTGAGGGTGTACAGTGTTTTTGGTCTTTTTACAATGGTTAGAGACTGGTGCTAATGACTTTTCTGAGCTTTACACTGCAGTTATTGTGCAGGATTTTAAATGCAGATGTGCACATTCACATGCTTGTAACTGATCATGAGGTAACGCTGAATGTGTACTTCATGAATTCATGGTAATACGGTGTGGGCTAGGTATTTGCATTGATAACTGAGTGATCTTCATTCCTGCATATGTAGTATTTACATCTACCTGGAGTCACCTAGCTTTGATGTGCGTGGATCAATGTGCTTATATGCTCTGGTTATGAGTGATGAATAATATAAGAACTAGAGGCTGAACGAATGAAATAATCTTATTTTACATACTAATTGCTGTACTATTTGATGTTTTCTTCAAAGTAAAGCTTTTATCACCAGTTTAAGTTGAATTTGTATGGATTAACAAAGATTAGTACAGGAATTTAAAAAAATATGAACTGTAATACTTTGTATAATATTCATTCAGGACAAGAAAACACTTAAAGATTAAGTTGCAGAATAACAATTAATTGTATGACATTTTTATAATTACTAGAATTGTACTTTTTATCTTCAAAATACTTAAGCAAATGTCTGCGCTACAGATAGGTTGTAGGAAAATCAGCTGAATCTGTTACCTACATGATATTCTGGCTGGGATCAGCACATGGAAATTTAAGATCCTTGTTAGGAAGCAGTGTACCTCTGGAACTGCTAAAGATCTTTGGAAGTGGCATTCAAGGTGTGTAATTATTTGTGTGAAACAAAAGAAGAAAGAAGGGTCAGTCTTGTAATTCTTTCATGGATGTTTTGTTACTGCTTATTGGAAGTGTTTGTTACATTCTTCTTCTGTTTTCCTTTCTTTGGCTGTGAATTCATCACCTGCAACTTGAAGTGCAATTTATTCCATAGTTATTGTATTTTCTCATGGATGCTAAGGAAGAGATGTGTAGGAGCAGACAAATTCACTTAATGTTGGCTGGTTGGGTCATCTGTGTCACTGAATAAAGACAATGTAGGTAGTAATGTCTTTTTTTCTAACTGTAGGACTTGCTTTGTATACAAACTTCCTACCTTGTCTACTGTTGTGCTTTCCTTAATGAAGTATTTATTTGAAACCCCTTTCCCATTTGATTTTTTTACTTGCATCCTAACAAGATGTGACAGGGGGTAGCAGACTGGTAAAGCATGAAGACCTGTAAATAAAGGAGCTGTTCCATCTTATTAAATTTGTGCAAAAAAAAAAAAAAAAAATTGAGAGAACTGTTTCATATGCTATTAGATTATTTCCTCACAGTTGCAGGTATTTGATGACAGTATTTCAGATTTAGTATGTTTTTAATGTATCAAATATAATTCTTTTCCTATAGCTTTGTCAGTCACTCTTTTTTTTAAATGAGCTAAAGGTTTCTCCTTTGCTTTTTAATTATTCCACAGATTAATATATTGTAAATGGAGTCATTTCTATGCCTCAAATTAAGCTAATTCTGTTTCAGCTTTTTCTCAATTTTTCCTGTAATTAAGACCCATAAACCCATAGCAGAGAATAAAATAAAAATAATTAAAAAATTAAAAAGGGGGGGGGGGGCAGCACATCTATTTGGCTTCCTTAATCATAAATTGCTTAAAACTTTTTCTGAAACAGCCACTACAAGGGAAATGATCAACAAACTTGACAGCCTGTATGTAGTTTTGAAAAGAACATAAAGTTTTCAGACAGTAGTCTCATCAGGGATCCCAGTTGTAAACAGTCTGGAGTGTACCCACTTAATTATATGAAAACCTGGCATGGTGCTCTGGGGAAGAATTAAAAAATGCTAAACCTGCATCCCACACTGAAGTGGAATATTTAATCAAGTCAAAAGCTCCATTGCACCCTATAGCAAGCCAAGTTAAATCTAGGCTGTTAAATATTTTATTAGTGTTGATGTTCATTCTAGCCATATATCAGATCATGGTAACAACAACAGAAGTATTTCTTTCACTTAGAGAGTGTGGGACTATGATATGTAATTTTCCTTGACACTTATGATGGTTACTATGGAAAGTGGCCTCAAGGAGAGCTGTGCTTGAGATATGTGGCGGCCCAGGCTGAAATGTGTTAAGATGGTCTGGATGCCATACAGAAATAAACAATTCATACATGTGTACTGTTCTTTGTTCTTTTTGCACTGCTAGGCACCATTAAATACATTAATATAAAAAAAAGAGGGTATTGTAGTAACTCTCTGGCACACGGACTACTTTTACTCAAGCCCAAGGACACATCTAAAGAACAAAAAAAAAAAACCCAAAAAACAAAACCATGTTCTTTTCTTAAAAGTAAGCTCATATAACTGAAAAATACAGGTTTCCTTGTATGGTACTTGTAAAGCCAGTTGTATTTAAATTATTTATTATTTTTAACCATTTTGAGAGCTATTTCAGTGCTTTGGCAAGCAAACTTGGACAAAAAGTAAGTTTGTGCTGCAGGTCAACACATACTTTTATTGGCTATAAATTACTTGTTAGGTATTCAGTGGTTTACGATGCTTACACTGGAGAGTCACCATAAAAGCAGTTAGACACATAGTATGTCAGAAATACATTTTTCATGCTTTTGAGATCTTCTAGGACATTGCTTAGGGACTAATGCATGACTGTGTGCCATAAAGTTAAATGAAAGCTGGCTTCTTCCGAAAATGTTTATTTTAAAAGACACTGAATTCAGGTGGAAATATTGCTAGACACTAGTGATCACTAGAAACCTGTCATTGTCTTCGGCAGCTTACTACAGATAAGCTTTAAATGGAAAATTAATAAGCTCTACTTTTACAAAAGAGCTAGTTTAAGCAGCTTGCAAGAGGCCACGTGTACTGACACTATACATAGGTTTCTAGTGACTTTCACAGTTTTCGAGCCATTGATGCCAAGTGAACAGAAATGCTTTAGAAATGCCAATTAATTGAAAGTACAATTAAGCTGTAGATAGCTAAAAACAATGCAAACTTAAATCCCAGTTTGGCATTTTACTATATTGTCTGATTCCTGTTCCCACATGAGCCAAACATCAGGTCGGGGTCAAGAATTAACACAGGACTTACTCTTGTGTCCACAGTCATTTAATTTGCTAAAACAGAATTCAGCTTGCTTTCTGAAGAAGCAAGTCAATAATGTTTTATTACCAGCCTGTCATCTGATGCCTTTTGAAACCACCTTCTTGTTCCAATGTTCTGCAATAATGAAGCCTCCAATGTTGCTCCTTTATACGTGTTTGTAACCTTTTCACACTTTAAATGACCTCTTGTTTATTATGCTCTATAGAATAACAGCAAATACGGTGCAGGGTGGGGAAGACTAATTACCTCATCTTGGTAATTATGAATACCACACTAAATATCCCTCTGACACTTCTCCTTTCAGGGATTAATTGTTCCAGTTATTGCCACCCCTGAGGCATGCCTACATGAAAAGTGTCCGGTCGTGAAAAGTGTATTCTGTGCATGTGACCTGCTGAAGAATATGTACAAATTGATGAGAAACAAACTTTTTCTGATTGTATAATCAAATGTAGGGCCTTGTAATAAGCAGGTCATGATAAATGTAGTTAAGTTGATTTTTAACAATAGTATGTTGGGATAGGACAGAAATAAACTCAGCAGTTCTGAAAGTAGGTCTGTTTCTGACTACAAGTATATACTTAACCTCATGTAGGTATCCTGTGAGTCTATGGTGTGGTATCCTTATATTTGTTTATTTTGACCTCTTTTGTTTGTGATTGAATTTGCATTTTTCCCATATTTTTTGGTGTATGTAGGCATTATATAACTTCTCAGGTTGATAGAATGGACTCAGATGTCTTTCAGTGGTGTTCCTCTTAGTGACTGACTGAAATGTAGTACTGTTCGGCTTTGCTAGGGAATAAATGCATATTTATCGCTATAAGCTTGAGCTTTCTCTACCACTCATAGGAAACCAGCAATGGGCTGCAGGCAAGCTAGTCTTTGCTGATGGATAGCTGTGCTAGAAAACTTTTAATTTAAAGGAAACATTCTTCTAGAATGGACGTACAGATGGGGAAGACCACTGAATTGGTGAGCAGAAACCGATGGAAATATGTTATTTTCCTGTTCTACAGTTTGAAGGTAGCAAAAGCTTGTACAGCATGTGCAGGATGAATAGCTTGAATAATGTAATTCTACTGCTTTATATGTGTATGTGGAGATAGTGCCTGTCTTGAATATCTTTCAATTGAAATACTAAGACCAATTGCATTTAACTAGAGAGGGAAAAAAGGCTGCATTGAACACATCACCCAAAGACTTTCCGCTTAGGTTTAGGACCGTATTTTGACAGAATAGAGAATGCCAGCAAAGCAGTCTGTAAAGGGCTTGTATGTGATGGTCAGTAACGTGGAGTTTTTGTCCGACTCCCATAGACAAACTCATGGAGCTCTTATGCAAGAGCTTTGCTTTTTCATACCTATCTTGTACTCAATCTACCATGCTTCACTTTATTAGTTTCATTCCTGCTGGATGTCCACCTTCTAAAAATTACTTGTTTAGCAGAAGACCTAGTGAATCTTTAATTTGATCCTTTTTGTTATTGTTCTAGTTCCTTTTTTCTTAGGCATGAGAATATTTAATGAGGAGCCACAGAATGCTTTAGGATTTTGTGGCTTTCAAAAAGTCTATTTCAACTAACTGTTGTCCACTTTTAATAGCAAATCCTTCTTACAAAAAAAAAAAAAGGGGAGGGGGGAAGCAGGATCACTTGACATGACTAGAGTAGAAAGCAATTACACAAGCACTACTATCAGCACATGTGGGAGGACAGTAACACTTGGCAGAAGAGGAGTGAGTGAGTGCTGCTAAGGTCAGTAAACTTGTAACTCAGCTCAGTGCCAGCCAGAAGAGCAATCCTGATGATGGCTTTGCTCTGTTCCCTTGAGATACTGTTGCTTGAGATTTTAGAATACTTTCAAGAAGTATGTGAAGCTTGTGTTCAATTAGTCCCAAGGACTTGTACAGAAAATATCACATTAAAGAACTTTTAAATAAATGATATATTAATTTAGGGACTGAAGACATCTTGTTAACTCATCTCGGAACATGACTGTGTTAGTCTTAAGACCTTTTGATGCAATTGTTATGATGCCTGATTATTGAGGTTCTTCACCTTACAAATGTTTTTTTATCTCCTTCAGTAAACTATCACAGGTGTACCCCCGACTATCTTAAGCATGTCCTGCCATGGATATACTATCAGTGTGTTAAGAGAATAGATATTAAAGTGCAGTCAATGAGAATGAAGTCTTGCTAAGAGAGGACTTTTAATGAAATGACAGTTCCTTGATTATTGGAATCGGAATCTCTAGCATATGAGCAGTTCTGCATGCTGAGATGTGAGAAGATAAACTCGTTGTTTCAAACTATATAATCTGTGCATGCAGGAAATTTGGGGTTGGTTTTCTGGTACACGTGTCAACTGCTTTCTTAATTAGAAACAAACAAATAGCTAAGCCAGAATATGATTACCTTAAAGTTGTAAAAAGCTGTATTCCTGCAAACATCTGTGTGGGCATGGACTTTATTCCCCTGGATAAGTACTTGAAGGATGAGGCCCTGTAATCCTTTGGAACAGTTTTTTCTCAGCCCATGCAAACGACTGACACTTAATAATTTCACTGCTGTAGGTCGTTGTGATTCTTCTGTGTTCATTTATGCAGAGGAAATAAGTTCCTGATAAGCAGGTTTGTATCTTTTATAAGCAAACACGGTGTTGGCTGATTTGGGAGTTTCCTGCAAAAGTGTCATTTTGATCTATGAATCTTCACTGTAATGAGAGCACAGAATAAAGCCACCACAAGAAAGAAACTAATGAAAACAAAATCCAGCTGTAATAAGAGACCAGTAAGAAGAACAGGCTTTAGATAACTGGCTTCAAAAAACTGACAGTTTAATTAAAATTCTTATTGGGAACACTAGGTAATATAGCTTTGTATTTAATAGGACTATTTTGCAAAACAAGTGTGTAACTGTATTTCAAAATATAAATTAATTGGTTACTGGCTAGAAAAATGACTGAGATTAGAAGGCATTTGTGCCATTATCCTGCACTATTTGGCCTCTTTCTATGCTACAAGGTGCAATGAGATAGTGGTCAGATTTTGCATGACCAGTCTTGCAAAACTGAGCTATTTCAATGTTTTGTTAAGATTTTTGGATGCTACTGAAACAAGGCTGAAGCAATGTATGCTTCTAGTTAAGTCTAGAGTCTTATGTCGTGAAAGGAAGAAAAAAAAAAGGAAAAAGAGGTATTTAGGGGTTTTTTAATTATTCCTATTGACACAAATCAAAGATGTACATATTGTCTTAAATGCTTTTAATAAAAATGGGCTGAGTTTCAGGCTGACTTTCATTTGGAATGTAAAATGAAAACCTTTTTGAATAAGAATATTGATAGTTTCCCTTCAAACTTCATAGATAGTTGTTTCTAAGCTTATCTTTGCAAAGTTCATGCAAAGCCTAGCGTATGTCTTGCTTATCTCTTGCATGTTGCAGTGCTTCAGAATACTGCATGACAATCATTTATTTTACACCACTATGAGTGGGTAAGAATTAATCCAGCTTTACAGCGAGGCTGAAAGTACAGAAGCGAAGTGATTTGCTCAAGGTCATCCAGAAGATTATTGGCAGAGCCAGGATTAGAACTTACTTTTTAAATCCTAAAAGATGAGAATTTGTAACAGCGGGGTGGGGGGTGGTCTCTTATGAATTTTAGTAAATTTAAACACTTTCTTGTAAGCTTGCTTCGGTCCACAGTAACAGTAAACCAGGTAGGCATACAAGAAAAGAAATGTATCTTTTCTTCTCTTTTGGCTTTCCTCTTTAATTTATGGTATTTAAGATTAACTGTTGGGGCCAAATTCTTTAAAGCTTCCTTCCTTATACCCCTGGTAGGTGAGGCCCCTTGGAATTCATGTTTGCATAAATGGGGAATGCAAAAGCTTGAGTCTGACTCAAAAGACGTATTTATGTATGCTTTATTTTTAACCTTCACATAAATTGCTACTGTAAGCAGATTAAAGTCAATGTGGAAATTTGAGGGTTTTAAGAAATGTCTGTCTATACATCTGTTTTGATAATTTTAGTTAGCTCTCTGACAAATATAATTTGATTCTTCTAATGAACTGCTTCTAAACAAAATCTGACTAGCCCTAAAAAAATCCAAAACCCTGAAAGTGGTACATATCGCTAGTAAGATGATTGTTGTTGTTGTGTTGCAGGGGTTAAATGCCAGTGATTCTTTGGGTGGTTACTACAGTGTGTTGGTTTCTATTTATACTGTAAAGCATGTTAAAGGATCAGGAAGCTAAATGAGGGGAAGGTCTTAATTAGCATTGTGAGCCCTATTTTACCCCTGTTTTTCTGTGCAGGCACAAAATAATCTATTGGCTGGTTCAGAGTTCAAGCAGAACTCCTGATAAAAAAAGAAACATAAAAGCTAAAAGAGTGTTGAGATGACTGTTATACAGTTGAGCATGCCAAATATCATGTAGTCTATAGAATACTTGTATCTGTGGAAGCATTGACAAAACAACAGTACTTGGGCTATTTTGTTTTAAAATTTATTGCACTTATTTCATGCTAAAAACACATTGAGGTTCCAACCTTTGAACCTTTTGTAATAAATACTTCTTAAGCAAACCTTTAGAACAGATTTCTTGATATGTCCATTTAAAAGCTTTTAAAAACAGACTCCTTTTCAACCTCCAGTGTTTATTCTAGTTAACTGCTTCATAATGCATTTTTGCCCTTTCTTGCAAGAAGAACCCTGGAGCACAGATCCTTCATTATGATTCTGAAAGTAAAGTTCAAGTTTTGGTATGTTGTGTTACTAAGGGAATTCCTTGGTTGATTTCCTGCTGTGCCATGCCACAGAATTTCCCTTCTTAGGTAAACCAGAGGTAACATAAATAGTTCTAAATATCACCCAGAAGTGAAATGACTAGTTGGTAACTTGTTGTTCAGAAACACCAGCACTGTGAACTTTTTGACAATATGCAGCAGTTTCTAGTAGTAGCCCTCTTATGAAGTAGATTGAGATTATTATTGCATGTTGGAGCCAGAGTTCAATGAGACATTAAAACATCTATTTATTCATGGAACTTGTAGACCACAGTTGTCTTAAGGTTATGCAGTAATGCAGGAACCAGTCCTGAAAGAATAAATATTTCTGTGCAAGTAAAAGAGCTGTGTGGAATGTCTGTTTCTCAATTGCTTGAATTTACTGTGATCAAATATTTAAGACTTTTGATAAAGTGAACCCCAGGAGAAACTGTTAATCTTCAGACTTGACTTTTTGGTTATAATTTTATGTGTATAGATACTCTATTAGCTCACAAATATAATAGGATCAGAAAAGCTCAACGATGTCAATAACTTCCTGGGGATTCCACAACAACAATCTAATTAAAGGGGAGGTGATTTGAGGATTTGGCGTGAAAATACCAGAATGTAGAGTGAGCTGAATCTGTAAGTTTTTGAACCATGTGTTATTGCAGGTTGCTGGACTTGAGCGAACTGCTCATTACCAGACATCTGGCATTGCATGCCTCTTCAGATGAGAGCTTGTCTTCTTCCTGATAACTTATTAAAAAGGCAGCTTGAGGCATAGCTGTGCTGTCCAGTTGGGTGGGGATGATGACAAAACCATGTTTCTGTAATTCTGGGTGGGATGTTCTGGCTGTGTTCTTCTTAAAGTACTTCATGAACCATAACAAATTGAGAAGTGTTATACAAATCACCAAGTCTCCTAAAAAAATATTTATTACATTTGTGACATTTAACCATGGGTGATAATGAGTACATATTTGTTGAACTTTGAAAGTTCAAGCCCCAGTAAAAATCAATCTGGATCACACCTTGTGCTGAAGCTAATACATCCTGCTCAGACTTGCTTGCACTTAACATGGCAGAACTTTGCAACTACAGATCTTGAATGAACCATGCTGTAACTTTTCAGCTGCCCATGATCTGTAGAAATGGTTTCATAGTTTCCTGAGGTCTGGAAAAAAAATCAAATTAAGGAGCCAAAGATAAAGCTTAAATCTCAACAATTCTTTAAATATATCAGTTGTCTGATTCCTACTTGGAACAGAAACACTTGTTAGGCTTAGAAAAATTCTGGACAAAAAGTAAGAAAATAAGTCTCCTAAAACATTTAACTGAATGGAGAGCGGCGTTTATTGACCAGTATGCTTATGTAATATTTACTTAATTTATGTACTCATTTACAAGCCTTCTTTTCCCCACCTTTTTAAGAGAAACATAGCCTCTCTGTCCTTCTAAGTCTGTGACATGTATTTGCAACTTTTACTGGGTTCTTCCAAAATCTGATGGAGATTTTGACAAAAGAGGAAAGACAAAAAGGTGGAAAAAATGACTAAAAAGAAAAAAGGTTCTTAAATCAGGGCCCTGTCAATAGCATCATGCAAACTAAATTTAACAGCTAATTTACTGGTGACAGAAATATAATCCATATAATTTATGCATCTAATATAACCTGTCATTTGTGTTTAAGGAGGGGAGCAAGGCAGCATCTAATAAAATGTAGAAGAAAAATGAGTTTAAGGTGAGTGACAGAAATGTTCATTACCTCAATTCTTTCCTGTGGTGTTCCTCCCTTTTTCAGGCAGGAATCTTAAGTGTTTGATCCTTATGAAGTACAGAATTATTACTTTAAAGGACATCTCTTTTTTTTTTTTCCCCCTTTCTTGTCAAAGCTTAAAATTGTTCCAGTTCAAAACCAATCAAAGAAGAAACAGGAGATTCTGACTTCATCCTTGTCCAAAGAGAGCAAAGAGAAAAGAGGCCAAGGGCTGTTTCAGAGATGAAAGTCATGCGTAAATTAATCTGAAATCACCATCAATCTTTTCAGATCATGTCCAGACTATGTATTAGATACACATAGGTAAGTAAAAGAGGTTAGTACCTTCTGCAGTCTGCACCAGATGAGAGGAAATCCAAATGCTATGAAAGACAATTGTAAATATGTGGTACTATCATGATATGCTAAAATTAATTTATTTTAGAGTTGCATCTGGAAATACAAAACAGGTTTGAAGAAACTGTGGGACATTGAAAAATACTTGAAGCAAAACCAAAGCGATATTCTGGACTTAAGTTCCTAGTGCATTTTTTTCTGTTGCTTTTGTAAATGGCATATAATGATTAGTGATGCCAAAGTCCTAAAGAAGGCCTGGTACAGAGCAACATCCCATCTGTTGTAGTAGCACAAGCTGACTCATCACACTAATCCCTGTGTAGGTCAGAAGTCTTGATAATCAAGACATTGACTTCAGGGCATTGACTGTAGCCAAGAAGTAAGAGGGCTGTAAAAGTATCTGCTGTAACTCTTATTTTGACTAACACTTCTTCTGTTGCATTATGATTTGGGGTTTTTGCTCTCTCTAGGCTTTTGGAAGAATGGGAGAAGGCAGCATGCAACAGCCTTACAAAGCTAGTTTCTGTATTAAGAGAAGAATTTTGAGGCTGTTAATGTCATGTCTGAGGGAAGACATGACTCATCCAGTTAAGTGCATCTTAATAACAGTATAAAATAAGAAGCTTCTCTACACAATTGCATTAAAGGAACTTTCTGAAAAATATAAATCTAGTGTAAAATCCTTCTTGCTATGACAGGCATTAGTTCCTGTAAAAATGTTTTCTATTTACTACATGTTTGCAGTTGAGAGTTCAGAGAGACTACAGTACATTGCAGACTGTGATATTTATGTTATGTGATGTGATAAATGCATTTATCCAGAGGCATTTTTCTATTAGATTAAGAGGTACTGTTGATTTTAAAAATGGAAAATTGTTGTTTTCAGAATAGACAATAGAGCAAACAACCTATTACCTCTGGCTTTTTGTTTATTTATATTGTAGTTCTATGATATTATTATTTTAAAGCAAAGGCTAGCTCCCTTGCTAATTTTATCTATGGTATTTATCAACAACATATAATGAAGACAGCATATTGTCTATAAGCTATTCTTATAGAGCCATGGGAACTCAGAACTTGCTTAGCAGTTTTTAAAACTAATACTTCTAGTTAAGTAGTCTTTTTAAAATTTTAAATGCTTCAAACACTCATATTTAAGCTTGAATAAGCAGTTCGAACTTTAATTGCTTTCATTTGAAATACAAGGATGAAACTGGGAATCCTGTGTTTCAGCAAAATTATGGATGTATGTGTTCCTTCATGCAGTTTTATTTCAGATGTTACTTTGGGGAAAGAACTTATGACTCTAGTTTTGCACAGTGCCTGTTTTTCTACCACCATAGTCTGGTTTTGTGTAGGCTCTTTTAATACACATTCCTGTAAAAGCATCACTCTTGAACTGGTTTCATATGCATCTCATTGGCCATTAATCTCGTATTGTTATAAAATGGTCATTTATTTATCAGCATGATATTTAGGACCCTCAGTGAGGTTTGGGGCTATTCAGTTTCCAAGTAGGTAGCTTGAGGAGCAGAGGGAAAGTGGCATGTACAGTGCAATTATCGCTACTTGAAACCTTTCCAACAGAACATTTCCTCAGAAGGAAGTAGTTTTGCCAAAATGGAAACTTTCCACAAGTCCATACCAACTTCAGTAAAATGCAGTTGTGAAAGAGAAGTCAAAATGAGTCATTTCAATAAATGTCAAAACATTTCTGAAAGAGAACTTCTAGGGTTTTTCCAAGTGTGTTAATTTTTATACTATATATTTTAAAATATAATATGGAAATCAAATGTTTCTCTTGACTCAAAATGCCTAACATGTTAGCTTTTATAGGAAACTCTAAGTAGCAAATTTGGAGAAGAATTGGGATGAAAATTGGTTTCACAATGGAAATTTTGGGGGGCTTTGACCAGGGCTAAAACCCAGAGTCCCTTATGGTCTCATACAGGCTCCTCAGGTGTTTGTGCTATTTTGGGGTGAAATTCGCATCTTGGATGTATGCAAGTGCAAAAGTATTTAAAAAAAAAAAAAAGTCAAGCAGGAAGAGATCAAGTGACATTGCTAAACAGAATAAGGTTGAAAGGATAAAGCAAGGCATGCAGGACAACAAGAGTAAGGCTAGAGTGAAAAAATGCAAAGGGTGGCTGGAACAACTAATGATGAGAGATGAAGAACACTTAGCAAATCCATCTGACATCAGTGTTAGAAAGCCATTGCTTTTTGTGTTTAGTCTTTTATTGCCATTTTGGAGGCTTTCTCACTTCTAAACCTCAGGTCTGAACATTTTATCATGGTGTTTAATACCATGTACTTTAGTACTTAATATTTTAAAATCACTGAACCTAAAACTAATACTAAACCATATATTTTGATTATTAAAGTCTCTGAAAATATCTTGTTCTTGACCTAATAAAAAGGATGAGCTCATATCTTGCTGTGTCATCAGGTTAAACTTTTAAACATAGATTGCCAGGTTTGTCATAATTGTTGCCAGTGAACATTTAGCATGTCTGGAGTGAATTAAGTGTATGCAACAATAAGATATTAAGCATTGTGAAGGAAACCCAAGCTAAGTGACCTCAGAACTCCCATGTGCCCTTTTCATGTATGACTGGCAAAGCTCCTCTGTCTGTACTTGCTGTAATCCTTGCCATTAATGCAGTGATAATCACACCAGCAAGGGAATAGCTCTTATGTGGCCAAGCATGTTAGGCACCAAAATGGCTGTAACGCTTTCAGGTTTACTTTAAATGAGTTTGGTTATAGATCAAGTGAAGAATGTGCATTGATACTGTTTCATCAAGATGACTTCTTCACATTAGACTTCCTCAGACTTGATGAAGCTATATAGCATAGAAAATGCTAGTTAAAAAATCCTTTTTATTTCACATATCTTCTATCCTATGGAGCTCTTTGTTTTGCAAATTATTTTGCATATAATAAAAAGACAGGGGAGATTGGGTGAAAATGCCACCAGTCTGCACCTTGAAGTTAGTAGCTACTGTATTCATCAGTTGAATTTCCAATTTTTTAAATTTCTAATGTGTACTTTGGATAAAAAAATAATATATATGTATTTCCCTAGTTTTCAGCTGAAATGAGGTCACACTGAAGTAGAACTACTTCTGACTAGAAAAGCACAGTCTGCTAATGGAAGTGATGGGGAAATATGAACTGGTGTATACAATTTTGTCATTGACTGTTGATTCAGCTTAAATATGGCTGCACAAAAAGAACAATCTCCAGTTCAAGACTTTCAGGAGAAAAGCACAGCTGAGTGAACCTCTTTAAACAAAATCATCACCAAGTTAAAAAAAAAAACCCAATAATTTTTTTCCACTCTTTTTGTTTTCAAATAGCCAGTATCAAAGTTAACTGATGATTTATTTTTGAGTCAAAGGATGGTCATATATTCAGAACTGTCATTTGAGTCTGTTTAAGCTATCATGAGCTGTTTATTCTTCAGTTCTTACATTTAGTTCCTTATACTTCTATGAAAAAATTACGTCATCAGGGAATGATGAAGTGGCAGTAAATGGTGGTTGGTCTGCTAGGATTCAGGTCAGGAACTGCTTCTGATTGGGGTGGGGGAAAGAATGGGAAGTCTATGTGAATAAAGCACAACATTTTCCAGGTGAAGCTTAGATGATGTCTCCTGGGAAAAGTGAAATTTTCTTAAGACAGATCTGATTCAGTCATAAAAATCATGTATCCACTGCCAGCTTAAGTCCCATTAGGCTTTAAAATGCAAAGGAGCAGGTATTGGAAATGCAGATACAGTTCTGTTTCTTATGGAGGTTTGGAACAGGAGGAAATAAACTATCCCTTGATTTAGCATAATTTGCAATGTTCACAAGACCTTTCTCCAAAAGGGCTGGTTACTAAGAGTTTTTGAGAGCAGTTGCTTCAATGATCATAACATTCAGGAGATTAAAAAACAAATAAAAATAATAATATTCCTGATAGACCTAGGGAAATGAAGTCAAGTGAGTTATAAAAGGCTTGCCTCATGATTGCTCTAATTTTGTAGAAAGTGCTATACCTAATACAAAAGCTGTCTTGTATTCAATTTACATAAAGCGCTTTAGTACTGGACCAAGAGAGTTATAATCCCCCCCCCCCCCCCCCCAAGTATAGTAATCTCACAAGAGAAGAAGATGTAATGGGTAGAAATAGTGGTATTAAGTTAGGAAAAAAAACACCTAAATCCTCCACTTTCGTCACCTAAGCATAAAAAGAGGGGAAACAACTGTTACAGTAATTGTTTTCATATGAAAAAATATAGCTACCAGTCTTACAGATCTCCTTGCTTTCCAACCAATGGGAAGTCCGTCCAAGAGCCATACTGCATTGGCTACAGTTTGTTTCCTCTGAACCAATATTCAGACCTTTTAAAAAAGAAATTTATTCCTTTTACTCAAAAGTTGAAAGAGATTCTCTTTGTAATCAATACATAATGGCCCACTCTTATTCTTTGCAGTTAGTCTCTGTGAATCTTTTTGAAAAGATTATATCCTTGCATTCTTATGATCATCTCTAAAAGCAAAGTTGTGACTGTGTACTTCTGGTTTTTGCAAACATGTCTGAACAGTCTGACTTACTAGGATGGGTCTTCCAAGCTAAGAATATATGTTTGTTTTCTGTAGAATCTAAACTGTACATCAGTACCAACCTGGGAAGTGCCTCTAACTGCCCCAGGTGAGACTTGGAGACTACACAATTTCTTCATTTCTGATATGCGTCTTCAGGAAAGTATGCTGTCACACAAGGTGCCCAGAAGTCTTAAAAGTGAACGAAAGTATCCCCTGTACTGGTGTGGTGTTCATGAAGAATCGGCAGAAGTTTATGAAAAAAATAAACATTTTTTTTTCTGATTATTATGCTTCTTGGAACCAATAGCACCTGCATTTAATCACCAGAAAGGCAGTCATTCGTTAGCTTGTAAAACTCTGCCAATTTATCACTATTGTTTAATTAAGTTTCTCTTGAGAAACTGTAGGACCACTAAGCAAAACCACACAATGATAGGTGAATTCTCAAGAAGTAATATGGTTTAGTGCATTGAAACTGACTTTTCTTAATTCTAAAACAATGGGAGATAAACATTAAGGCCAAACGATAATGCAAGTTTCTGTTCCTAGTCTAAGTTAATTGGGTAAATTATTGGTGTGTAGGTTATTCCTTATTTTGTGCTTTTCACTGTACCATGTGGCTGATGATTTGTGACTATGGTTTTACGCTACCCATCAGTAGATTAAGGCATTCGCTGCTCATTCTTTATTATACTTTCAGTAAACTGTGCTTTCATTTGATTTTAGTTCATAGTATAGATTTGAGAAAGGTTACTTAACTGACTTCATGGTAACTTGCACTTTCTGAGTAAGAGACAACTCCTAACAATTCTTAGAGCAGGTAGGAATAGTTTTACTTGATAGGACAACACACATGCATTGAAATCAGTGACTTATTTGGAATGGAAACCTCCTGTCATAACTGAGGTGGAGGCAAGCAAACCTTTCTTCCTAACAAAATAGCCAGAAAGAAGAGAGAAAGTTTTTAATTTCTGCTCAGCTTGATGAGGAAATTGTACTTTTTCCTTAATCTGTCTAGAAGTCAGCCTATTCCTGACCTGCTTCTTAAGGAGCTATGGGATCAGTTCCTAAGGTCAGACATTCTGAAGTTGCACTGGCTGAGTAGGTTGCTGCCTCCAAAAATCTGCCTGTCCCTGAAGCAGCCACTCCTTTTAGAGTAGTGGTAAAAGGTGGTCCTGATCTGTTAATAGGCTGTCTTATGGCTCTTGGGTACCTGTGAGAACCCAGGGGATTGCAGTTGGGTGCAAGAACCTCAATGCAATTGCAAATTCTGGGTCTGCAACCTGAAATCCTGGTGTCTGAGCTAGGGAACTCAGATTTTCATTGCAGCACCATGTATGAGCATTTTAACTTCTGTGATAGTAGAGGCCCAGGCTCTCTTGTTTTGGAAAGATTTTAGTGTCTTGGTGCAGAGAGAAGGTGGTCATTTTTGGTTTTGATTTGTTGTTCTACTTTTAAGGCCCTTTCCCTGTTTTACACACAAACATTTCATGTTTGAGAAGTCAGTAACAAAGCAGTATCTTTAAATTTGTCTTAATGTATCAAGGCTGCAAAGAGAATGAGGTAGCAAAGATTCCACTGTTTATAGCTCCTGGTTTTTCTTTGCTGCTGCTTTGTAAAGCAAAGCTTCATTTATTACCTTTTAGAGCAATACATTTTATGGTTGTTATGTGATAGATGACTTCAGGCAGCACAGTACATTTTCCTTTCCTGAGGTTTTCTTATGTGTGTATGTATGCCTGCACTTAAAGGGAGAGTGGAATTATCTGAAACAGTAAAAAAGGAAGCTAAGGGATTAGTAGAGAATAGTTCTGTCTTGAAATGAACGTGAGAGAAAGAGCAACAGAAGAAATGGTAAGTACATATTAGAATTTACATTTTGGTTTAACAGTAAAGCACCCAAATGAGGAAAATCTAGTCTCAGATTCTTCAGCACTCTAGGTAAACATATGCAAAGAGCCATTTAAAAGATTCAGTTGTCTTTTGGTGACAATATTATCTCTTCTTTAATTGACAATCACAGTTACACTTAAAAAACCTGTCTGAGTACACTTATCTCTCTTCAAATTTATCACTGTGATAAAAGCTATGAAAACAATAGCAGAAATAGTTATATTTAGTACTTCATGTCTAATTATTTCTACAGATTTAAATTGCTTTGTCTAACTGGAAGTAGCAGTGTTTTCTGTTTGGGTTCCCCCCCACCCAAACAGTCCCCAATGTCCCCGTAAGAGTAGATTTCTACCACTTTGCCTTCTAAGCACAATCAGAACATGATAACACAGAATCCTGGAAGTTTTGTAACAAAGTAAGATGCCTTGTTCTTCTGATGCTCTCTTCACATATTTATCATTTCCTGTAAGGAGAATATTCCAATGCATTTTTACTACACTGTGTGGATTAATGTTTTCTATCTAGGAAAACATAAACAGAAGTATCAAAACCCTAGACCAGACTGATCTTAGGCCTGAAGAATAACAGAATTATTAGAGGTATAATTTATAATGCTGTATAGGTTTGTAGATGTCACTTTTCAGCTTTGCTTGTAACTAGACAACTAGAGCTAAAGTAGAGAACACTGAATTTTTATTTAAGGGAGGAAGGTTCAAAAGTAATCTTGACTCAAACTTTATGGTCTTTATATGTTAAAGGATAGGCAAATGGAGCTGTTGCACTCAAATCAGAGTGAGCATTGATCGCCTTGTTGATGAGATCTAAATGATGGCTTATTGAAAAAAGTATGTATATGTGGCTTTTTTTATGTCAGACATTGCTACTTCATTGTTTTTACATTCTTGAAAAAAAAAGTCCCATCAATGACAGATAATGTTTGACAATACTGAAGAACCTATTAACTGTTTACCTTAAAAAATATTTTGCTACCTTTGTAGTAATTTTGCAGTTCCAATTAGTGATTGCTTGTTTCCACTGTCCTGATTGTTAGTTTACAGGTAAATGGTTCACTTTCTATATTGTCTCTCAACTGGTAAATCAAGGCTGAAAAGGTAATAGCAATAAGAAAATTGCAAGGTAGCTTTAATGGCTAAAGTATGGGAACAAATTTTTTGTGACTCTCATAAAAACCAAAAGAATTGAGCCAAATGAATTCTTTTACATCTGAATTTGCAGTTGCAAGTTCACTGCTTAGTGCATAGAGGGAGATGATAGTCTTTTACATGTAATGGTGTTTCATTAGCTTCCCTATTTATTCAAATTATGCTTTTACTGTTATAGAACTGTTATGTTTATATTTACATTTTATAGTCTTATGTTTACTTAAGAGAATAACTTGAAAACATTCCACAGATGTAGCAGCACTGAAAACCTGCCACAATCCAGTGAAAAAGTGCTTAGTTAGTAAATAGCATTTAATCAAAACCATTCAGACTGTTAGGGGGAAAAAAAACCCACTTTTATGGTAATTGCATTGGAATAAAAGATATGCTGCTGTTTCTTGACTGGTATGCAACTGGCAAGTCAGTATTCATGCTTTGAGTAGCCTTAATGGGTGGGTCAATGTCTGCAAATGGCAAAGGCCTCTGAAAGAGTATTTTAGTTAATATAACTATAAAACATCTCCCATCAGCTGTGACAGTAGAAAACTGACTTGGTGAAGTATTCTACCTAGTGTCTGCAGAAGTACTTCGTTGTACCATCATCAGTAGGCTTCAATATGTGCAATAAATCAATAATGTGCAATCCTTCTGTAGAGTAAAAGCAAATACCAAAATATGGAACATGAGACAGAGGAAAACCTTGTTTCCTAATATTAGATTAATCAGTCACTTACCAGCATTTGCAAATAAAATACCTAAAAGATGTATTATTTTTCTCTGGGCAGTCTGTTACTTTCCACTTCAGAAAGCTGAATGTTTTCCAGCACGAACTTAGCACGAAGGCTAGCAGCCTCGCTACAGTACTTTTTACTGAGTACTCAATTTCCTATTCTTGTCTAGCATTCCAAGACTTGCATGTGCTGTTCTAGTAATTTTAAAAAGAAACTCTTGAATCATAGAATCATAGAATAGTTTGGGTTGGAAGGGACCTTTAAAGGTCATCTAGTGCAACCCCCAAGACACCACACAGATTCATCTGTCTTTAGCATACAGACTTTGAAGTGACTCTTCAGGCTAATGAAAGTGTTAGAGGATGCTGAGATTGCCAAGTCAAGATTACTCAAGTTAAGATGTGCTAGTTTTAAACCACACAGCGTAGCCTTAATGCGTAGGCACAAGGTCAATTTTACTTTTTTTTTTTTTTTACCGACATGAGGAAGTCTGTGCACTGCTGAAATCCTGCTGGATTTCAGGCCAGTGATTTGGATATAAAGCAGAAGCTTGGACACAGTACACTTAGACTGTATGTACTTGAGTTATTTGGTCAAGGTTTGCAAACTTTTTCTATCCAGGACACCCAAATCTCCAGTTTTCTTACTAGCAGAGCTTCTGATGTCTGGTGGTCTGAACCCCTCTGCATAAGGGGTTTGACAGAGATTTTAATGCTGGTTTATGCAGGAGGGAAAAGAGCTCTGGGAGTCTTACTACCTGGCTTTAGAATTATGTTTCCAATTTGTGGGAGCAATGTGTCCATGGTCATTTTGGGTCAAGATGCTCTAATTCCATAAATTGTCTCCTTTGCTCTGTTCCTGCTGCCCAAAGGTGCGTCTCTTCAAACAGTGAGAGCATTAAAGCAATGTATCCTCTGTAAGGACTTTACCTATGTTAGAGCAAGATGAGTAAAGATCATGTTGCATAATAAAATAATTATGAATTTAGTCATTTATCTTGCAAGTCTTCCATGTTCTCATTCATAAGGAGGGGAAAATCTCAAGTATTAATTGATATTTCTAATTAATTGACAACATCTGCGGGTAAATTCCAAACTATGAATTTTGGCCAAACTACCCATTTATGGTGTCAGGCTTTTCTGTGTTGTTGTTTTTGGTTGTTTTTTTTTTAATTGAGTTTAAAAGGTCTTTGTTTTACATTTTGGCTTGCCGAGTCTTTAAAGAAAAGTGAAAGTTGAAAAGCACATTTTTTAAACGTATTTCAAATGAAATAACATTCTTGCAGCTTCAGGGTTCACAAATATTTTCAGACAAACCAATATCTATTAGAAAATTTTTAAACAGACATTACAAATGTAAGTATAGAAAGAATTAATTTGCAATACTTTATCATAAAGGCATTTGCAAATAGCTTCCTGCATTACTCCACTACTTATAGTTATTTGTTCTTTTTCCACTGGAGCAGACTAAAATTCTTCTTTCCAGCTACTTGCTGCTGTTATCTCTTGAAATGAATTGTGCTCCCCATACGGCACCCACGATCGATGCAAATATGCTTTGATTTTTTCACAAAGCAATTACCCATAAATACCAGAGTTCATTGCCAGGTTAGTACATATTGTACTACTGATTTAAAATTGGAGGACTCACTTATAAACACTTTCTTTTTGCATTATCGTTTAGTACTTGAATGATGTGATGCTTCACTATCAGTTTATTTCCAAACACAGTTAAATGCTTGACTCTATCACCTGAACATAAGAACCCCCTTCCCAATTTTTCATGTGTACAGCGTGGCTTCTTTTGATGTGTTTTGAGTTGTGAGGTCTCGTAAAAAGAATGGTAAGTTTTCCCACTTTTTGATGAACTTGACTTAAATTCAGAAATCCTGGTAAGGATGTTATAAAAATCAAATAGCACTGGAGCGTATTTTGGGCTAAACTCTAAAGTCACTGCAAAGAAGAGCTAACTTTGATTCAACTGTAATGTGCCTAATCTGTATTTGAGACATACTCTTTGTCCTTTTGGAGGTACCATTTTAAACAAGCAAAAAGCAAAATAAGGAAGTGTGAATAGTGAAAACAAGGTCTTGCTTGTCAACCTACTGGTCTTCTACCAAGGATAAAAATATGTATTTCAGAGTAGAAGTGCTGCTATTTTCTGGTTTTTGCAAAGAAACTTTTGAGAGAGTTTTTAAAAGAAATTTGCACAGTGTCAGCGTTTGGGGAGAGAAACTGCAGCTCACTGAACTCCAAGCACTACACTTCAGAGACATCATTCAACGCATAGTAAGGGGAATAAGAAAACTGTTTTCTCATCTCAGTGGAGGATCTTGGGGGGTTTTTTAAAGTGAAAAGTTGTCCATTTCTCAAATGCAGACTTGTTTCTATCAGCCTGTAGCTTCACTGAGACACAATATGCTACTCTGAAGGCTGTTCTTCATTACACATTTGCTACTCACATATTTGCATGTTTCATAATGTTTCTTCTCTTGAATTGTGCTATTTGCAATTAATATCTGGGCTGATCCCCAGATTTATGAATTACTTGAAATTCTTATGCTGTGGATAACATTCCACCTGTATTTACTTGTTTTGAATTTCTTCCCTGGAGCAAGTTAGTATTCAGTAGGTATTCAATCCCAACTTATTTTCACAGACAAGAAGCAAAGTAGAGGTTTTCACCTTTGATATTCTTTATTGTTTCAGAGTTGTAAAGGGACTGGTTCTGCCTCTTTTTTGAATGAAATACTGGTTATTCTACTAAATCAATATCAAATCTGATAGACATGAGGCAAATGAGTTCCTGAAAACTCAATATGGGCAAAGTTTTGACTTAGCAATTTTTGGACTTTTCACCCCAGAATTATGATGAGGAAGACAAAGGGATGTGTTTATTCCTGGATCAGCTTCATATTAATCACTTTTTAAAGCTGTTTACTTGTAGAAAATTTCCTGACTCTTTTGACAACAGCTAAGACGTACAGAAGTACATGCTTTATTCTGGATTTCAGCACAGTCAGCACATGGTGCTCAACCGTTTTGTATTTATTTGGAAAGACTTTGAAATGTGACATACTAGACTGTTCCTACAGACTTGGTGAGGTTAGGAAGTGGCCATTTACTCACTTTTATTTACCCCTAAACTTGTCTGTTTGGTGTTGCAGGCCTGGCAGTGAACATAGCTAAAAGCTATATTACTCAGATAAGAAGCAAACTTCATTTAATGTTTACCCTTGACTCCTCTGCTGCAAGTAACTCCTCCAGTTTTAAGGAAAAGAGTTTCTTTCTTTGATGTCACTCCAGTTACACTTTGGAGAACTTTTCTGAGGGATATATCTCCCAGGATGTAGGTGTCACTTAGATTCTGATGAAAGCTTTTCCTGTGATTCAGATTTATATGAAACCGTGTAATTGAGGTTTGGTCCCAAATGCTTTGGCATTCCTAATGCTTGATGCTGAAAGTAGTTTGGCTTTATCTTCCCTTTTAGAAATGTTATTTCCTTCATATAGAGACATTCTTTCCCTTGTCCCTTCCAAATTTTGGGGTCTTGTTGAGAGGAGGTTTGATTATAAAGAACCTGAGCGCCAAGTATTATATGACATCCTTGAATGATGGAAGAAACAACAGGAGACAGAACTGACCCAAAAAATCTAAGCCTCCTAATTCTGTGGCGGTGTTCCAACACATCTGTAGAAGAAAGGCAGCTCTTTACAAGATGGCTGGCCTAGGAGAGCTCCAAATGAGCAAATAAAAACTAGTTTTCTTATTTGAGCAGTGGTTTTTTTTCCAGTCTAGCTGTTAAACTTTTCCAGCTTTAAGATGGAAGCAGTTTTCTTTGTTTTGTCCCACCTCCCTTCAAACATGATGGAATTTTCCATCTGCCTTCACCTCAATGTGCCGATGCTTTATTTATGCTAACAGTAGTTTTTGAACTGTACTGAAGCACCGCTTTACACTTATTGCCCCAAGGAATGGGAAAACCTTTCAAATTACTTAGCCCCTGTGGATTATCAAGCCTTATTGTATCTATATTCCTACTGTCTGATACTAAGGAGCATCATATTGCACCGTACAGATGTTCAGAGCCTCACATTGTAATAATGACGAGATTTTTCGTTTGGCTGCATAGTACTACTCTGCCAGTTTAAATCTGCTTTTTCATGCACATTTTGCATCTGTGTATTGCACTCTTTTCTGCATACAGGGGAAAATGAGGAAATTAAACCCCACTCTGTGTCTGTAAACTTCTTCCATGGTTTTGCCTTCTCATTCAAAGGTTCCCAAACCATGTTTTAGTTTAATTGTTGCATGCAAGCTGATGTGTGTAAATAAATCTATGGTTACTTTGTTGGCTTTTATCAAGTAAAAAAAAAAAAAAAAAGCTGAACTTTCTGAAGTTAGCTTATGGACGACAGTCATAAAAATGAATTGTAACTTCCAAACTTAATTCCATATTTTTTGAAATTAGGCTATTATTAGTTGAAATGTTAGGTTATTGTTAGAATTAGATATGGTTGGTACATATGGCTGGATCTCATAGCTGTTTATAAATCAATATCAGCACTCCACATCCATGATAGCTCAGGCAGAATGGATAGTCCAGTTTAAGGATCCTGTAGGATGATTGGGGTATTTTATCCTGAGTAAATTCAGGATAAAAACACTGCCTCCTACTGCTTTGTGGAGTCAGAGCAATGGATTATTTAAAGGCAGATCAGTTTCCCAATGTGGCTCCAAGTCAGTGGCACAGTCAGACCGAAGGAACTATAGTTGTAATATGGTGCTGAAACCAGACAAATATTTTCTGAAGAAAATAGTCAATGCTAATCGGATGACCTGTGTCTAGAGTATTTTTCTTCCCTGTTTGTGTGATTATGAAAAGTTCAAAGGTAATTTCACAAACTTGCATCCAAATGACTCAACATTGTTAAATGTTCAGCCACCCACTGTGATTTAGCATAGTAATCAGTTTAAGAATATTCTATGTTGAAAAATGATTAGACACTTCCTGTATTCGGCTCCCCAGGGTTTTCCAGGGCTTTTACACTTCCGCAAGAATAAAGCTTTAATTAAAAAAAAGTGTTTTATTTAAAAAAAAAAAAAACCACCAATCTACAAATCTGTGCTATTGTCCTAATAATTGCTTTATATTTTAAGTAGGTGTTTTTCTTTAGCTAACCTTCTACTACGCACATTAAATTTCAGAGGAAAATTTCTTTAGTAGTGGTGGCATCATAGTGTTCTGAGCATTAATTTGCTGCATTACTTGAAGGAGCAATACTTATTTACAGGGCATGTTTCTCATGGAACATTTTTCTAAGTAGTCTTGCGTCATTTGCCTGGTAAGAGCAACAGCTGCAAAAGAGTCATATCAGTGCCAAATCACAGACTAGTTGTTATTAATGACATGCTACTGAATTAGATTATATATATTTTTTTTTTTTTTTTTTACTTTTCATGAAAAGGTGTTTGGTGGTCTGAGCATAATCCTGGAAGTTGTGATTTTCTGCTACACTCGAAACATTACTGTCAACAGCTTTTTGGAGAATTGATTCTCTGTATTATCATACTGACTAATAACTGTTCTCTCCTGTAAAATGAAGATACTTTCTCAATTCTCACTTTACTGAGAACTAATATTTGGGCTTTTAGAGGTGAAAAGCTTATCAAATTTTTGACCTGGTGTTGCATAAAAAACTTTGAAAGCTGAAGTTGACAGGGTGATAGTAGAGTGTGATGTGTGCCAGAAATGATTGCTTTTGTTTTCGGGTAGAGATTAGACAGTTCTGAAATCAAGAAGCAGAGACAAAACCTATGACCTTATGCTTAATTTCAATATTAATAAAGTCTAGGAGAAATAATTATTTCATCTGCTGTAAAAATAATTTCCTTTAATATGAAAGTTAGCCTGGGTAATAGGTTAATGTGACAAATGTCTCTAGCTTTTTCATTATCTATGGTGTAAATAAAAGAATACTCAGAAACAGCTAGGATGGCATTTGGTTTTTCCTATTCTGAGGATTTGTCTTTCTGGGAATTAGGATTACATCACATCCTTGCCAGAGGTAATAAGGTGAAAAACCTCTCTTATTTATCCCCTAGAGGTGTACTTGTCTTGTTAACGGCTCCCAGTAGGTGTCTGTAGAAAGTTTACCTTCTTTATTATGAATTGTATAATGAGCTTACAAGCACTAATTGTTTCGGTATGGGTTTTTATTTGGTATCAGGGTAGCCACTGAAACAAGTCTAGTAGTTTATATAATTGATTTTTTCCAAGAGATCCTACTGCTGAATCAACTAATGATAGTGTATTAAAAAAAAAAAAAAATTAATACCTTAACTCTGCCAAGCAAGTTGTTTTTTATTATAGAATAATCATTAATAGAAGAACTGAGTGAGATCAGTAGTAGGAAAATACCTTATTTTAAAGGTTCTCGAAACCATCTTTTGACTGCCTTCCCTTCATACCTCATGCCTTCCTCTAAAAATAGAATGGTGCTCATTCATAAATCCTGTAATAAAAGTGTTTTCTGGTATGAATGTGCATACACAATTCTGATCTACAGCCTATCAAAATAATTGAAATATACCCACTATCTTAGCTGGCTTTTTAGATTGGATCTGTGTAATAGTGGTGGTTGGTTGCTTGGAGGGAAGCAAGTAGGGGTGGGAAGGTGGAATCCCTGAGCTTTTCATTAGACTAACCCCCATTTATAATCATGTGGCAGATACATCCTCATATAGATAGACAAATGAATGTACGAGGTTTGATCTAAAATGTCAGAGCTTTGTCAAAATAAGTTCTGAACATGTACTGGAGCATTTTTAGTTGACTTTTGATATGTAAAATATAAATGTATTGTTTATGGGGGTGTTATACAGAACAGTTTCTGATTTGCTGGGTTTTTTTTTTTCCCCACATATAATAAGCTTTGAGCATTTTTCAGATCAGGTAGTGTAATTGCAGATCCATTGAGATTTTCATGAACTTAGCAATTGATTCAAAGTTAAACAAAAGGTGATGCATGTGGAGAGAAGAAATTAAAATTTTATTAGGTGCAGTAGCATCAATCCCGATATATTTTCCACTTTATCTTTCTTTCAACCTGAATTTAAAAATGCTGCTGTTCTTGACTAATTTTATTATTTTATAACTCGCTTCAGAAATTTATATAAACTTCAGATGCTCAGCGTTTTTTGCAAATGTTGACCCATGACTGGTCAATTTAAATTGCAACAAAGTTAGATCTACCACCCATAATTCATATAATGAAATGCCTCATAAAATCTGAAAAATAATACACTAGAAAGTGCAGAGGGAACAGGACCTTCTTCAGCTGTTGAAAAAGCAATAAAATGTTACAGTATTTCTCTGCACAGGAGCAATAACAAAAACCTTTCCAGCCAATAATCTGACTTGATTTTAAAGAATATTCAACTTGCTTTATAGTGAAGACATTTTCTGAATTTATTATGTATGTAACACAGAACTGGGTGCCAACCTGGGTAAATAATGTGGTGCGTGTTCTGATTTTTCTGTAAAATAATCTCTGCTAGGCTTGTATTTCCATATCTGAGTGCCAATGACAGTAAATAGTGATTGGGACTAAAAGCAAAAATATGTTGTGGGAAAACAAAGGCTCCCAAAACTACTTTGTGATGTTTCCAGAATAACAGTAGCATTTGTTTTATTAATACCATTACGCTTGAGTGGCTTTTCGGAACATGTCGGAATCATCTTAAACTGTTGATTTTCTAGCTCCAACTAAAACTGTGTTTTAAGAACAAATATGTTTTAAATCAGCTTTTTTGGTCAAAAACTGTTCTGGAATTTTATTAAATTATTAACTTGAGAGAATGTTTGAGTTTTATTAATGCACTACCTGTATCAAAATGACTAAATGCCATCTCCACTTACAGCCTGGATTCACTAGGGTTCTTCTGAATTGATGCTGGTTTAATTGAGATCAGTTGGGGCTTCTGTTGCTCCCCAAGGATAATTGCAGCTAGCTGTAAGCACATTTGTTGCTATGTGATGAAATAAATGACTTTGCCCTGCAGTTGCTACAGCATAACACAAAACCACACCAATCCACAAAATACTGGCTCATGTGAATGATTTCATATATATATATGTTCTAGGGTTGTCTGTGGTGTGCTAGTTATCTATATGCTTGTCTGTGGATTGGAATTACAGGGTTTTTTAATGTGAAGCATAGGGAGGTACCAATAACTTTTTTGTATTTGCATAGATCTTGATCTGACAAAGCACGTAAGTCCCATATTGATCAGCAGGATTTAAATGCATGTTATCCATTCTGCTGAGCTGAAACCAGTATTTTTAGAGTTCAGCGGCAGTGGGACAAAACTCTCTTTTGTAAGCTATTAAATAGAAAATTTGTGCGAGGAAATTTTTTCACATTTTTCTAACACTTAGAATTATTTACATTTCAAAGTAAAATGGGTTGCTCCTGTGGAAATGAAATGGGATTATTTTGCTTTGCTCTAAGACTGAACAGACCATTATGTAGCTTTGGAGTCTTGGACAAAGGCTGAAACTCAAGTGGGAAGAGTATAAATGACACATTGAAGTGGTGTGTCATAAAACCTATGATAGGTTTAAGAATGGATCCATGTTAAGAAAATAAAAAAGATGAAAGGGCAATTGACAAAATGGCATTACTGTAATAGTAGTCACTGTATAGCTGAATAAGGAAAGCTAGTGGAATGATTCCATAGTTTCAGCAGAAATTACTCCCTAACTTAACATACTGATTAAAATATATATACTTTTTACAACTTCAAAGGTTTAGGATTAAGAAGAATCAAATGCTGCTAATATTGTCTAGAATCCAACTTCTAAACAGAAGATCTGATATCACCACGAAAGGAAAGTCCTTTTATAAATACCAAAGTTGCAGTAATTCTCTTTCTGTACACGAAGTGTGTGACATACTGTTATATGACTAGCTTCACATGTTGCTCTTGCACCTCCTCTCACCAATTTTTTTATATGGTATGTAGCAGGGACATATGTTGTGCTTTGCCTGTGTAAACCCTACCCAGGGGTGGAAGAAATGTAGGTACAACTGGAATCCTTGATCCTTGGAATCACTAATTTATAGTTGCAGATGAATGTATTGGAATGGCTGTGAAGTTGCTGTTAACCTCTGATTAGACCATCTGAAATGAGTTTGTTGGTCTTGATTCAGTTGCCTGAGGCTCGTCATCACATTTGGTAGTAGCTGATGTGGTCTGCACCCAGCATAGTTATGAACAGGCAAGCTAGCTGTAAATGGTTGTGTGAACACTAGCCTCTGGCAGCTGCTTTTCTTCCTGGGCAGGAAGTAGCTTTCTTCTCTTGTAAAAAGTTTTTTAAAAAAAAAACCAAACTGTTCTGCTCTGACCAAAATGAGGTGTGTCTTCTTTTTTTGAGAAAGAAATCTGAATACTCTGTAGCTCCATAGTCTGGACCTTCCATTGATATATGGAAGACAGAGGTTCTGGGTTCAGTCTGGTCCAACAGGGAGTTGAATTTATCTCCTTAACTGTGGCATTATTGGATGTTTTGGCCAGATACTCCATTGCAGTGTTGAAGTACTCAAGAAATTAGTATAAATTTTTAAAAAGATGAGTTGTTGATCTTCATGAATTTAAGTTCTAATGGGAGAAAAGGAAAGAATGGAAAGCTCTGACAGCTTTGGTGTTAAACCACTGTTTAATGTGGAGTGAGAAGGGACAGTCAACCCATGAGAAATGAGAGTTGCTTTCAGTATTGTATTTGTTAGCATAAATAGAAAAAGGGTTTCTGCAGTTGCCAGAGCAGCACCTTTCCATGCCCTAAGTTCACATGAGTTAAACGGTCATTTCATTTATAGTGATGCATACACAATATCACATTAAACCCCGGAGCTGGAAAACACAAATTACAAACAATAAATCTGTTATACTCTGTGCATTTAATGGTTACGGTAGTATATGAATTGGCTTTGAGAAGTTGAAACCGTTTGGAATTCACCTTTGTTTTCCAATAAATAATCTCTCCGGACTGAGAATGTAGTTGTTTATTGTTGGGAACTTTATTTAACTATCACATTGGTTCCTGTGGTTAGAAGAACAAAACAGAGCAAACTTGAACCCTGGCCAGATATAGCTCAGCAGTAGCTTCTGCATCTGTGTTCATCAAACCCTTTACTGGATAATTTGAAGACACAAAGTAAACCACTCACCCAACTATCCGTTTATAGATATCAACTTCCTAAAGATTTGTTCTGAATTTCTTTTAAAGCAGTGTGGATGTTGGTGCTATTTGCCAAGTTAGTAAACTCTGCCTATGAGTGAAATAATTGCAGGGCACAGTGCATGCTTCATGTATAACTGGATCAGTGTGTGAAGAAAAGGGCATGGCAATGTGTTAGTATCTCAAAAGTCTGAGGAGGATGTCAGCAATTTAAAGCCTTTGATGTAAATAGCTTGTTCTAATTCTGTCACTTTGACTTCTATAGCAGTTGGAAAGATATAGTCCATTGTAAATATGGTAGATACATAATATTAGTTTGATTATCATAGAAGTATATAAGTAATACTAGAAATAGCAAAGAAAATGTTGGCTTGCTACTGAAAAAAAAAAAAGCAGGCTTATAAACTGATACAAATAAACTTTCTTGTTTATGCATTTTTATATTGCATCATCCTTCACAAAGAAGGTGACTTACAATGAGATTGCCAGAATTCCTCTACCTAAAGCAGGCAAAGAACAGGCTATAGAATATTTATATAATTTAGAAATCCTAAAGACAGGTATGACAGAACCGTTATTTGAGATGGCTTTTATTCAGTGCTAGTGATTGTCTGAGAACTGGTTGTTTGGAATGGATGAGGTGCTAGAAACACTAGAAAAGGGGACATTACTCAGAGGGCTAGGGGAAATGGAGAGGAACTTAGCCTCGTTCCAGTTCCCAGAAAGGTACTGAAAAAGTTACCAAGCGGTTGTGAAAGTAGAAAAGAAAAGAGAGATGACTAAGAACCAACACAGATTGTTTTGAAATTTGTTCCTGACAAATCTGGTTTATTTCTTTGATAGAGAAAACACTTGTGGCTACAGGAAAAACAATAGATATCCTGTCTTGACTTCAGCAAGATTTTTGAAGCTCTCCTAAGTGACATTTTCAAACAGAAAGTGGAAGACGTCTTCTTTTGATTCAAAGATTTTGATCCCCTCCTGCAGCTTTTCTTCCCTTCCCCAGTAGTTTTGTGGGTGGGAATCAGTGTTCTAATCCATGTCAGCACTGAAACATTTTTTTCCTTAGTGATGCATGAGGTACACTAGTTTTCCACAGGTGTCACAAGATCTCTGTCATCCTTGCAGCAGAATCATGGGAATATTCAGACAGAAATCTGGCCATAACAGGGATATCTGTCTTGGAAAAATACAAACTTGAGCAATAAAACAGTGGAAGAGGTAGAAACGTCTCAGGCTGTGACTGAGCTGAAAATTCTAGAACCTAATCTAGGCTCTCACTACAAGAGCACTTTAAAGGTACCTTTCACTGTTACAGTAGTTTTAAAATGGTTTGATTTGTTAAGTTTTATAACTTGCTGCAAGAATAAAATGAAAGGTAAATTTTTTCTTAGTTAATTCTGTGGACTTGCTCATTGGGTTTTTTGTTTGTGTTTTTGTTTGTTTTTAAAACTGTGTACCCAGCAGCTCCTGGTCCAACTGAAGAAGACAACGTGTATTGTAACAGATTTCTGAAAGCTAGATGTTGAACTGTGACTTTAAAGCTGGGTGGTATGAGTGCAGTTAATACACAGAATTCATACATACACAGCTATTTGAGGAGTCTTGCCTAGCTAAAGACTTGTCATCTTATTGTAGTGTTAGTGTCGTCCTGCAAGAATGGGAGGACTGCAGGACAAAACAGCTGTAAATGAACTGGTTCACATACTGGTAATATGGCCTGGAGAGCAGCGGGGTTTCTGCAGCACAGAAGTACACCTAAGTTGGCTGTCTCAGTGCTTAACCAAAATGGCAGGCATGTTTCACAGTCTGTGTTGACTCCGAATACATTTAAGCGTTATGAGCTGAATAATATAGTGATCGGTCAACTCATTCACTGTCAAATTCCCTTTGTGTCAGATATCTCCATCCCGTGCTGTGTTTCATCTAGGCCTCTCTTCTCAGGCACATGCAGCAGCAGTGAGTACTGATAGCAGGACTAGACTAAAGCTGAGAGCTTCTTCAAAGCCATATTTAGCTTAGCAGCTTTATTATTTCAGCCAATCTGTCTATTCCACTTGGGCTGAAGTGCCACCATCAGTACTTTTCAGCTTTTCTTCCAGCCATCACCTGGTATTCCAACAACCAAATGTTTGGTGCCGTTCATAGGAGAGAGAGGGCATCACTGATGAGACAAGCTAAGATTTTGTTACTGCTAGAGCCTTAAAACTTTAAAGTGAATGTCAAGAACCTTAAGATAAATTCAATTCCCCTTATTGTCTGTATTTAAAAATAGATCTAACCACCTGATTGTGAGAAACAGGGATAGCTTCCTGGGGTTTTTATGTAGACTTGAGTGCAAAGTAATTGTTTTTTGATGGACATAATTTTCATCAATAAATCATTGAATTTCTTTGACCCAGTTCTGATGCATTTTTAAAGGCATTATAATTTCTCAGCAAACATTTACCTCAAGCTTATGAAATCTACAATTTGGGTAGATTGCAATGGAGTCTTTATACTGAGATTAAAAGCTTACAGGGATTTTTTCCTGGTATATCAGTTTTTAACTAGATCCACATATGAAGAATAATTTTGAAGGAAAGACATAAGGATTGGTGGTTCTTCCCAAGCTTACTTCTTTGCTAGTAATATTCACTTTTAGTATGTTTCAAACATTTCATGTAACTTACCACCTTCATTCTTCTGTTACTTGCCAGGAAGTAGGTCTCTGGTATTTGGTCCAAGCAGTGCCTGAATAGTTTGATCTTTGGCTTACTATTTTACTACTTTGTGCCTTGATGCATCTCTCTGAGAAATGAGTATTAAAAGAGATACTGTCTTGAGAGTAGGACAGGAACTGCCTTGTGTTGAACAATTATAGGGCTTGTTGAGGGCGCTTAGATGAAAGCGATCAAATGCTGTAATGCCTCCTGGCACTTCCTCCTGGTTGAAATGTACTTCTTTTTGCTGGCTGTTTTCATTTTAAGCTAAAAAGGTTTAGAAAAAGTAGAAAAGTAGTGTCCTGTAAGTCTTACAAATATAGATAGTCTGTATACGTCTTCCTGTTCCCCTCCAAAGGATTTTATTCAGAATGGGATTTCAATTCATGATGATATTTGGGGGCTCTTAAGTGAGGCTTATCAACCACTGATATCATCTGTCCAGAGGCCTCTATGGAGAACATAAGATGCCTCATGGAAGAGGGCTTCTAAAATAGTATTGCATCTGGCATGAGTACCACTGCTGGGCTTGGAATTAATCTTCAAAGTCACCCAAGGGGAGTGGGTGAGCGGCAGCATGAACAGGGAGGCTGGAGGACTATCACATCCCATGTCCTGGCCTGCTCTGAGCTTCACGGCTGTCAGACTGGCAGCCGCTGCGTGTTACTCATCCTCACTCCCTTCCACTCCGTCTGTGTCTGCTTCCATGGTTCACAAGGAATTTCTTGGCAATGTTGTCTTCTTCCTCTATCAGCTTGCTAGGAAGCAGCTCAGCTGCTTAGTTGCCTTTCACACTAGATTGTCATGGCCCTTTGCTGCAGGGACAGCCTCAGAATTGATGCAGCAAGTTCTGCTGTTATAGCTGAATTGATGCTGCTCTCTGCATGCTATTGGGTGGTATCAGTCAGCCACTAAAACCTACAATTAGCTAACCTCCTCTAACTTGCCCTATCTGCCGTTCCTTATGCTAGTCTGTTTTTGAGTAACTGTAAGAACTGTCATCCCTTCTAGGAAGCTGCTACTACAAGACTTTGGCATCACCAAAGTGACTGCTAGCTTCTGAAATGCTTCTCATCAGTCCCTTCATTCTGCAGATGGCAATAGCTCAAAGTCTGCCAGGCATTCACAGCTTTCAGGCTAATCCTTGTGACAGGACAGTTCTCCTCAACCAAAAATGCTTTTGCAGGTCTTGAGGTTGCTGCCTTCCAGCCCTGTGAAATGGTTTTACAGAAATGTAACGGTTTACTGCAGCGCACACACAACCGTTTGAACACACGCAGCCCGGCCTCAGCTCTGTTCTACCCCCAGTCATAGGTGACAATGTAATGTTACATTTTTGTGACATTTTATAAAAAGATAAAGATATAGCATTACCTATTGATAGCAGTGGTCTCTGTGCTGCTCATGTCGGTGTCCTCTGTGAGAATGTGGAAAGCTGTGTGTCACAGGGATTTGGTTACCTAGAAACAGAATTCTAAGGGAAAACTGGCCTTTCAAGAGCTTGAGCTGAAATGTATCATCTGACATATCCCTATTTCAGATTCTTGTTTGGCATGTGCTGATGTTACTAGCCTGAGTGAGGTGCAGAGATTCCTTCTACCTCTTCCCAAACATTCCTGTTTGCTCAGCTACTTACGGTTTTTTTATTATCTTTAAAGGTGCAGCAATTTCCAACACAGATTTTTCCATTAAATACTACTGAATAGAGTGAAGGTGAGGAGAAAAAAAGCCTGTGTTTTTTGTAATTGACAGAGAGGTGTGTAGTTCTGTTAGTTTGTTAGAACCTGAATTCAAGGATTTTTGCTTTTTTTCCTAAATGCTAATTCTATTTAAGAAAGGTTTCATCTCCTTCAGGTACTGTGATAAGATGCCACATGGAAAAATGTGTTTTCTTTCAAGCCCTAGTTATATCAGTAAAAATTAAAGAACTGGAATTATAGTACACATTTTTTTAGACTGAAGTCTATGTTCCTTCTAGGTGAGTGCATGCATTTTCCTTCCAGTTTTCTCCCACCTGAGAGCTGTGTTTTCTTTTCAGGCCATTAGAGGGTACAAGAGAGAGCAAGAGTACTTATTCTGCCAAAGGTGTTAGACTGGCACCTATTTCTTGGTCAAATAGCACTTCTTTTTGAAAAGAAAAGAGGAAAAAAAAAAAAAGGCATCAGCTGCTGTGTGAAATCAATCTTCCAATCTGTTGTAGAACAGAGTTTGCTTTGTAAAGGGGAAGGAAAAAAAGCTCTCATAAAAGATGCATGCTTCATTTGTGTGTTTGCTCATTGGCTTCAGTGTCCTTCTTTGCACTTTTCTTTCAACACTGCATCAGATACTTAATAGACTACAAAATATTAGATGTAATTAGGACCTGCGGCTACCAGGGTACTAATGATGGAGTTATTGCTAAGTTAGTCATTCCCATTTTGAGGAGTGATTCCAGCTTGATACTTCTCTAATTATCTGCAGGGACTGTTTCCTGACAATTGCAGGCTCATTCTCATTTTGAGAGAATGGTTCAAGCAAGTTCTAGCTTGCTGGGACACAAGAAATCCTCTACAGGGTGTCCATTTCCATTTATTACCCTTATTAAGCTCTGTTGAAGAATATAGTATCTTCTTCATCAATAACACAAGGAATCTCAAGTAACAAAGCTAATCTATGTTCAGCACTTCTGAGCTAGGTTCTTAATATGAGTAAATTGAAGTCCTCCCAGGTTAGCTTGAGCTTCAGAAGTCTGCCTGTATCCTGGAGTGTAGTCCCATTAATACAGCTGCTTAAAATAATTAGGCATCTCTTTTTCTGTCAGTTATGCTAGGGAACCTTTCACTAGGATGAGACCCTCTTTCTTGTCTGTAATCCATGAGGCTTAAGTAATATGAGACCTTAGCAGGGAAAAGTTGGGAGAATGGGGAAAGGCAGAGAGATTAGTACTGCCTAATTTTAGTAATATATATTAGAAGCTTAGAGAAACTAATCTCCTAATATGATAAATAGAGAGCAGGACTCTGAAGTTAAGCTTATGCTCTGAAATGCCTAATATAGGAACCTATCTCTCTTCCAGGGAACTGGAATCGAAACTTGGGTACTTGGGGTAGATGGTTTGGGTCTCTCCCCTTTTCCCCCTTTAAAAGAGTGACTTGCTGACTTGCTCAGGATTTTGAAGAAGAGAGCAATAATGTTGAACTGGCTGTTGAACAAGGGAAAACTCACTAGGTAGGTTTGACTGTCATGGGATGGATGCTCATCTATTTCCCCCCTGTAGCACTACCCGAGTGCTGCACCTGCCTACTGCTGTGGCTCATCCTAATCTCCCTAAGAGCACTCCTGCAGGGTTTGGGATTGCTTGACCTATTTCAGGAAGAGGTGGGCTTAGCTGTCCACAAGCAATCAAAAAATCAGTCCAAACTGCACAGTGCCACACACAGTTTTGATGGTTGGAAGACACCTGAGTAAATTCTTATCTGGTATAAGTTTTCCCTGGTGCTTTTGGTGCCTCTGGATCAAATTATCTTTAGTTTGGATCTCAGCCTTGTTAGAATGCTGTTCACGCAGGTAGATGGGAAAACTGATGTTGGTAGTATGATTTTCCTTGTAGCCATTATATATGTAGTAAAATATAGCATATCAAACACTGTAGCATCTAGGAGAATTGCTTTTTCAATCTCAATATTTATAAAAATAAGGTAGCCGGATCACTTGAGATCCCATGGGTGGTATTTGTTTATAATTTTATTTAGCTTCATTCCTGCCATTTTTCTATTTTCCTATTCTTTTGCTTAAATACATAAATGAATAGCCAATATCAAGCTTCTGAAAAGAAGAAATTCTATAGGGCTTGAAATCGCACATCTATGCCAGATAGTTCTTTTAAAGGAGGTGAGAACAAAAGTGCAAACACCTCATCCCTCTCCCACTTCTGCCCAGCTAGCTTTACATTTTTCCTTTGAACGTAGCATCCATCTTGCAACCCTCAGTTCACATTTTTCAAGCTGTTGTAAAATTTCCAGCCTTTCAATGATCTTTGTATTAATTTCCTAATACTGAAAATAAGTAATTACTCACATTTTTCAAAATGTGCTCCAAATTAAGAGGCTAGACTGCATCTTCTTTTACTAATTATTTCAGGAGAGCTAATCTACAATGTGTGTGACCTTTTCTGAATTCAAACCCATCTGGCATTTTCAAATGGAATTGAGTATTGATCTCCACACTGTTAATTTATTGTTTAATTAAAAAATCATAGTGCTGTGATATGGTTTGATTGCACATCCTTTTCCACATCAACCAATTAATGTGGAGAGCCATCACAAAACGATCACTTTTTATTATTATTTTTTATAATAGAGTTTCCCAGAAATGTAGGTCTCCTCTCATATACTATACTAATGGCTTGGAACGCATTTTAGCATAAATGACCTGCAGGAACTGCTGTAGAAAGTAAATTCTCAGTTTATATCGTTTTGGTATGATCAAGGTGCTACGCTTCCTGGACTTGATTGAATGTTTCTGGAACTTGACTGTGCATCTTAGGTCACCAATACCTAGTATAAAATGTAGAGAAGTGGTTATTAAAGACCCGTCATCTTAGTCAGTGGTGGGTTTGCTGGACTGCCCTTGCTTATTAGGGAGAAGAAGCTATATTTCTTGAATGAGGCAATACCATCAAACTTTGTACTCTTAAGTTCCCTTTCTCTGGGAGAAAAATATTTAAAGCAAGCTTGCTTTGTTGCCAAACTACCTATACTTTGTGTATCTAAAAAAGTGCCTAGGCAAGACCAAGTGTGGTGTGTATTCTGCAGAACGCTTGTTTCCTGACTGTCTTAAAAGATACCTCTTAGAAGTGAAGTCCTTATTGTTCTTACTCTTTTTATGACTGAATAGTTGTTTAAACTGAGGTCTTATTGAAGTGTAATGTCTTCTGCCTCCTCAACCCTTACTTAATGCTTCATCCAGAAGCTCCTGTAAATGAACATTTAAATCTAGAAGTCGTGGTAGGGATACTTTAGCCAAGGAATTCTCTTACAGTCAGATCTTTGGAATATATTAAAGTTGTTCTAAAATATTGTAGCTTGACCTTTAGCAGACCTGTTTAAATATCAAAACCAGATACCTATTTGGTCTGTTCCAGTAGCAAATCTGATAATGGGAACCTAAATTACATGCTAACAACTTTAAAGCAAGCGTTTACTTCTAAAAGACTGTAGAAGCGATGAAGGACTGGAGTATTGTGTCATGCAGCAAAGCCTCACTTTGGCTGGGTCACTTTTAACTTGTCTGATGTGAGGATTCCAGAAGAGATCAAAGGGAATTGTGAGGATTGCAAGAGTAAAAATCTTGCTTTGCACACCAGTTAGCCAGGCAGCATTTCTGTGGAGATCTTAAGATGATGATTACATCATGGTTTGCAAAGTATTGCCAGGAGTCATGATACATGGGCCAAAAATCTCAACCTCTTGAGCAGTTTAACAAGAAGGTAGATAAAAACGTGTATACCCAGCCAAGCTTGGGGAAAGGGTGGGAAGGATTTTTTTCTTCTCTTCCTCCTTTTTAAAGTTTTGCATAAAAGAATCAATATTTTTCCTATGTAACTTTTTTATTTTCACAATTATGAAAGCAGTAACCCTTGTGTAGTCTCCATTTCTTTTTCAATAGTCAGTTTTGAGGCAAGAATTAAGAACATTTAAATTATATATATAAGTAATTTCTGACCAGAATGAAAAGTTGCCAATGATAGTTTGATTTATTAGAAATAGATATATTTTTTCATCACCAAATAATTTTTTATAGTACTAATATGATCACATGCAGCACAAAGGCATCCCAGAATAAATCACTGTGGTGTTAAAATTAATTTGGCCTAAACCTTCAAACAAAAATCATCATTAGATAATATCTTTGGCTTAGTTATTCAAGTTACCTTTGCTTTTCCAAGTCCACTCCAAAATAAATAGCATGTCAAAACAACACAGTGCTAACAGATCATCCTTCAAGCAATTACAGGACCAGGAGCTCTCAAATTATGGCAGTTTTGAAATGAAGAACACACTACATCGTTTCAAGGAACATTATTAGATAACCCTGTATCACTCTGGTGCAGAAATGAAACCTCGGTGTTCTTTGCAGATCAAGGTATGTGTAAACATTACACAGTTTTTGTATTCAACCAATCAGAATCTAACGAAAGCAATTTATCTTTGATCCTTGGGGAAGAGCCTGTAGTTCAGTGTTATTTAATATCTTAACTGTAATTGGAAATAAAAAAGGAAGGGAATCTGAAATAACCTCCTTCAATTGTAATACTCGGAGATTCAACTCGTAAAAAAGAAAAATTCAACAAATTTTATTTTTACTTCTGATTTTGATACTGTTGTTTCTTCACAATGCAAGTCCCTCAGTTATGTGGAACTGTGACAAAACTACACATGGAAAACCAAAGTTGTGATCTAAAGCCCACTGAAATGTACAAATGGAAGTCTTTCTATTGACATCTCTGGCCCTTAGATCAGGTCCTTGGTTTATTATCAGCGAAAAGTTCTTAAAACTCATTTTCAGATACAGTGTCAAAAGGAGGTTTTCTTTTAATACACCATAAAGGATGGGGAGTTTGAAAGCTGTAGAATGACCAGGTAAAGTAGAAAACCAAATGCTTTCTTAGCAGGTCAAAAGAAGGTCACTTGTTTTACAGTTAGAAATAAGCCCTCAATTGAGAGTGACAGTACAACTTTTACTGCTCCAGTTCTAGAAAAGTAATGGGTATCACGGTAAACTGTATTCTGAAGTGCTTTCACTACTCTTATGGCTATGACATAAATTAAAGGGAGGGGAGAAATTGGACAGGTAAGAAACAGTGAGAAGAGCTGGTTTTAAGAAAGATAGAAGGCCAGAAGCAGCAGTTGTGGAGGTGCCTGGAAATGGCCAGGCTCTGTGCATGGTTGGTTAGCCAGGACTCTTGGCAGATGCTGGGAGGAGTTTGCAAATTCTCTGCTTCCTCATGCACATGGAGAAAATAATAGAAAAGAAACCTGATGGGGAGAGTTCCTGGTTTCCTTTAACAAATACTATCCATACAAGTTTTGCCTGCTCCCCTAGACGCAATTAGATCTGTTTTGAGCAGGGCCAGCTGAAATAACTGGTGTTAGGAGTTGCCAAATGCAGTAGCCTAACAGGGGCTCTGTGTCGCCAGGTCCAGCCAGGAGTAATGCTGAGCCTGTTTTCCCACCAGACATGCATGCAAAAGCACATGCATGTGGCTTGGCTGGCCACCCCTGATCAACACAAGCAGCACTGCTGATGAGGATGAAAGCCTGTTAGTGGAAAACATATACCTAGGTATGATATAGATCCCTTCAGTACTTGATCTTAGACAGTCTATCCAGTAGCTAGCCCCTGGATCCTCTGATCTCCCTGTTGCCCCATGCAGAGAGAGAAACACACAGATGTGCAAATGCACGTCACTGGCTACCCTTAGATCACCTGTTTTCTCCAGTATCCAGCCGAGACTTATGGCTACTCCAATACTTGGCTCTCAAGCCTCTTATCCCATTTGTGGATCTAGCTTGATGCTCACTAGCAAATACACACACAACATGCACACCCACACGATGTGCATGTAGTCTAGTCCCTCCGGTTGCTGGTATCTGAAGCACATGGACCTGTACTACCGATGGCCCTATCCTTAGTGGCTAACACTCAGTCTTCCATATAAGCACAGATCTGAGAGCCCCTCACCCAGGAAAATAAATGGAAATGGAGCTGAGCAAAAGACAGGAGCGTTTGCTGTGATGAGGTGCAGGGCATGGCCACATAAGTGTACTGAACAGACACCTGCTTATCTGTGACCAGTGAGAATCTCTACTGCTGATTGACGTAGTAATGCACGTGGATCATGGCCTGGCTGTCCTCTGATAGCCCAGGGAGGAGCAGGGTCAAGGTGTTCCCTTTGCTCTGATGAGATACTGGGGTCATCTGCCTGTCTTTGTTCCTTTGCTCATTCGTGTATATGGGCAAACTCAGCAATCCAATACAAAGGTCATTCAGTTATCATACCGCTTGATCTTTCAAACTTTGCATTCCATTTTCTATGGTCCTGCTCTGGCAGGAGATGATCCTGGGGCCCCAGTCCTGCTTATTTTACACACGACTTCTTATTACAGTAAATTACATCATTAAGGTGGGCATCTAGATAAAGCTGTTCCAAAAAGCAGGTTAGCATAGGTTCAACATAAGAGTTTCACAGCAGCTTCATGGTTGCTATACCACGTACTTGGATATTATTGTAAATATTGCTTGATTTACTGCATGTGGACTTGAATGATATAGATGTATCTCAGTGCGCATTTAGAAAGCATTCAGATCATAAAAACTCACTTTTAGTAACCATCTGACGATGATTAATTGTAACAATACAACTTATTAATTAAACTTGGGAAGCAGCATAATTGGAACTAGCATTCTCAATTCACTTGAATGAATTTCAGCATTTATTCTGCAGCTATTTTAATGAAATGCTGAAATCATCTGCGTATCAATCTATTCATTACCAAATGAGATGAATGCAACAATCCTAAGTATTCATGGAAATATCTTCATTAGAAAAATCATGTAATTAACCTGGAGAGTTCTCTAAATGAAGCACCTAAAACGTTACATACTTTCTTTCATAATTGCAATTTGGGAATATTAGTTTCTCATTCTCCCTGATTATATTTAAAGTAAAAATAGCATTCAGCATGATTTAAGCATTTTGCACAAAAGAATAAACCTTAGGAAAATGCTAGCAAAGGAGGCGTTAACCTTTCCTGTTGTGTTTGTTTTATTTGCTCTTAATAGTCATTATCAAAGATTGTACTTTAGCAAGAATTGTTCTGGTTGTGGGCCTCGTCTTTGTGCTGAAATCTGTCTGCAGCTCTGCTCGTGCTACTGTTACTTGAAAGATTTATCAGGGTTAAGGACACTTCATTGCCTTCCCCCCATCCCCAAATACTTCAGCTAAAAGGTAAAAATTATCTCTATTTGCCAAGAAATGTCACACACTGAACCAAAGTGTATGTCAGCTATCTGTTTTTAAGAGCCTTATTTTTAAGAAAACATCTTTTCTTCTATTTGAAAAATATGAATGGTTCACACTAAAATAGAACTGCTACTTTACTTAAAGTAATGGTTTCTGCATAACACATACTTGCCTCTCTTTTCCTTTTCAGTCTGTAGTGACATGACAGAAAGTCCCTGCAGAGGAAATGGTGTGAAACATTTCTGGTGCTTTAAGACTGAAACAATTCTTACAAGGTGGAATATAGATACAAACTGTTCATGGATTGTCTAGCAAAAAAAGAATTTCCCAGAAATACTTGTAGGGACCCTAAAGCTCTTGCATCATGTTGTTTTCTCCTTCAAGCATGTTATATCTTTCTGTAGTGTGTCCACTTCTCCCCTCCTCTGCATGTTTTTCCTCTGATATGGCAGGCTCCTTGGGGCTAATGATTCTCTCATGAGGTTTTGTTAACATGATGTGCCTTGATTCTGAGTCTCCTAGACATTAGAACACATAGAACAGCCAGCAATGGACTGGCTTCAGTTGTGTTCAAGGTGCCCCTTTGTTTTGTTTAATAAAATGAAGGAAGCAAATGAAAAAGCTGTGCAGGAATTTGCCTTGGATCATTATCAAGAAAAGGTTGGTAACTTCAATGTAGAATGTTCCTGGTTTATTTTGAGGACAAGCAGATAACCCTAAATAAATGATGCTAAAAAAAAAAAACAACCAAAAACCACCAACAACAACAAAAAACCCAAACATCCCTCCCCATCCCCAAACCCAACAGACTGCCTGAAGATATTTTCATTAGCTACTGTGAGTAGGTGCTAACATTCCAAGGACACCTGATCTAAGAGAGAAGAAAAGGTTATGTGAGTGGTAGATGAATTCTGTTTACTTTTACCTTGAGACGTGAGAATAAAAGGGAATAGTATACTTTAAGATAGAGAAACATGACAAGCACACTGTACAAAATGTGACAACTTCTAGGTAGTGTGAAGGTTAAGCAACGCTATCCATGTTACTGTGAGTTTCATTCATCAGAGGGTGGGTGTGGATTTGGCTAGCAAAATTTGTAGTAATGCAGTACCACTTTAGATGTCACTTTAAGATCTCTGAATACTTTGCAAATAACTCTCTGGCTTTCCCCCCCTTTTAACATAGCATTATTTAACTGACTCTTCAATTAAGTATTAAGGTATGAGTTAATGATATGCTTGTGTCTAGAAGTCTTCACAATTTTTATTATAAGAAAGTTTAAAACATCAATCTCTGGTTATTTATAGGAGTGCAGCACACAAGGAGTTAATAGAAGGAAAATTCTCATAACCTAGAGGGAGCTATGCAACATGACTTCAAACAAATATGTGCCCAGGTGTAATGAGTGCCAGAATATTTCTGCTGTACCTGCTAGATGATCGTGATCTCTGTTTAAACAAAAGATACCTTCTTTTTGATCCATCTATTTATCCTCATTTCAATGAAAGATTCTTAGCTCATTAAATTAGGAGCTGCTCTCTTAATTATTGGGATGCCACAGCTTAACATTGTAACTTTAAGCAATGAGAATCCACCCCCTCAAGGAAATTGACTGAAAGGCACTTCTTAAAATACATGTTATCATCAATCATTATCATCAACAGGTGAAATAATCAATTTCTGGTACAGGATTTTTTATTTAATACAGCATATTATCTCTTTTATTTTGGTTTCTTAAAGGAACAAAATTTATGAATTCACTGTCTCTTCTTTGTTATTCTAATAACTTTTGATCCTATTAGCTATTTTCAGTGAAACTTGATAGAGATATGGTGGCATCAGTGATATTTCCTGTTAACACTTCTGCAAAGATAGGCAGTTGAGTAGGGAGAAGGAAGCCAAGTGGATAACCTTACGGTGGAAAAGGCTGCAACGTAAGTCCAGCAGCATTATCAGACATCAGTGAATCTAGACAAGGCAGTATAGGTAACTTAGATTTATGAAGTCTCATAAAGAAACAATTACTGTTGATAACAAGATAAAGAGTATTTTTATGCAGATACAACAGAAATATCTACTACTCCAATTACATCTATAGACTTTCTACACTATCTTGCCAAAATAGGTATCTGCTTATTGCACTACATTTTGAACTTATCTCTGAAGTATCTCAGTTTCCTTGGATTGGTCATTTTTGCCTTTCTCTGAATTTGAAGATGTCTTTAGTATAACTCCTACATGAAGTCAGGGGAATTTTGCTTCTGATTTTGGTGGGAAAAGAGGCATGATGGCAGTGAGAATTTATAGACGTCCAACTTTGTCATGCGTCAGGCCTGTGTGGAGCCCTAGCCCACCAAGGGGAATGTAGAAAGACAAAGCAAGAAACAACTGAAGAGCTGTTCAGGTATTGCAGCTCCACAGGAAAATGGAGATGATCCGGAAGCAGGATTTAAGTTTGAATTTTCTACCAGGCAATTAAATCTAAGCCTTGTAAAATCAAAATATACTTACAGAAAGTTACTGATCATCTTGCTACAAAGATTTTGTGGAAAATACAGAAGGTGAAGACTTCTTGGGAAAATTCCTGTTTAAAGACCTGAAATCCTTGGGGATCTTGCATCTCAAAATCCAGAGTTCTTGAGCTTTACAGGGTATAAGCTTTTCAAGCTGAGACATCCAGAAGCAGTTCAGAAGCTTAATTTAACCTGAGGAGGCGAGGAAAAATTAAGGTTTTAAAGCTGCAATTCACTTTTTGGGGGATAGATCAGTTGTTTCCCAGAAACAGCATCAGAGCAACCCAGTCATCTTTTTCCTCCTCATGTCCTGAGTCTGAAGGTCTGTTAGTGTGCCCATACACAGGCAGAGACGACACTGCCCACCTCCTCTTGGTAGAGAAGACAGTGTTTTGTCAGCTTGCTGACTCTAAAGGGATTTCTCCACTGGCCACAGAGAAGTGACTTTCCAAATGGTTATTTTATCTCCACCCCACTGCCTCTCATTTTCTTTGGCTCCAGGATTTCTCCCGCATTGATTCTGCAAGGTTTTTCTGTCCCTTTCATACCATGCTCTGTTGGCTTGGACAGTTTCCCCACTACAAATACTGAGCCTGCAAAAAAGCTGCAAGCTACTGATTTGACATTGTGAAATTTGTTGTGTTTAATGGGTTTTCTGCAAGGGGGATTGTTGAAGGGTTTTTGTCTCTTGTTTTTCCTACAATGTTGTTGAGTTAAAATGCTGCCAGAGCAACATTTTCAAGCAGCAAGAAGCTTTTTATTTTCGGGGCTATAGATGGAGCATTCTGAGTAGCCTTAATCACATACATAAAGGGTTTAGTGTTTCTTTTGTATGGTGTTTTATGTTGTCAACTGCTGTAGTCAGAACCATTTCTGAGATTTGAGATCTATCACATCATTGGGTTGAGATGAGTAACTTGGAAAAGCAAATCTTTATGGAAGATGTAAAAAGACCTGAAATATATGAAAATGGGACATTTTATTAAATGATGCATTAATGAGGCTTTACACTTTCAGCATAGCACCTGTTTATACTGACAGCACTAGAGTTCATGAATGTAACTTTCCATATTGAATATATGGCTTGTTCTTTCTCTTGTTACAGCCTGATTATTCTGGTGTAAATGCATCACTGCAGGTAGATTCTTTTTTATTGTAGAACAGCCATCTGTGTTTTTAAAAACTTGATGAGGCTTTGAAACGCCAAGCAGCATCAACTACTTACAATAGCCAATTTTGATAACTTTAGAATCAGAGCATTCAAAAATTATCTTCAGCAATAAGTGAAACTAGATTGTATGGTGCAATGGGAGGCTTATGTGCTGGTTGTCTATGTGTGTTCTCCTTAAGCACCTTTTCCCTCCACTTGCCAAATTAGATATTAGATAAAAGATTTTAAAATGGTGCCCTAGGCTGTAGTTTGGTGGTCTTAATTATTTACTGCCTCCTTGCACACAGTCTTCCCTACTTAAGTAATTGCACTAACAAATTACAGTATTAAAATGTCTGTCTAAACAATTTGTAGGCACAGTCTGATATTTAGATGCTTAAAGTGCTTCTCTGAAATCTACAGTTTATTGTGCATGCAAAATTACACCTGAAAATGAGGAGTGTTTCTGAAAAATCAGGGTCATTTATGTGAATATATCCAGTGGCTGTAACCAGAGTAATTTACATAATTATAGAAAAGTACTGTGCTGGAATCCACAGTAACTTCATCTGAATCTGTGATACCTGTCAAATGGAATGAGATGCTTTTGCTTCTTTAAAAATATCCATGTAAGTGATGCCTTGTCTTGCTCTTGCCTTTTTCATGGGAGGATTGAATGTTCTCTGTAGACATTAATTTTACACTGGGTACTGCTGTTGTGAGGCTCTCTTATTACTTCCACTTATATGAAACACTGGAGAAACTAAGCTAAGAGAAATAAAGTGACTTGCCCAGGGTGACATATGTAATCAGTGGGAAAAGCCAGGTAAAGAACATGGATTTTTATTTTACCTCAATTACTCCCTTGGAAAAACAGATCTTTATACTGTGTCAGTGTACAGTATCATGTGTCCATACTGCAGAAAGGTGTTAACTATATCTAGGATGCTCTATGAAAGTGAAGTTAAGGGTGGAGTCATTCAGCTAACTTCACTTGTCCTCAGATAGGTGTCTTCTTTAAGCTGGCTCTCTATAGGCAAGTGGGAAGATGGGCATGCCCAGAAGGTGATTATTCCATGCTAAGAGAGTGTATGACTTGCTCCCTGGAGGCTCCTCTGCGTCCCTTGCTGAGGGCAGTGCAGATGGCTACCTTAGGCTTGACACCCAACTCAGGTGAGTGGAGTAGAGGAGCTGGATCTCACCCTAAGGAGACACTGAAGGTCTTCGTACTCTTTGCAAAGTCAGTGGTGAGAAAGGGCTCCCAGTAAGTTAATCAAGCCAGCATTTGAGGTAGAAGGCAGTTCCACTGAGCTTTCAAATATTTCCATCTCATGCCCAGTTCTGGCATCCCTTCTGAGAATGCTTCAAAGCCTCCTTGGAGGTGTACACTGTAGGAAAAGCAGATATCTTAGTACCTCTCTTTTTTTATAAGCAAGTAAGACTATAAGAATGCAGGCTTACAAGCATGTAGTGACTAAAAGACAGTGCTGAAGTTGATGCCTTAGATGAGAGTAGGAGGATGTATATGAGCTTTTCCTGTGAGCATAAACAGAGGAGAATGTTTTGCCAAGTCTGGCCCCCATGTGATGGAAAAACAGCAGTTTGCAGCTCCATCTCTCTGCAAAGCCTGATCCTTAGCATCACTCCGTAAGGAGCATCCGTCACTGCCTGCAGGGACAGGGGTTGGAAGGTTTGCTTACCGAAGGCCATGGGTTTGGCTTCAAACATTCAATATGGTACACTTGAAGTTAATTATCTGTAGCTAGATGGTATGAGTAACTCGGGAAGGTTGGTAATACTCAGCAGGAAAGAAAATGTCCTGCATTCCTGTTGAAAAGATACTGTCCCTCTGTGAAAGAGGCCTTTGAGTCTACCTGTATAGTGACTGCAGATGCAATGGAAGGCTGAAATGTAGATGTCTTTTTGTCCATAATAAAAACAGGCCTGTCAGACCTCAATAGCAGATATTTCTGGCGCACTGAAAATGAGCAGCAATACAGCTTGAAGTAATGAGAACTTGGGTTTTTTTTGTTGTTGTTTGTTTGGGGGTTTTTTTGGGGGGGGGTCATTATAGGAGAAATTGTGGAGGTTTATCTTTAAATATAACTATCTTGCTACAGATCTATGAGCAAGTGGGGGGATAGTGTAGAAAAGAGGTGGTAAAAATCTAGCAAGATCTGGTTTTTCATCTGATTTAGTATTCTTAACAGTGACAGCTGATGTTTAAAGCATTTGTATTGAGTCTATCACTAATGTTCGTGGTGTTACATGAGATAATAGATGCAGAAGGATCTGAGCAAAGTTCACCCATGTGACTCCCATTCTGAATGCAGCAAAATATTCCAGAAAAAAAATGAGAAAGTTCAGGCAGATGTGTACAAGAAAATTCACAGTAGATATGTGATGGCCCATAGGAGATAGCGCAGAAGTGAGATGAAAGCGGTGAAAATGGGAAGTATGGTTTTCAGCTTTCTAGTCAGGTTGTATGGCAGACATTTTCTATCTTTCCACTTAGTTAAGTACAAAAGGGGGGTAGTATTTGTCCATCTCTTGCAGGTGAGAGATGCCTGTAAACAAATCAGCAGGGGGAAAGAAAGTGAGGACATGTTTCTGCATTTAGAGTAGAATATCACCAATAAGGACTCTGTATGTTTACAGTCCTTTAGGGAAGGAAAGATGACAGACAGGTGATAGTGATCTGTGATTCCTTTTTCCAGTAAGCTGCTTTTGTACTTCTATAGAACTTCTCCAAGGATTTCTATCTACAGAAATGGAGAAAAGACCAGTTCAGTTCCAAATTAATATACTAAGAATCTAAACTATATTGATATTTTATACATATATATATTTAATACTAGATATTTCCTATATGGTCTATGTCTTTCAGCAGAAATACCAAGTTACCTAACAAAGTTCATAGCTGTAGCAATTTGGTGTTTTGGCACCATGAGTTTGACAACAGATTTAATCTGTTTCACAACAACACCGTGAAGAAAAGAGAAAATCCAAAGAATAATGGGTTAATCTCTGTGGTTTAAAATTCCTGAAATAATTTGGGAAGAAAGAAACTAAACTTAATAATAAGGCAAGTGTTCTTGTTAAAAAGCAAAAACTTGCTTTGTCCATGAAAGTGACTCATGCTTTCTGAGCTTGTCATTGCTGTAGGAGCTGCAGGGCTGAATGAAAGAAGATGACACCACCCAAGGCACTTAAATGTTGTCTTTCCAGGCTATTGAAGCTGAGAAAGATAAGAGTGATCCCAAGAATAAAGTAGTGAAAGAAGAGCTAAGGGGCATCACTTCATTTCCCAGCCCTGATACAGATTTCTTCAACTGTCTCAGGCAAATCACTTAATGTCTGTGTCTACTTCCCTCTCTGTAGATTTGCAATAGCACTTTCCCACCTTATTTTGGTGGTGGTTTGATTTCTCAAGATCTTAACAGTAGCAGGATAAAGCATACAATAGAGGAAAAATATTTTAATAAATGACATTTCACCACTAAGGGTCATGATGAAACATAATAGCCTTAAGGGATTGTCTGTGGGAAGAACTGCACTTTATTCTTCAAAACTTTAAGAATATGTTGACAAGTTTGAAACTGAAAGGTATAACTCAACTGAAATCAAGTGAGCTATGCCAAGAATTGATTTATTTGAATTGTTTGAAAAATGAGATACTTCTGGAGTAGTGACTGAAAGATTAGGAAATACTGTGAAATTCAGATCCAAGATGCATAGCACAGGAATCCTGAAGTAATATTTGAGCTTACTGAAAGTGGGTGGTGAGATCTTCACCTAATTACCTGATAGTGAAAGACTAAATTAGTTGGTTGATAATGATGTGAATTTGCGTTGAAAGGATATATGCCTTGTGGGTGGCGTAGGATTGTCCTGTGGTGAAAAATAGCCTGTTTCAGCCTTCATGTGCCTTTGGATGTCTGGAAGTCTGTGGTGTTAATGTGAACTGGTGAGTAGAAAACACTACATAATATTTGCTTTATTTTTCTACCTTTTGCTTCGGTTTGAAGATTCCCAAATTCACGGCCTTTAAGAATGCCTCTCTGGGGGGTAGGGGAAACGACTTATGTTTCCAAATACACCACTTCAGTTTCTACCTTATCTCTTGAAATTTTGTCAGTGTGTTTTCCTTCTCTTCTGTGGCCTCTCTGCTATTGCCATGTGGGGAGCTTCTGGGCAGAGACTGAATAGTATGCCTGTGTTAAGCTGCAGGCAGAATACCTTTTGACAAAACTGTGTCCAGCAAACTTCATAGACAGTTTTAACAAGGCTTCTGGAACTGATCAGACTGTGAAGTTAGCCACTGTGACAGCAATTTATAAGCTGTGAATAGAACACTGTGCTGATTATATTGATTTTGAAACCTACCACCAAGGCTGCTATTCATTGACATTCTTGTTGGCAGTGTGTCATGGAAGCTCCATCTATGTTAAAAGTGAGATGTATTAATACTAGACTTGTCAGATTTGTCTGGACTCAAATCCAGACAGTGCAGGCTTCAAAGGTATCATCAAGAAGATGCCCTATGTCCTGGGCAGTTTGGACTTTTCTGAGTTTGTTTTTACTGTAATCTGCATGATTAATCTAAAAGATTTTCTCTCTGAGTCATATCTGGAGTCTACTAAATGCAGCTAGTAGAGCAGTCATAGAGTCTAATTATTTTCTTGGCAGTGAATATCCATATGCTCAAGCTGACAGTTGCGTAGACTCTAGGGTTGTTCTTTGCCCATGGAGGGGGTTCTTAAAATGTAATGGGGACAAAACATTTGGGTTGAAGTCAGCTGTAAGCATCTGGCCTGTGTTAGCACAAGCAATGGAAGCTACGCTTGGGTTTGCAAAGTAGGGCACTCTGCAAAGTTCTGGGCCCTATGGCTTAAGTACTTCCCACAGCCCACCAGAAACTGCCAGCAAGGAGACAAAAATGAAATGAATTGAAAAGTCTTGATGAAAACCTTTGGGGTTTGGCACATTCCCTTGTCTCCCTGCAATAAGGAAAGTCTTTAACTTTTTTAATTGCTTCCATTTTTTTTCTCCTTGATGGTGACATTTTTTCCCCCCAAGTGACTACAATGGTAGTTCATTTATCATTTTTCCTTTCCCAGGCCCATGTGACTTTGTTTTCCTTAATTTTATTTAATTGATTATAACTAATTGACTCTCAGTTTAGGGAATAGAGGTTTCTGAGCCTGCTGGTCTGGTCTTAATTTCTTTTTGGTGAAGTCTTTTTCTTCCAGCCGAGGATTGAGGTACAAGGTTATTCTTTAAAAAAAACTAAAAAAAAACCAAAAAAAACCACCACAAACAAAAAGCAAACCCCCCAAAACCCAAACCCCAACAACATGCAAAAAAAACCCAAAAAACCAACCCAAACCCCAAAGAAATAGAGTTATTAACTTCTTTTTAGATCAATAGAAAGAGCAATTCTGCTTTCAGCATCTCACTGGGTGGCCCAATTCTAGCAAAAAGGCAGCCTGATCTTCATTGCATGCCAACGATAAGGCTGGCTGAAGTGGTTGCCTGTTTGGAAACAAAGGGCTTAAAGAAGGTGGCAGTGAGGGTTCAGCTGAATGCAAGAGGTGCCCTGCCCTTGGCGCTGCCACAGATTCAGTCTCTGGCCTTGGAAATCAGTCACTTGGAGCTTACCTTAATTTCCTTTAAGTCTTCTGTCTGCTTTTGATTCCACTATGCCTCAGATACAAGCACAGCTAGATCTCCTGCAAATCAAGCTTTCAGATATCTATATACATAAACATATACTTTCTTTTCTTTCTGGAGTGTGCATATATTGTGTTGAAATCTAGGAACAAGGCACAATAGCTTACTCTAATGCATCATCTCCACAGTACAATAGTTGTTTTGCTAAGGGAAGGAAAACAGATTTCCTTGGCAGTGAAAATAATTCCATTTCAATCTCTGTTATGTAGATAATTATATTTATTTTCTTATGTAAAATACTTAGAGATCCTTGAGAGAAAATGTTGTTTATTTGATAGATGCATTTAAAAATGAAACACTGGCTAAATAATACTGATTCATGAGGCTTCATAATGCAGCTGCTTCCTTGCCTGGTTCCTTGGGAGTAACCCGTCCTCCTTTGTGGGGAATAGTCAGAGGTGGTGCTTTCTGCACACCCAAGTCCCTGTTGAGTATCCCAGGAAAGATTATGTGATGACTGAGGGAATTGCTAGACATGGTCTCCATGTTTTATTTGTTTCCCTTCCCCACACAACTTCTGCAATATTTTCTGCTCTGGGTTTTAGAGGAGGACTCCCAAGTAGTCTCTTGATCTTAAATAGATCTTGATCAAACTGCGGACAAAATTGTTTATTTTTGCTATTTTATAGTTTGTGTGTATATACTCGCAAGGGGTGAGGGGCATTTCTCGATGGCACGGTGCTATTTCCATTAATCTGTCTGCCTCCTTACGCCTTCCTTTCTGCTGCTTAGTGATTATTACACGGGCTTCCTCTGTGAATTAAGAACAAAATGTGCAGGAATCCTTGCTATACCATGAAAGCCAAAGGGATCTTAAACTTCTGTTGTCCAGAAGTTGTGCTTTACCCAAGAGCACCATCTTCTGGATGTCCTGCTGCTCCAGTTCTGGGAGTCCTGCGGTTGAGTTGAATTCTCCTTGAAGGGGAAGATCGCTAAGGAGAAGTGAAAGCTTGTAAACCTGTGCCTGGTGGGGGACTCGCTGTCATTTTCTATTTAGCAAATGCAAAAGCTCCCTCTGGACTGTTTTCACTTGCTTTTGCAGGCGTGGCCTTCTGACATGTTCCTTAGTGGCAGAGCTGGGGAGGGTCTTCAGAATTCCTTGCATTTCTTGGCTGGCTTCGGGTACTTCTCTGCATGTTCCTGCTACTCAGTGTATTCTTGCAGTGAGTTCCCTTTTCTGGGCTCTTATCTAGTTGCTCTGGCCTTAATTTAATTCTTCTGGGCTGCTTTCTGACCATTAAAATCTGTACATCTTGGCCAAGTGGCAAGTCCCTCTGAAATACTCTGAACATCCAAAGAAGAAATTGTCTTAAGGACCTCATTTTGGCCCAATATAAGATTATATCATTGACTTGAGATTTGAGAGAGATTTGTGGATGGAATTGATGCTGGTTCAAGTCAAGGAAAACCTTACAAAAAGCCTGTCTTTAAAAACTGAGTGTGTATAACCATGATTGCCAAAAGAATCTCTTTTGAATCAACGCTCTCTTCCGCCTGTGTCACAGCAAAATGAGGCAGAAACATAGTGAACTCTTTAAAAGTGAAAAGGGCCCAATTAACAATTGGATTAAGAGAAAATTCAAATTCATTTCAGTTCATAGATGCACTCTGTTTATAGGCACTACTTAATACTTTTTTTCTATTGTTCCGTTACAATCTGAAAGATAAAGTCACAACTGGAAAGAAGTTCGTCGTGACAGTCCTATCACTTGGCTGATGTCTTGGACAGACAAGATACAGGGATCTATCAAATGCGTCGTGGCCATGTGCTCTAGCTTAAAAAAAAAATTAAAAAAATCATCGCAATGAAATGTGCAAGACGGAGACAAGAAGGTCTCTCTGACCTCATTTTGCACTGTTTTGTCACTTAAACCAGGGGAGATTTTACTTACTAGGAGAAACTTTGGAATCGCAAGGGTGGTTAAGCATGGAAGAGATTTCCTTGGGGGTGGTGAAGTCCTTATCCTTAGAGGCTTTCAGGAACAGATTAGAGAAACGTCTGTCAAGAATAGTTTGTGTAGCTGAGCCTGCCTTAGGCAGGAGGATAGACTGAATGACCTTTGAGGTTCTCATCCAGCCCCGTTCTGATGATTAATCCTCTGAGGGAGTGCATATACTCTGTACTACATTTGATCTGAGCTAGGATGTAAGCACATTGGTTGTTAGTGCAAAGCAAACACCCTGGCTGAACATCACTCATAAATTTTGCCTCAAGTGTCTGTATTGCAGAATGGGAAGCTGGTTTTATTTGTCTGAATGGAACAGCCTTAAGGGTGAGGTGGCTGAACTCCCCAGGATGCTCTCTGTCATAACTGGATGGTGTTAACCTCTACCGGAGGCAGGAGAATGCCCCGTCTTTGTACCCTGATTAATCGTGGTAGTTTCTGCTAAACTCTCTCAGCTACATATAACCTTGCTGTTTTGTTTAAAAAGATGGTCAACTCTTATTCATGCCAGTAAAATCTTTATTCACCCCGTGTTACCGTTCCCAAGACAGATACTGCGTGTTGTACTAGCAAGGCGAAATAAGACTTGAGCTTTTCAGGGCGTGTCTCTTCCTAGGTAAATCTAGAGAATTTAGCATGGCAGGCCCTTGGGGCAGCTTTTTTTGAAGTCTTTGGGCACTATTACAAGCACATAATATCACACGGGAAGCGATAAAATGGAGAATTCCTTCTGGAAACACTTGGAGACCTCCATTGCTGCAGTTATCACTCCCTATCGCTTCTGACTGACACAGCTGCAGAGACAGAGTTACAAGTGATCTTATCACATGAATCTCATTAGAAAGTGCCCACTGAAGTATTTTCAAAGTGCCTTTTCAAAGCATACTGCTTTCCACCCTGCTTCCATCTCGCCCATACTGAAAATGTATCCAGCAAAGTATCTGAATAAAGTCAATGAGCATGTAATGCATCCATCCCTTTTTTGTAGTTTCCCTTGATAAACCAATATTTCACTAGAATAAGTCTGGAAGAATAGTGCTCAAGTTTAACATGGAAAACATTGTTCAGCAGGACTCGCTTTGGGTCTTACACACTGTAAATGAGGTCATATATTCAAAAGGGATCTAAACGCTAAGGTTTACCAGATGGGATTTGTATTATGCTCTTGACAGGCACTATTTATGCCTCAGTGAAAAAGTTTCTTGCAGATTAAAGTTACAGTAACTGGTACAACCGCTCTCTGGGTCTATTTTTAAGCTCCATAATGTACTGCTCAATATCCTTTGATAATAGCAGAGATTCAGATTTTATTTGAAGAACATGTCTGCATGTGAATGTGCTGCAAGAGTTGCAAATCTATTATTTACACTGGACGCAGGGTTTTTCTTCCATTGCTTTTTAAGCCAATTTGGTGTGGTCCCTGAGTTGCAGCTCAGTAAGTGCACATGACACCATCTGGTAGCTCTGTGCAGATCCTAGACCTGTGTGGAAGCTATGAACAGAGGTTTAAAATTGTGATGTTTTGGTTTATTTTAGCAAGTGCCTTTCTGAGACACTGAAGCTGCAGAGTAAAGTTGTCTGAGAAACCTCCTAGTATGCCTCTGTTCAGTGCTTAGCACCAGCTCTGTAGATCCATCCCCTACTCACCGTTATATGTAAGTGTGAGAAAACTGAAGATAATTCAAATTTGCAACATTTGGGTCTGAAGGTCAAGCACCCACCCTAGGAGTGTCTGGGCATGGATCATTGGAATAGTGGCATCTTGGTTTCATAATAATTGAAATGTATTCCAGTTCAAAGAGACAGGAATGACTGTTACTTAAGTTCATATTTGGATCTTGAATGTCCCAGAAACCCTAGAGCTATTTGGAGGTAGATTTAGCCTACACCAGACCCGGGAAGTGTTTGAAAATTGAGGTTATTTTAGCCCCTTTTGTTCCCTCATCTTGAAATATCTTTCCCTATCTGTATTCATTTTTCTTCAGGGTGAAAAGGATTTGGAAAAATATGGAGTTACTAGTAAAAGAGAGGCATAGCAAGGATTTTGTCTGCATGTCATGTAGCCTGGAGGTCTAAGGAAATGAAGTTATGACAGCAAGTAGTTTTCTGTCTTTCATTGACAAGCTATCTCTTGAGGCGATATGGCTAAGAACCATCAGTGAACTTGTATCCGTACAGATCTGTTGTCTTTTATGGTGTAAGGAAAGGCTGGAAACCTCTGGGGCAAGAGGAATGAACTACAGGAACACCGAGTGTAAATGAGGGGCTATCTGCACTGATTTTGTTCTGTTGTGAGCAGAACTTGAAGGGGGACTGACCTGCCTTACTGCCCTATCTCCTTAGTGAGTCAGCAGAGCAGCTTCATTCTATAGGCCATCCAGACAGGACCTTTCATGAGTGCTAAATTTGCATTTCTTTACAAAATGTTCTCTCCATATTATTTTTGAATATGCAATTACATGGCAAGCACACTTGTATTTCTCTTGATGAGGGTGTTTACAAGACCAGCATTTGTGATGCTTTTAAATCCAAGATTATTTAGTCTTCTAATTTTAGAGCTGTTTCTTTCTCTCTTCTGTGCAAACCTGGTGTTACCAGTTGTAAGTTGGCCTCAGCTTCACGTTACAGAATTTAAAACAACTGATGAGATTGATTTTAAAAAGTAAGGAAATACTCTTTTCCCCTATGTTATCTTTCATGCACACATATTCTTCACTGTGGACTCGCACTAATAGTAAGCACATAGATTAAAGCTCCTCAGAAGGTCCCAGCTTCTACCTGAAGCGTATTATATGGGGAGATACAAAGGGGGTCCCCTCAAGTAAGGGTTCCAATCAGCAGACTAATAAAATGGGCAAGTTTTTGTGTGACTGATACCCTCTGACAGTCTCACGGCTGTAATGAATAACAAGGTTCAGTGGTCTGCAGACCTCAGACTTTGCTGCTGTCCCTCAACCAGAATGGTTGGCAGCACTGAAGAACAGGGACCTCTCTGGTCATCAATAAGAAATAACAAGCCTATGCATTTCTGGGCTGGGGCTGCGTCCCGATTGTGGTGCAGTGAGGTCAACTTGTGTGTGGAAGCTGCTGTCAGGATTCACCTGATCTATTTCTGTACCGCCTGACCTGCAGAAGCTAGGGACACGGGGAGAGGGGTTAAAGACTCGATGCAGAATGTGAGACCTTTTCCTTGTGTTTGTCCTTTTGCCAAAACAAATCTAGTGCTGGAGAAAGCTGTGAGCTTCTAGTGCTGTAAAAATATGTCTTCTCTAGCTACAGCTGTTATGGGAGGATCCTCTTGCTCTTGTTTTCTCACCAGATCGGTCTCTCTCTCAGATCTTGTTTTTAATGAGATTTTTTTAATGAGATTTCTTGCTCCAGAGAGATACCACAAAAGGTTATTGGGCTGAACAGCTTCACACTAGATTATGCGTGAATTAGCCCAACTGAACTTATTCCTAACTACCTTTTTTCCCCCTTTTCTTGTTCTCTCTTCTGCTCTACCTCACTCCCTTCTTGAAAAGACACCTGTCTATGCTGACTGCCTCTTCCATTAAGTTCCACGGGGAACACTGCTGCTGTGGATTTCTTGCGTGACTGAACCACTAACAAGAAGTAGGTTACTGCTGAACACGCCAGCTTTGAATTCTGCTTTAGGGTCAGAAGTGATTTCAGCAAGGGGGATTTCTTAGCAGTATTGTTCATGCCTCTTGATCATAAACCTCACAGTAACAGGTCAGCAGGGACCAACTCTGGGACCTTCCAAGCAGAAAGCACTGGCCTCTATCAACTAAAATAGAAATATTTCTGGTAAAGGCCTACTGCTTGTGTTAGCTCTCCTCTGTTCTGGAACAAGAACATATAATATTGTAATCTTGAGCAGAGAAGCTCTTAACTTAGGAGAGGCTGATAACGGGAGACATGTCTTTGTTAATGGCCAATTTCTGAGGAGGTAATTGGCAGATTATTGCCTTGCTCTGCTATCAGTCATTTCTTAGCAGTCTGCAGTGGTAAAAATATGCTAAAGCCATTCCCAAGTTTTCTGTGAGGATGTTTCCACTTGTGACCTGTGACACCTCAATGGAGAAGAATCTTTGGCTCTGTTTCTTGTCTTTACTATCCACAGTGCACCTCACTCCACAGAAAACCCATCTGCCCACACATTGCTTTTTCTTATTTTTAGACTACTGTCTTAATAGGGTGCATTCTCTTGAAACAAACCTTGTGTGATTGTAAAGATAAAGTAGGTATAGGAACATGAAAAATTGTTTGGGTGGGTCAGTTTATCATCAGAAAGTAGAGGCTTCCCATCCCTCTAGCACAGGACTAGCAGTAAAGCTAGCTCTTTTGACTTTGTCAGTGACCTACTGAGTGACTTTATCCAGCAAGGACACCAATTAGCAGTAGTTTAGTCCAACGGGATTAGCTAGAGACTGCTAAATTCATGTCATGTATGCCTCTGAAAGGCCAGCACCAGCCTGTCCTTGCTGGATTGGGTATGAATGGGCATATGAAAGGTGAACGATTCTATATTCTATTACTTATCCCCTTGGGCCACACAGTCTTCCCCTGTAAAGCTGAACTTTAAATATGATAGTTATTAAGGCTTGTCCAGGCTTGAGATTTAGCTCATATAAATTCTGACAGGAACAAATGACTTTAAATTGTGGCCAAACCTTTCTTTCTCCCCACTCCCTTGCCCTTCCAGGTCTGCTGTTTGAAGAGGAAACAGAATCAGAACAGCTCAGGAAGATAAACAGCTGCTTTAAAACAAAGTTTCCTGGTTCTCTTCCTAATATAAAAATGTACTGCAATGTGCTGTGCTACAGTTGAAAGCAACATGCTTGTGATAGATACTTTTCTATTTTAAAATTGGCTCTTAGAGCAGGTAACAAGTGAAGGGGAGTGGAGCATGTCAAGCTGCATGCAGAGCTCAGTGGAGAAGACGACATGGTGGAATTCAGGTTCGCTGGGTAAAAGCTCTATCAGATAATACAAGAAAGTGTTGATGGAAAAGCAGGCAGACCAAGACAAATCACTAATACGTACTGGGAACCAGCTATATCTGGGAGTTAGGACACTAGGCACGAGGGACTCTGGGAATTATTTCTGACTATGCTATTGAAGGGCATATAATTTCCCCACTTTGCCCCTGTTCTGCTCCGCCTTTTTGTTTTCCTATTCACGTGGCAAGCACCAAAGAGCAGTGACTGTGGGTACTGCAAAGTTGGATTAATGTAAGGTCTGACTTCACATCAATTGATTGACTCAAACTCATGACAGAGAGCTGCAATCTGTTCTTTCAGTTGGAGTGAAACAGCATCTTCAGAACGGCACATGAAAAGCAAGGGCAGCGGTGGGAGCGGGCCGCCACTGATTTTGGGGTAGGAGGGGTCGGTAACTAACACCACAGCCCATCTGAACTCTTCTTTTGTCAGGAAGCAGCAATAACCAGTCAGGTTTTTCCTGGATCCGGCACAGGCAAAGTTGGCAAGAAGCCCATGGCCGTTCTGTTACTCACAGCAGTCTGCTGCTCAAGGTACCTGCCGGCTCTGCCTCTACCTGGAGCTGGCCGTGAAAATACACCGCTGTTAAAGACAGCCCACATAGCACATTTGTCAGTTCAATTAAATTAGCTTAAGAAGATCTCTTGTGTTAAATAGATGCAGCTTTCTTACATATTCAAGGACTGTTTTTCAAGGACTGTGTGTACAGCACCTAGCCTCCCAGGGCTCTGATCTCATTGGGGATCTTGAAGTGGTATCGGGAGCTGACTAAATATAATTTCACTTAGGTTGAAACAACATGTCCTTTGACTTAAGATAATGGTACTCTGCAAAGCTGCATGAGTCTGCTGTTAGTCAATGGTCCCTGTAAAAATACTCAGCAATGTTGCAGAGGGAAAGAAGATAAAACCAAACTGTCTTGTGCCAAGTGATAAAACCTTTTGCATATGGTTATACTACTATCCCTTGCCCTTATAATGCCTTTCACAGAAGGATCTTGAGACATTTTCCAGACGTTAGTTAATTAATCTCCATAACATCCCTGTGAATTAGGTGACTTATCTGCTATTTTACAGACGGGTGAACTGAGGCGTGTAGAGGTTAAGTGTCTTTCCCGAAGTTAAACAGTGAATTAGAGGGAAATGCTAGGAGTAAAAGGAAGGGCCACAATTCTGTTTAACAGCCCTGTTCTCTTGCCAACACTGTGGTTACCCAAGCAAGCTACCTCCCCCTCTACACCATGTCCTGTTTAAAAGGAAAGTGGTTAAGTTCAAATATTTCTGTGGGTGTTTGCAAAACATTAGTTCATTAGTAAGTATTTTACTTGTAATTTAAATACATGACATGGATTCTTGGGTATTAAGTGAAAGATTGTACTATGTAAAACAGTGATTTCTTATTTGAAGCCAATTAAATCCTTCTCATGGGGGAATAAAATTGAGTTTAAAGACACAGAGTCCATGTGTATGTTTTGCCAAAAAAGCACTAATACCTCAAACTGAAATGTATGTATATTTTTGAACAGCTTCCAGGTTTGGCAATATAGGCTCTCTCGTACCTTAGAGAAATTGATTTTCTGCAAATGTTCAGCAAATTTTTTTTGATCATACTTTTTTTTTTTTCTCTCATCAGAAAAAGGAACTACTGAATTGCTTCATATTTAAGCAGACGTTCTGGAAGGTTGAGAATACATGTTTTATATTTGCAAGTTTTGACAACCTGGGAAAAGGAGGTAGGTATTCAATACCTGTCCCACATGGTAAAGCCTGTCCAAATCAATATATACAGCAGGAAGGGCAGCAGTCTTGCAGAGCGTTGTAGTTATAGTTGCCACCTGTTTTTTGGCAAGTACCATATTTACTGGCATAAAGCCTATTCATCTTCGAAATGCTCCAGCTGATGATGATCTATTCTATTTTAATAAGGTGTTTAAAAATCTCCAGCTGTTTATGAAGAACCAGCACAAAGGAGATGATCTATTTGACAGGCAGAACGTGAGTATGGGCCTCACAAATACTCTATCGTGACTTTGGTGATTAATGTTGACATGTTGAATTTGGCAGCTCTTACTGAAGCAGTCTACTGCCAGATGGTGAAAGAATGGAGGGAGGCTGGAAGGAAAGGCAGAGGGACTTTCCACCTGCTGCTACCCAGTCAGTAATCACAGTGGCTGGCACAGCTAGGGTTGAAGAGGAGGCTGGAGGGTAGTACTGCTACACGATGGGCTGGGTGGGATGCACGTTCTAGTCCTGCATCCCATCTTTTCTTGATGACAAACCTAGGATAGGTCATCAGTTCTTCTCCCACAAGGGAAACAAGCATCCATGGCCTTGTTCCAACCCACAACAAATTACCTTTGTTCTTCCAATTAATTTAGCCTTCTGCTTAGTGTGCAGCAAATGTATAATTAGCTCTAGAAAGACAGAAATGTTATTTCAAAAAACTGTTTGAAATATCCCAAAGAGGCATTCCAGCAGGCTTTACCCACTGTTCCTTTATCTCCATTCCCACTTTAATTACCAATGAGCCTCCTTGTTTAATACTATTTTATGGAGCTCTTCTTTGCTTCTCTGCTACTATTAGAAAGTTGCTGATGTGGAAAAAACATTGAAAGTGTCATGAGAAGAATCATGGCAGAATGAGTTCATTTTGAAAAATCACTATTCAAAACTAAGGTGGAGGCTTGGGGTTTTTTTTGTTCTGAAACACCAAAACACTGAGGGACAGGGATGACTTCTCAGCAGAAGAACACTGAATCTTTCCTCTTTTTGGCTGGGGAGATGGAAGTAGCATGATGGGTGGAACATCATCTCTCTCGACCACATATTCTCTTATAAGAGTGGAACAGCACAGGTATAAAAGTACAACAAAAAATTTACTTTCACTGTAATCAGAAATTGTGCTTATCCTGTGTTTGTCAAGATGGGGTTTAAAATTCAAGTGAATATAAGAAGAGAGAAGGTTGTTATTTTCATCCAAGAATGCAGTAACAGTGTGATCTGTGGCTTTCATCTGTGGATTCCCTGCCTCACCATCCCTAGAGTTATGGGTCTTTAAAATTCTAAACTGTCACCTGAGCTGAGGGGAGGAGGTGGAGGACATAAGTAATGAACCCATCCATCCCACCTCGCTCATGGTGCCAGCCCTCAAGAACAAAAATATTTACTTCCTCACACAATTCTGATTCTGCCTTACTGAAGTGAGGCGTTTCTGATTTGTGCTGGAATAATAAAAGAGAATAGGATTTTTGCAGAAGAACACAGAGATGCTACAGATTCTGCTTTGCTTGGAAAAAAGTTTGAAATCTTCTATATATTTGTAGGACAAAGTGGGCTAGAGATGCTGCTTCAGATCTGGTCACCAACACAATCTCATTGCTAAGTTTCTGACTCATTTCATTTTCCAGTCACCAAATTTACGGTAAGTAAAATACCTTCTGATTGTTGTACTGCTTGTGTTCTATTTTGCAGTACCTTCCCACCCCCATTATATCCCTAAAATGCTGTACATGTACACCTACATAGTTGATATGCAGCCTATATACTGGGTTGGAATACTGCTATCAGCAGTGATTTAAGATGTGAAGTAAAGGACACCATTCTGTCCAGTTTTAACACCATGGGGAATTTGGTTGTGGTCTGACCCCGTACTGCAACAAGAGGTCATATTCACAAAGGTGCTACTATTGAAATGGGTCTGTCTATCTCCTTTAGGCTGAGGTCAGAGAATGACTTCCCTTAGCAAAGAAAGAGAAGCACACCATGAAGGAGACTGGCTGTGGAAAACTGAAGGACTATGTCTTCATTTGCTTAATTGTGTAACTTGTAAAGTGCCTCCCCTAAGCCTAAGAAAAATATCTTTACTGTCTGAGATGTCTCTTCATCCCTAGTGGATTACCAAGTGTTACACTTACACATCCAGAAATCATCCAGCACAGCCTGGAATACAATTCGCTGCTGGGTTGGGAAGTGGCACTGAAATGACCAAGGAGTTTAGGACAGAAAATTAACAATGCCATTATGCCCAATTTTAACTTCACAGGAATTTGGGGAGGCAGATTGTCAATACCCAATCTACAACTAGGTCATTGGGCTATCAAGCCTGGAGTTGAAAAGCACCCTGGATCCTGCCATCTGTTAAGGCCTATCAGTGGCACTTACTGCCACGGTATCTGATCATCTAATGACTACAAGGAGTAAGGATCTCAGCTGTACTTCTCATCCAGAACCTGATTCTTCCCTTAACACTGTGCTGAAGCATGGCTTCATTACAGAGAGTAGAGTGCCATCTACTGAATCAGCCTGACAATGTAGGTTTATACCTTCCTCAAAAATGTGGAATGATCTTGTACATTTATCGATTTATCCTAGTGCTCTCTGCTGACTATTCATTTAAGACAGCACTCTCCATTCCTTCAGTTCGGTCTGAGTCCTCCTGTATATTCTGTCTAGAGCTGAATACACTGACGATAAATAATGGACAGTAGTACAGAATAGTCACACAAGCAATTTTGAAATCACATTATTCCAACCGCTTTCCTGTATGGTTTTGTGTAATTTTGAAGACTGTTTGACAGGTCTCATAGAAAATGTCTAATCTTTATCCAAATCACATATATTTCCATCAGCTTTTAGGCTCTTTTGCAGTTGCATAGCTCTTGCACTCCTAGCTGTTTGTGAATGATTATTGTATATGCCACTTACTCGAAAGCTTCCCAGTTATACTGACAAACATACACAGAACATGGCTGTTCCGAGAGAGGAAGGGAATATGAAATCTTCTTGGTGGGCCAGAATCCTACAGTAAATGGAGATTGATTCTTAACTCAAACACTGAGGTTTTCTATAGCTAATGAATTAAATAATACTGTCCTGGGTGTTTTTAAAAGGCTACACTCACCTGTCATCTAAAGGGGAAAATGGATGAGATTTGCTCTTTCCATGTAACCTGGGAGGTTTTCTATCCCAGGGGCTCTAGGCTTGACAGTTGTAAATGCTTTAGTGCTGCTTCTCTCCTTCCCCTCAGGCAATAAATCTGTTCCTGCTCTTTGGAACAGGAAAAATCAAGGGATTGTTCTTGCTGCCATCATGAGGCTCTGACTCCAGTGTAGCAACTGTAGATTTGTAGGTTGTTGAACTATCTTGCTAAAGGCTGTGGTAACAAGGAAGCTTGCCTCTGAACCTCACCCAAATTCAGGGCCTAGGTTGGGTCTGGCCTATGTGTCTGCTCACTGATGTGATCTCTTCAGAAACTAATAAGTTCCAAGAACTATACCTGAAAAAGTGGCTAAAGTAGAAGATTTATGTATTTTCGATGCCAGCCAGCTTACATGGACTCTCAGAAACCTGGACTAATTTCATACTGCAGCAAAACTTCAGCTGTAATAAGCTTCTGTAAAAGAAATGTAGCACCAGTCCAAAGATGTCTGCTCAGAAAAAAACATATTTCTGCTCTTGAACCTATAGGAGTATTTCCTCTGTTAGTAAGATTTTTGCCACTCAGTTGACAATTCAGTTCTATGCACTAGAGAACAGTGGGAATCTAATCAGTTATCATTACCATAAGACTAGGATTTAACAAACAGTCATTGTAACAAGTAAGATGGGCTGATGTTTAAATAGCAATAGATATTTTGGTGAAGATTAGAGGATTTTTAGTCATGGATCCAAATTCCTTAGTTAAATAAAAATTCTAGTGACATTTGTGCAATAATTCTGAGGAATTACGCTGTGTGTGTTTAGTTTGTGATGAAGCTTAACCTGTAGGATCTCCTCCTACAGAAGTACAAGAGCCTTGTTTATCCTAAAAAAGTTGACCTGCTTGACCTGTTCTCACTGTTTCTGGTCTTCCACCTTGGCATACATCATCCAAAGCCCAAAGAATTACAGGTTAAGCATCATCCTTGAGGCTGGCCCAAGAGGATGGTCAAGTGGGAGTGCTCCAGAATCACAAAACCTCACTGAAATTTCTATCACGGAGCATCTGTAAGAACAGTTAAACTAAATCTGTCAGACTTCATAGCATAGTTATGCTCTGGAGCAGACTGGGAGATAGCTGATTTCTCAACGTACTTGCTAGTTTTTTCTGGTTCTAAAGACAGAATCATAGAAAACAGAGCTAGAAAAACCTTGATATGGTGTAATTGCAGTTAGCAGTTCCAGTTTCCCATTTAACAGAAACAGACCGTTTTCAAGTAGACTTGCATTGCATGGCACATAGCCTTTCCCATCTTTAAAGAAAATTTCCCGTAATTGTATATTTATGCTATGCTGTGAGTGTGTGTTCGCCCAACACCTTGAAGTTGGAGATACTGTTTGCAGTACCCTGAGGTGAAGCATATATCATCTGTGTCCTTGCAGTGAGGGCATGCGCCCTCGACCCATTCTCCTTCTGAGAGCTGAAACTCCCTGTTTATCTCCAAATAACATTTTTTCTACTTAGACTCAGTTAATACATGCTAACCTTAGTGTAAACATTTTTTTCATAGATTAATTCCCTCAGGAAAACTTTCTGCTTGATTTTTGTGGAGTTACTTAGCTGTAATCATGCAGAATTCTCTGGGTTTCAAGCCGTGTGCCTCCTGCAGAGGTGTTCTGCCTGCTAATGATAGGCAGTCAAGCTGTTCATTTTGTTTAGGCAAGGGCACTTGAAGGACAACTCTCTACTTTCACCATCCTTTCCTATCTCACACAAGAGAAACTGCAGGACTTTTTGCAAAGTGTCACAGTCCCTTTGCTTAGTAAACCTTCCTTGGAAAATGTATGGGTGTTGCTATCACGAATGACCCACTTGTTTCTGTGGTTTTTAAGAGGTTGCTACAGGGAGAGATTTCCATCCTTTTCTGAAACAAGCTGTAAAGCAGTAAGAAAAAGACTAAGTGATACCATAAATGAAAGATTTCTGTCCTCAGAATGAAGATTCATTACACAAATACCAGGCAGATCTTTAAGAGTGAATTTGGAGTATGCAGTGAAAATAAATGTTCACTTAGTTCCAGGCAAAGCTGTCTCCTTCAAATTATCTACTTCTTTTTATAGGAACCAGGCTTATTTAGCAGGGTTTTTGAGACAGCCCTGTTGCAGACTTAGAAAAGGTTGGTACAGTCTTCGCTGTGCCACTACGAAGCATTGCACTACATTTCTGCCTTCTCCAAGGCAGGCACCAGCCTTGTAAATCCCAGTTCCAGTGCAAGTCCCTCTGCTACCTGAAATGGCAGCTGCCCTGTGGGTAACTGGCACTGAATCATATCTACACATTCATCTGAAGGGACAAAGACTTAGATCTATGCCAACTGGTTTTTTGAGATACAGATGCACGTGCCCTACACCTCCTCCATCTCCCTGTGCCTTTTGCGCAATCATCTGCAATATCCCTCCTTTCTTGGAGGAATTTGGGGAGGATGTGACCAGTTGCCCCCTGTGCCTTCTGCAAAGAGCACAGGTGTATACCCTTCTGCTAGACAAGCAGTTAGTCTGAGATGCTTGGGAATGCATATTCCAATAGTGGACTATATTTATCCACAATATGTCTTGAACAAGAAAAGGTAATGAATCACTTTACTGGCTGTATGCATGCAATTAACAAAGCATTAATAATACAGGGGATGGTAGCCCCTGTGTTAACGTTGCCTGCTGGCTAAATTCCTATAAATAAGCTTCCCCTCAAATTTCACTCATTTCTTTGCTAGTGCTCGGAATACAAAATCATTTATCCTGCAACAGTGATTCTGTCTCCTTGTTTATCCAGCGTGTTGTTTCCGTCAGTAGCAAATGAATGGAACTCGGGGCCATGTTAGAGGCTTCAAAACATGTGGTGTGCTTCCATGATCCAACCCCCTAATATCTTCTCATTGCAGGGTCATAAGCAGTGAAACAAAGTCAGTGCAAAGAATAGAGGAAAGTTTGCAGAAACTGGAGGTGCAGGTAATGCAAAGAGGAAAATGAGCAAATAGCCTCTGGCACCTTCAGTCTCAGCTATTTGGATCCTAAGATTTCTGTAGCGTGGTACGTGGCGGCTGCTTGCTCTCCCTGCCCAGGGAGACAGGCTGTTTGTCTGTGTAACACTTCAGCTTGTAGAGATTTAGTTGATGCCTGATAATTTTAGCATTCATGGCAGGAGTGACTGCACCTATGTCCTCCCTGTAGAGCTCTACGTTCACCTGTTACTGATGTTAAATAATCATTCTTTCCAGGCATAAAACAGGGGGTTGCAGGGGGAAAAATCTGCAGGAAAAGCCAGCGAGGTGAGTACATTTGGGTATTAAACATGGCTGAAAGAGATTTCAAATTCTAATCATGACTTTTCCTGAAGTATTTGTTCTGCCCTATCAGCTAATACAGCAATGGTGCATGCATTAACATCCTGAAATTGAAATAGAGATCAAGGGTATAGGGTATAAATTGGTTTTAGAGCATAACGTTAAATAATCAAACCATGCTGGAGCAGTGTCTGTGACAAAATGACTTACATTTTTGGTGCTGCTTTTTAAATGTGATTATGCATTTTAATTGTTTAACTTCAGTCTATGGAGTAGTTTCAAAGATGTTTTAAAATAACTTACGGCATGAAAAGCCTCCTGATTTTTAAATACGCCTCAGGTTCAATAAATTTGTTTTTAATTTTGTATGATGTGTGAAACAGTGATTTCGTTCAGTGCTTTCGGGGGGGTGAAGCAGAATTTCCTAAAACACTCTGGATCAATGAGGCTACAAATGTGTAAAGACGGTAGAAATTTCCATTCTGTTTGTTGTCTTGTATCACTGGAATAACACAGAGCTCCTATAAATTTTGCAGTGTTTGGAAGCAGAGGACACTTCTGCTAGTCCGAGCCTTAGAAGGAACAGCACTGGGACATAAAGGGCCCCCAAATAAAGATGCAAAGGTGACTGGTTTGTCTTGCTCCACTCCTTCAGCCATTCATCTCGTTGTTATCTCCATGAAGCAGAACCCTATCCCCAGTTCCAGGTGGCCCAACCGAATGCAGAACCAATTACAAACCTCAGTGAATGTGCTTCAGCAGTGTCCATATCCCCTCCCATGAACATGAGGCAGGAGCGGGTTAATCTGGAAACACATCTCACAAGCTCAATAATGTGTGAAAACTGAGATTTAAATCTGCACTTTATTTGTTTTTGCTCTTCACTACTCAGAGAGCAGAAAATCATAATTTATAGTGCCAATTGTCAGTATTTATAACCAAATCGTTGCTTAAAACACTGGAAAGATGATGCAAAAAAAAAAAAAGGCAGATGGTGTCATTCTGCTAAATATTGTTTACTGTTGCCTGTTGTTTTAGAAGTGCTCAAAATGGAATTTAAACAAGAGGGGTTTTGTGCAAGCAACAGACCTTTCCTTCAAGGGCTTCAATTTACTACATTTCTTGCTAATGAGTGGCACTAATAATCTAACTCATCAATCACCTTGAATCCCAAAGGGTGTCTTCAGTGGGGATGTAGGGGGAAGGCCTTGATCGTGTCTGGAATCTCTGTGAAGCAATTAAAACTTTATGGTTATATTCACTTCCACAGTTGCTCTGTAGTAAAGTCTTAAACTGCTGTCATGATTTTTATTTAGAAGTGGTTCTAACCTGAAAGAAGAACAATGCTAATGTGAAGACCTTGTATAAAAATAAAATTAAGAATATTTAAAACCAGATTATTAAAGGCACCCCAGTCATCTCCTCCACTGCCACCTGCAACATTCAAAGAATTCAAGAGCTCTCGGTTATGGATTCTGTACTGGTTCTGAATATATTTTTTATTAAAATGTTCAGTTAAAAAGGAGAGAATTGGGGCTACTCGTGAATAAGAGAACAATTCTATACCTTCTCATACAACAGGGTAACACTAATAATTTGGAAAAAGTACTCACAAAGAATTTCCAGAGCAGTGAATCCTGTTCAAGGATCTACGGTTAATTGTCTTTTAAGATGCACCCAATTCTCAGTTGCACGGTACACTTGTCAAATTTATTAAAATGACACATCTATTTGTAACCCTCTGATAAGAACCTGATTAAATTTTTTGCCTAATTTGTTGGAGATCCCAGTGATGTCCCTTCTAATAAATGTCAATTGCATTTGTCATTAATTTTAACATTTGCAGTCCCATTAATTTTTTAAGATTTGGTCTGATTTATAATATGTTTTGTGCATCAACAGCAGGAGGGCTGGCTTCACTGAAAAAAAGTGTAAGGTTTTTGTTTGATTTTTCCCCCCTTTTAGCACATTAGCATTCATTAACAATCACTCTTTCAGTTGTTGGAACTAGTTATTTTTTTTAAAGATAATAACATGAGTGAGGTCCTGTACTTGCATTTCTCAGCATGAATTTAGGCAAGCCAGCACTCAGGTTGTTATATCTTTGATGACCAGTCATTTGCATTAAAAATTGACTGCTCTGTAGACCCAGGAAGAAATTAGCATACTTTTTCCTTAAAGATCTGGTGATGAGCCGTGAAGGGTCTTCTTTCTGGTACTTCAGGAGTGAACAAAATCCTTGCAGAATCAATCTGTTTGCAAAGATCAGTAACATTTGCACTTTGGGGCCTTAGATATTTAGCTATTGCAGTGCTCTTTGAGTTTTTCTTATTGCCTTCTAGCTCTAAAGAATACTTTTTAGAGTGAACATGTTTTGAAGAGAGGATTTGGCTGAGGTTCAGCCTCTTACAGTCTAACTGAATTGGGCACCTGTTGTATGATACAAAACTTCTCCTGTTTTATAGCAGTTGGCAAACTAAATGAATTGCTGTTCTGCTGCTGAGCAGCCTCTTGGGGAGCTAACGAATGCTCTTTTGTTATTGCCACTGTGATGTGTCATATGTCAGAGCTCAGGCCATGGTGGACACTTCATTACACACAGTCTTCACACATGGGGTCTTAAATGCCTAGAAACTAACTAGCAGCTAACCTCCTGTCTTAAAGTTTGTCTCTTTTTCCTCTGTGTTATCAGTTGCTTTAATTTTCCCAGACCACACAATTTCTGTCCTGGATATCCTTGGCCTCCTGACTTCTCAAAGTGCATGTAAAAATAAACAAACAAACAAAAATTTCCTGGAAACCTTCCTGTGTGGCTCCTAAGGAACCGATATTTCTATGCCAGTAGATAGAGAACAGTGAATTCAGTGATTTCCTCCAGTGTGGTGGTGCCGGTTAAAATGCAAAAAGCTTCCCTAATATGCTTTAAAGAGACAGGGATCTGGTCTTCAAAACACAACGTGCCTGCAACAGAAATAAGTGAAATATTTATTAGAGCTGTGTGGGAATCAGAAACTTGTATCCGTTGGGAAATTCATATATTCTTAGAGAAGGAGAAATTGGACCTAGAAGGAATGTAATTAAAAACTGAGGTGCCCTGGAGGTGAATTACTTTGAGCCCGAGCAACTGGGAGTGTCAGCTGGCAGAATAGCAGACAGGTCTTTGTCAGTAATCCACCTAGCCTGAGCTGATGATATTCCTACGTGCCCGTGAGATGCATTTGGACAAACATTTCTCCACTTGACACTGACATATAACAGAACACTATACTGCATCAAAATTTGGGATACCTTTTGCTGAAGACAAGCAGACTCTGCAGCACGTGTTTTTTTCTGATCTAAACTCTTAAGGGAATTCAGATGTGAAGGAGCAGATCCTTATTTTGCAAGTACACCTGCCTGCCTACCTGTTTTGGGACAGGCAAGTGCTAACTAGTCTGTCTCAAATGTTTTTTGCAGGTCGCTTAAGAAAGATTTAAATCGAAGGCCTGGCTCAGCCACTGATGTGCTGTGAAGCCTTAAGTAATTTTTCTCGTCTCTTTTGCCTCCACTTTTCAGGTAGTGCTTTGCCTGTTTTCTCCATTTTGCCCATAAAAGGATGGATTATTTTGCTCTATTTTCCATATCTGTATGAGGGCTTGCACAACAGGGTCACAGGTCTTCCACCCAGGCTTGTCAGATGAACACCTATGAATCTGAGACTTGAGAAACACACAATTGCATCACTTCTCCAGGTGCTATTTCGAACAGGATTTAATCTTTTGAGCAAGGATTGTATATTCTACAGCTTTGTAAACTGAAGAAATTTTTACATATGTATCTGACTACAAGAGCCTCATAAATAAAAAATGTCAGGCCTGTAGCAAAATGACATAAAAGAACACTTTCTATTAATACATGTGCAGTTTTCAGAGAGACATTTCCTGTTTAATCTTTCTTATCTCAGAGTATTTATAAGACATAAAGTTTCTATTCCCATGCTTTATTTTCCTAATGATCTAATTTCATTAACTCCACATTGGAGTCAGAAAAAAAAAAATCTCAGCGAGCATCAGGTCTTTTCAAAACACAGTAAGGCTTAAAGCTCAGGAAGGGCTTTGTGTATCCTATTAATTTTCTTAATTGTAAACAAAGCCTCAGTGTCTTGTGTAATAACCGCATTTCAAAACAGCATGTGGCTCATTAAAGTCCTAACATCTGAACTTGTACATTAAAGGTAACCAAATAATTAATCCGAGTAGTGTTCCTTGTATTAGTGACAGTGTGCCCACTAGAAGGCACTCTCTGCTAGAAAGTTATCATCTTGAGGAAAAGTGAAGAGCTTCATTAAATAATTCCATGTGAATACCTCCAGAAAAACTGCAGACTCAGGTGTAATTTTAGCGAGAGGATGGACAGCATCTCTGTCCTTGGTTACAGGTGCTTCACAGCAAAACCAGACAGAATCAAAATTATTTTCTTTCCAAAGGCACTGTGTCAAATGTATTTACAGCATGAAGGAATTAATTTCATGAGCTTTCAAGTTTGGAGGAAGAACCCCTGAATGACTTCAGCACTCCCCCAGGGTTTGGAAGACAGATGGGTTAGGTCTCTTACTGATTTCTATAGTAATCTCAGGCAAACCAATTCCCCATGCCTCACTCATCTAAGGAAAGGAACCAACGGTACTTTATTGGGAGTGTTGAGACAGTAAGTCGAGAGGTGGCCAGATAACATGAATATGCACAAATGTTCCCTGTCTCCCCTGCCAAGAAGTGACCGCGAGACTTGCAAGATGAAGTCCAAGTAATTTCTCACGAGCTCCGTCCCAAAGCAGGCAGCAATGCAGCGATGGCACCTGCCGGGCACCTGGGAGACCTGGGTTCAACTCGGGGAAAGGAAGGCATCGAAACTAGCTCTTGCAGACAGCAAGTGTCGTAGTTTAGTGGGTTGCTCTGGCCTATAACCAGCTTCATTTAGTGCATGGACCAGATGGTATTAGTTGAAGAGCTATCTGTGTGCAGTCTTATTTACCGTACATTGTCTTTAGGGCAGAGATTAAATGAAAAATCCTCTTAAGCATACCATAATTCTGGATCACTCATCAGTGGGCCTAAGTGTTTCAAAACATGGATTTATTATGACACTGTTCCTCTCTACTGACAGAGTATCATTCCTGCTATAAAGACAGGAATTAAGACACCAGAAGAGACGAGACAGGAGTTTCAAATTTATTTCTGTTGCCCAGTGTAAAATACATAGGCCACACAAAGATCTCCAGAGATCTTCAGCTTGTTTCTGGCTTGTTAGGTCTTAAGTCTAGCATTCAGAAAACAATACTGTTATTAATGCTTGGCTATGAAAATTGTGGTTGAAGACTTGCATGGTGTCACTCGTAATTCCTGTCATAGAAAAAAAACGATTCTATTTGCTGTTCCCAATGTAAATCTTTTGTGAGAGCGTCTATACTCAGTAGTTACCTGGAAACAGTTTGGAAACAGTGGCTTTTTCCTCAGTAACAGCTCTGAAGAGTCAGAGTGGAAAAGAAGCAGGGGCTGAAGAGGATGGTGGTAATGGAAATCTGGAGCAGAAGTGGCGAGATGAGAGCAGAGACAGTGGAGAGCTTGAGGAACTTAGGCAGGAGCAGGGGGGGTTCTGTCTTCTCCGTCCTTAGCTGTTCTTCCTTTTTCCCATAAATGCAGGACCCGTAGACTCTCTACTTGCTCTGTGTAATTCCATACCTCACACTCACTTCCAGAAAGTAGCTTTGCTGTCCCCTTAGTTGCTGCTTGGGCTAGGACAGGAAAGAATGAAGGAAGCGGCAAGTTCAAGACAGCACATTTTCCATCTCACCTCCTCTGAGATGGCACCTATCATACCAGAAACCCTTTCCCCACTTGCAGGTAGGCAGGAGGCAGACGTGAGCAGATGATACCCATGCTCACTCACACAGGCAGAGCAGACGGGTCTGCTCAAAGTCAACACCAGCTTTGAACTGCAAACTGGAAAATGCACCATCCACCACACCTGCTTGTACCAGGAAACCAGAGTAGGGTGCATTTAATCTGTAACTGTTTGTGAAAATACACTGTAGGAGATAAATACATCAACGATAAAATCCAAATGTATGTTACCATGATGACAGGTAGCAGAAAATTTCTCTTAAAAGTAGAAAGTGCTTAAACAGACTTTAGCATAGAGTTAAATAACTAAAAAACACAACCTGCAGTCTCAAATGACAGTCCTGAACAGAACAGAGCACGTAGTTTGATTTAAATGAATATATGCAACAGCTTTCTTCATATTCTAATAAGGAAGACAGTCCCTATTCAAGAGCTTGATCATCTTCTTTGCAACTGAGGCAGCCCACTGGAAGGGACAAATTATTTGTCAGGTAAGATGCGAACCAGCATATTCAGAACCCCCCCCCCTCCACTATTATTTTGTAAAGTCTTATCAAATCCATATAAAGTAACACTTAAGAACAGTCCTCTTGTGCTTTCTTTGTCAATTACACTAACTGCACTTCAAGAAAACGTGGCCAAAAGGGATTGTACTTTGGTTTGCATGTGCTGGTTATATGTAGAAGCTCCATCACTGGTTCTGAGTAAGAATAAAACATGTTTCTCAAAAATATGCAGAGTTTAAAGAGCTACAAGTAATACCTTCCCGTCTGAAAGGCTTGTTTTGAATTGGATTATTACTTTACAAAATCAGTTAAGTGTTAAATTTATGATGGAAGACTATCTCTACTGAAAAGTGATTAGAATCTTTCCGATGACTTGGATAATCTATCTGCTTCTTAAAGCTGAAATAATTTTCCAGTAAGTTATTCTGACACAATAAACTTCAGGAAAGCAGGCCTACTACTGCTGTATATAGGACAGCACAAGCAAATTCAAGAATGACCATTTCTCCCACAGGAGGAAGGTGGCCAGATGAGAATTTATAGTTGTATAAACATCATACAAAATGATCCTCCACTTTAATATATTTTCCTATGAATTTGGTCTATATTGTAATTACCTAGTAAAATCCAGATTTTACAGGGCATGAATCATGCTCACCCTTTTATAATACAGACTATATTCTAGTATATCTAGACTATGTTCTATAAGCCGCAGCTGTGCTAAACTCTTTCTATAACTTATAACTAAATACAATCTCACATATAATGATATCCTTATGCTAGATTTTGCTTTAATATATATGACCTGACTATTTGTTACCACATAATACTTTATTAGATTTTTTAAATGACATTACAAAGAGCCTAAGGCTAGTATTACAAGGTGTATTGGTATATTTCCTATGTTCACAAAATTCCCCTATTATTACAAGCCTTTATTACAATTTCCCCTCAGTTTTGAAAAATGACCTGTCATATTGCCTTCATAATACACAGGTGCTAATTTGGTGGCATTCAAAGAGCAGTCTTAAGTATGGTCCACATATAACTGCTGACTGCTACTAGTGCTTTCTTAAACTTGTATTTCAAATTTGAGGAGCATTGCAACGATTGTCAGTAATATCCGACAGTGGTCATTTTTCTTCACACGTGACATAGTACAGACTCTTCTAAATAATACACTTTTCATTGCCAAAATACTGTAACGTAGTCCATTACACTCCAGGGCCATAAACGTGGATGTGATTAGAAAAACAAACACCTTTCCAAACCAAGTATTTTGAAGAGTTCCGGCTAGTTGTTATTCAAAGAGAAGAAAGGCTTTACAATTCTAACTGGATTCTCTCCTTTTTTGTTACTCAGTATAACATTGCTTTGTTAGCAAACTGTTTTGTACAACGAGCTGGTGATTTAAACTGAAAGACCACATACAGACACTCCCACAATTCCATCCCTGTTCTGTCCAGCGTTGCTATTTTAATCATAATTATTGTTCAAAGGTGATGCTAAATGACACATCAGCAGTTTCAAAGTAGAGTTTTACAGTGTTAAAAAACTTAAATCCCATAGTGAGATTTTTCATAGTTAATAGTTCCTTGTCTGTCTAAATGTAACAGATTTTAATGGCAGTGGTTGCTCAACTGTGTACAAACATCTCTAATGTTAAATCTCTATTTCTGGTTTATGTTCTAGGAACACACAGGTAAGGTAATACCAGGAGTAGGAGATATGATTTTGATATTCAGTGCCTTATGTTTCCAAAATCACCTTATTACATTTACGAGAAAACGGCACATAGTCCTCAACTAGTTGAGTGACTGATGCTCAGAGCTAAGATTAATGAAAAGTTTCAACCTTGTGCTTCACTCTACAAAGTTACATTAGACAAGTTAAGATTTCGATTTAATGGGAGTCACTAGATGTTTAGCTATCAAAAATGAAACGTCTAGAAAAAGTATAAGAAAGAGAAAGTGACTTCACAAAAAAATACACCCAGTATTTGAGAACCAGAAGATCAGTGTTTTAATAACACAACTAATTGATCCTCATAACAAGAATTCAAAAAGTGAAATTACAGTACACAAATCAAAATATAAACTAATCTATCCCTAACTATACAATATACATTAGGAATGCAAGCTCTGTAACAATATAAAAATGCTTTTACACACAGTAGTTGCAAAAAGCTGTTCTGTAATTCCAAGGACTTGTAGGAAAAAAAAAAAAAAAAAAGAAATCTTCCAGGATTCATCCTAAGCTACTGGCAATCTGTTGGGGAAAAATAATAAGAATAAAAAATGTTACTGAGAAGAATTAAGAGAATCATACTCATCAGAAATTTTCATTTGTGAGGTTCAGGCTAAGGGAACTGGCACAGGGGGCAATGACACCCATAATAATTTGTATTTCTGTCAAAGTATCACAAAAAATAGGTACTTTAACAAGCAAGATGTATACCTGTTTCAAACACACATGCCTATTACACAGGCTGCATAGCATTCTAGACATGACCTCAGAATTTCAAGCCTAAGAGAGGCTGAGATATGTCTGTCTTAGCCACCTGAGAAAAAAAAGTGAATCTAACGCGATACATCCTGTACTTTACTTACCAGTTGCTTTCCATGGATTACAAAAATCAAGCTCTCTACAAACTGAAGTGAAATCTTAGTGCTTACGTATCATACTTAAGCACCACACACACCCCCCTTGTTTATGCTGTAACAGTTTTGGCACTCTTGCATTGCCCCCATCTTCTGAAATGCCTTTAGCAATTGTAAATGCTGTGTGTGGTCCTACCTGATCACCTGAATTTATTTACATGGTTTTGTACTAGATTTTGAACTGCTGCTTGCCAAGTAGATGAAACATCTACTTCTCCAATTTTTTTGTATAATATAGGGGCAGGTTATCAATTAAGAAATTACATAAGAAGAATATATATCACATTTAACCTTTCAATAAGAAATTTCTTTTTCCAGGGAGCATTGCCCTAGAATACGCCCTACCTCATCTCTGAGTGTTGTCTTACACTGTCGAGTCAGGACCTGCTGCTTTGCAGTAGTACGTGTGAGTCACATACTTCCAACAAGCTCCTAACTTACACAGGAGGAATTTATAGTAGCTCACTCATTAGCCCCTGTGCACAGCAGCAAGTCTACAATCTTTAGGAGCTTAGTGGGAGCTGAAGTCTAGAGGATGCAGCGGAAGATGGAAGATTAGCACCATGCTCACACTAACTTGCCAGCTATGGAAATTGGAGCTGATTTGGTAACGTACGTGAGATTACGCCCCTTTTCAGAACACTCAAATATGATGAGAAAAAAAAAGAGAACAGCTCGGTTTGCTGCTGGTATTTTTTCCCATCTCTTCTCCTTCCCATGCTGCAAAGACAGTCATTATTTCAGATCACACTCAGAGAACCAGAGGATGAATACAGCTATTGCACTTCCTCAAAGCTACCTAGACATGAAGAAAATAATTTTCTTCCCAATACTGATGAGGAAAACATCCTTGCTGAAGAGGCTAGTAGGAGCCTGCTGAGAAGAGCTTCTTAAGGCTTCTTGTATTATAACACCATATATAATTCTATATAGAGAGAGTACAATACTATATATATATGTAGTTCTGCTCTGCATGAATTTCAGACTACCTCACAAACCAAAGGAAAAAGTCCATTTACTTTAAAGTCGGTATTTTCAAGTGACCTGAGGATTTGTTTCAAGGTTAGCAAGCAATTGTCTCACTTTAACTCTTGTTAGTAGCAGGGGTCTTGTTCTCGCCTTCCAATTCTTCCACTCCCGCTTGTGTCATGAGGTCTGCTATGTTCTTCTCCAGGTCATCTATGCGACAGCTCATGTCATCAAGTTCACTGGAGTTAAGGACTATGATTGCAATCTAGTAGTGGTTGGGATTTTTTGTTTGTTTGCTTTTTATTACAGCTTTGCTCAAACTCTTCTGGTCACTTTAAATTTATCTTACAAATCCCACTGATAAATATACTTTTAAATACTTTTGATTCTGTAGTGTATAGCACCTATCTGCCCTTAAGAAAGGATATTTCTTCCAATTATTTGGTCAGACATGGTCTGAAATTTGTCCTGCATTTGCTGAAGCAATGTCTGCACCTAATAGAAAGGAAAAAAAAGAAGTCTGTTTTGTTTTCATTAAAGAGGCTGTTACAGTATTTAGTCTCATGTAATGAGGTAATTACAATGTTTTCTTTCACTGCTGAGCTCAACCGTGCACAAACTCTGCAGTATAATTCCATATTTAAGTATCACATTTTCACATCTATATGAATGTACACACAGAAGAACCGAAGCTCACAGCAAACAACTTTAAGATCTAGAAAACGCCTGCGTTGCACAACCAGGACTAAACCCACAACAGCTGCTTCCAGCGTCCTACGTTAATCACACGGTGACACTTTCCCCATCAGAATAACAGCCTTCCTCTCCGCACTCCCAAACCCTTGCTCTTCAGCATATCCCTCCCGGACACAGATAACTCCTCCTTGCCCAAGGGAGGCCCGCTCTGAGCCGAGCTGTCCCTCAGGGACTCGGCAGAAACAACTCTACAGTGGAACCGGTTTACACGACGACCCGGGGAAAAGACCCAGGCGACACCACAAGCCCAGCAGCCCCTCCAACAGCAGGCAGACGCGGGTTACCCAAGCTGGGCCCCGGGAGGTAACGCCAGGGCCCGCCAACGGGCCGAGGCCGGAGGCTTCTACCCCTTCCCGCCGGGGCCTCTCCTCAGGGAGGCGGCTCTGCGGCCCCGCTTCCCCCCCCACCCCCCGAGGCGGTTGGCCCGGTCCCGGCGGCCTCACCACGGCGGTGAGATCCTGCACGGTCTTCGGGTCGGTCTCGGCCATGATGGGTCCAGGTCCCGGTTCCCGTCTCCACGGCAGCGGCGCTTCCGGGCCGCGCCTCGCCACTTCCGCCGACGCTTCCTCGCGAGAAGAGGCGGGTCCCCCCCCGAGCATTCTGGGAAATGTAGTCCGTCCCCTTCCCCGGGGCCTGAGGGGAGAGGGTGGGTACGGGGCAACGCCGGGCGAAAGGCGGGAAAACCCACGGAAAACCCACGGAAAGCCCCGTCACCGGGCTGCCCGCACCCAACGCCGTGGCAGGGAGGGCGTCCCTCGGCCGGGTGGGGGATCCCACTCATCCCCCCCGAGGCTGCCGAGCCGGCCTCCGGCCTGTTCCCCCTCCACCGCCATCACGGCTGTTGGTGTGAGGTGCGAGGACCTCGTGGGCCTCCCCTGCGGGTGCTAACTCAGCGTAGGAGGCGAAGTCTCGGAGCGCTGGCACAGCCGTGTGGGATGGGAAGGCGTTGAAACACCTTTCTCCCCCCCCCCCATGTAATCTTACGCTCAGAATGAAGACTTTCCTCACACAGAGATTTAATAGTTTTGCTCACGCTCTTAAAAAACAGCTTTGCGAGTTGGGGAGATTACAAATGTATTTTTCTAGCCTGAGAAACGGTGCTGCCTGAAGAGGCCTTCCCCTTCTTTATCGTTTAATTTAAAAGGGAATGAGCAGTTAAACCCAGCCAGCAGACATTTGCAGGTAATCTGGCTTCCGCGGGAGGCTCACTGGAGGAAGGGCGGCATTACAGATTAGTGCTGGAAGTCAGGAACGTTATATAAGTGGATTGATGATTAAAGGGAGTATATTATTGTGGCATATTGTCTTCATGAAAGAAAGTACAAATAACAAAGTTGCGTGCATTAGATTAATGTCTGCTGCAGATTAGTGACATGGTCTTTAAGATACTGAAAGCTTCGTAGGCTGGATTTTTGTGGTGGGGATGGATGCAGGATAAGCATTTCCTAAGTGTACGTTTATAGGGTTTTTAGACCAAAACTACTCATTTGTAGTTTTCGTTTGTGAAATGAGTCAATGTTTACACAGCTTGGTTATTGTATACTGGGATGAGATCTAAACAGAAGTTAACAAAAACATTGAATATGAATTTGTAAATGAAGAACGTTTCCCATTAGCAGCAGATGATTCTCAAACGTCTCATTTTGCCCGAAAGCCGATACGATGCGCTGACACACTCTGCCTTATCCCATAACTAGTAACGAATGTGAGATGCGGGGCATTTGCATTATTAATGTGCCTGTTGGAGCACTGCAGTAGTAATAAAAAAACTAGTTAGTGCCAGCACGGGGAAATTTTGTTGTCTGTTGAAAAGTAAATACAGCTTCTAGTTCTGAAAAATGCTAAGAAATTAACTCCCATTTATTTGTTTGATGTGTTTACGGAAGGTGGTTGTTTTTATAATGCTATTTTGAGTCAGATAAACTACTGTTTTGAAAAGGTCGTCATATCTGGTCTCTTGGTGCACGTCAAAGTGCAGATCTCTTGGCTCCCCCCAACGCTGGTGTGAGTCTCATGGCAGATAGCGGTGCTTACAGGGTCGGGCTGTGGCTGCTGCCCCGCCGCTCCAGACCCCAAAGGATGTGGCATAGCAGTGTCTGTCCGGGGACCGTGTCTTCCCTGACAGGCTTTTGAACATATGGCTGTACAGGGAGATGACACGGTGCTCACTGACGTGGACTCTCGTGTGCACTGTGTTGCTCGGTCAGGCAGTTGTGGCTTTCTGCAAAGAGTTTAGCAGATGCAAACACAGCAGGGAGAGATGTGCACAGAGCAGGAGAGGTCTGAGGTGTATGCTTGTGCCTTCTCGCTCTGAGCTGAGGGTGATCTTTATTCTGTTACATGTTCTTCTGGTAAAACTAAGTTGCTGTGTCCCGTTATCTTCTTAGTATTTGCTGTCCTTAGGTAGTGCAGAAAAGGGGGAAGCTCTCAGGAAACTGCTTGATATGTCAAGCTATTGGAGGCCATTTCTGTCTCTTCTAGCCTCCTGACCAGGGTGTCAAGGCTACATCCCACAGTCTGGCTGCCTGCCAGGAGAAGACATATGGTCCAAAGCCTACTCCCTGCAGCAGTCCTCCAGGTTTCAGCAAGTGACAATGCACGTGCCTTTATTGGTTCTCCATCATTTAACAAGAAAAAATTATGGATTGGCCTGATTCACCAGCTTTTTTTCTTGTAGATGGTTTTGTTGCAGCTTGACCTTGAGATTGAGACATTACTGATTTGACTTCACCACTTTGTGACCATACTGTTACCAATTGTGGCAAATTTAGATAAGGCACTTCATAGATTCAGCTGGTGCCTCTTCTAGCACAAACATCCCAATACCATGTTCCATTTTAGGGTACAGATGAGCCCTAGAAGGTTTTGACATATCACTTAAAATGTGTGTCTACTAAACTGGTATAACAGTCCTTGTTATGCAGGGAGTCGGATCTGACTAACAAAATGATTCCTCAGGCCATTAAGGTTTTCACTAAGTGTCAAATGGCTGCACACTTGTTCTCATAACTTTAGAAATTTTTTTTCATGTCAGGATAAAACATTTTCGTTATTCATTTGTTTCCAAGCATGGCATAGCTAAACAATAACTGACTTTGGCATAGTTACACAATGGCTTGACTTAAAATTTGCAGGGTTTTGTCTCCTTTTTGAGACTGGACTGAAAGAAAATGCTATGCAAGGAGGACTGGTAGGATTAATGATCCTTTCACAGTAATGTTCAGAGATTACTAAAATGAATGGAGCTGTAGAAGGCTGAATTCTCTTGCTAGCTTTTTAGTTACAAAGTCTTAATTTAAAGTATACAGAGGAGGACCTTTAAAATTTACAAAGAGCCTGTTGTTTTCCTTAAAATCAAGGGACATTTACAATGATAAATCTACAAACAGTTAATGAAACTCCTTTAAAATGCAGGGATATGTAGTTCCAATGCAGAATGATTAGACCTCATATAGCAGTAAGTCATGGTCAGGCTTTGTACAAAAGCAGGCACATCTTCAGTTTTCCAGAGAACTTGAAATGAACTTTGCCTTTGTGGAATCATGATAGAGATTTCTGGTACTGGTGTCTTTAGGTCTGATTTAGTTCCTGTTTCCTTTGGTGACATAAGATTAGAGCTCAACAACTTGGAAAAAAGGCTATCAATTTAACATCTTATTTTTTGTGCCAGTTAATGCCAAAATCACTTTAAGTAGTTAATGCTGCAGAATTAATTGTATATTTGTTGTTAGGCTTTCTCCCCAGTAATCACAACACAGGGATTGGGAAGCATCTAATGAAATATAAGTTTAAAAAGGCAGAATAAAATTTCCCAAAGGCAATTTTTTCAAAGATGGTTGTTTTTGCAAAAGACCCTGTTCTTACCAAAACCACTGTTGTTGATTCTGTAATGACCTCAAAGAGTTGCTGTCCTCTATTTACAGCTTTTTTAAATAGCAGCTCTTCCAGAGGACCTAGTAGAATTCTGGCGCATTAGCTCAGCGGTAACAGTCTAGAAAAGATGATATTATTATGTCTGTGTATTCTGTGAGGCAATAAATAGCAACTATACTTTAATTGCTTTGAGTATCAGGTCTTATTTGGGCTCCCTGATGACTTTCAGATAATTGTGGTAGTTCTGAGTGTTATTCGTACAGTGATTGTGCACTCAAACTGTTGCAACTCTTCTTGCCTCATTGGAGTGTGCTGAGTTTATGGATCTTAAGATACCCAGCACGTAAAATCACAGATATGTGGTTTTTATTCAAGCCAAAGACTTACGATGAAGTCTTGAGAATGAATATAATATCTCAGTTGCAACCTGAGTTGCTTGTGGCAGAAATTCTTGAGAAAATATAACAAATAGAACTCATTTATTACTTCCAGAGGAATAACACTCCTTAGAGGCTGTCAAATATACATGAGGCCAGAACATATTAAACAAAGAACTGTGCTTAGAAAATAACTGTCAAGGGAAAAGTAAATGTTCAGTATCACAACTCATGTGAATATTTAACTGGATAAAGCACAAATTATAGAAACAGCAAAACCAGCTCTAGAATAAATGTGAAAGTGATTTGTATTAAAACAGAAACAATTCACTGTGCTTTTGTCCTGGTTTCAGCTGGGATAGAGTTAACTGTCTTCCTAGTAGCTGGTACAGTGCGATGTTTTGAGTTCAGTATGTGAAGAATGTTGATAACACTGATGTTTTCAGTTGTTGCTCAGTAGTGTTTAGACTATAGTCAAGGATTTTTCAGCTTCTCATGCCCAGCCAGGGCACCTGACCCAAACTGGCCAAGAGTGTATTCCATACCATGTGACGTCCCATCTAGTTTAGGAACTGGGAAGGGGGGGGCAGGGAATCGCCGCTCAGGGACTGGCTGGGTGTTGGTCGGTGGGTGGTGAGCAATTGCCCTGCGCGTCATTTGTACATTCCAATCCTTTTATTACTACTGTTGTAATTTTATTAGTGTTATCATTATCATTATTAGTTTCTTCTTTTCTGTTCTATTAAATCGTTCTTATCTCAACCCAGGAGTTTTACTTCTTTTCCTGATTTTCTCCCCCATCCCACTGGATGGGGGGGGAGTGAGTGAGCGGCTGCATGGTGCTTAGTTGCTGGCTGGGGGTAAACCACAACAGCTTTTTTCACATTATTCTTCAGCAACTAAACCAAATAGCTTTTGTATGAGTAGTTCTCACATGACGTTAACCCTGTTACAAAATGAAGTTATTTTTGAAGTAGTTATTCCCCTCTGGTAATTTATCCTATATTTTGTATTTTCAGTCTTTCATTAGTTTGCTGTTACTGGCCATCAGAACGGATCAAGGAGTACTTCCCTGGGTGCTTCAGGTCTTTTGGGCCACATGAGAGAAAAGAAAGACAAGCAGGGATTCATTACGAGTAGACAGATTTCATTTTAGGAGATCGGGCCAGAGGAAGGTGAGCAAGGTAAGAGACAGAGATATGAGGGATGTTATCATATTTCATACATTACCCTTTCACTGTCTCATTCCTCCTCGCTCTCCCACTTCATTCTTGTATGCAGACACCTCAGAATGTTATTTCCTTAGCATTGCTACTAAACCCTCTGTGACTGACAGGAGAAAAGCTTTTCTAATCTATACTTTCCCAAAGGGAAAAGCTTGCTGATGGCCAATGACCACAAAGCCAAAAACTCCTGCTGAGGTGCTGGAAGGAGAAGGATGTTACACTGTTCTTCCTTCAGATTTACGAAGCTTTCAGCAGCAGAAAGCAATCAGAAACAATACCAAAGTGTGACAATGCATGGCAATATCAGTGGCCTAATAATAACTGCATGGTAATGTATGGTGTTGCTTACTGGCATCTCTAGGGCCAGGACAAGAGGAACTGTGCTCAAGGAACGACCTATGAAAGGACAATAAAGAGATTGTAAGATTATAGTTTGTTACCTTTAGTGGACTCTATAGTTCTCTAAGGAAAAGGACAAGTCATGTGTACAAACCCAGACATTTTACTAGGAGAAAAGTCAACTAAATATAGATACTTTCATTGTCAACAGGTGAGCCTTAAAAGAAACTGCTAAGATATGTTTTGCTTCACATGGCCATCTGTCCTCTGGTAGATTCAGTCTTTGGAGATGTTGGTCAAAGAATCCATGATCAGCACATTTATAAAAACATGTACATGATCTATGTGATCAGCATGTGTACGGTTCATTTGGTAGCAGTCCATTAAATGCAATAATTAAATTCACCAAGAGAAATGTATGATTAGACAAGAGCAAAAAAGTGTAGTAACTTTATAAAGCTATTTGAATTTTGGTATTTTATGTATGGTGACTTTAAATTAAGCATGAGAAAAGACTGCAAGATGAGAGAGGTAAGGAAAGGTGGGCCTCAAAAAGAGACTTTACTTTAAAACTGCACCTTCCAATTCTAACTCTGCCTTGATAAAATTTTCATGAGGACCACTGAATCCAGAATCCCATTATTTCTGATGGGCATCTGCACAGGACAGAAAAACCGGGCTGTGGAATTGTTTCAGTTGAGTGCCAAAGGACCAGGAGGAATTCCTACTGAAAAGAGAAAGTCTTCGTTAGTGTGAAGTTGTCTGAGCTGCTCCTTGCCTCAGTGCTACTGCAGCTAAGGCAGTATGAGGAGAAAAGGAAGGGCCATACTCTGCTAACACGAAGTATTGCGGTCTCGATCTCCTTTGGACAGTTCTAGAGATAACAGTCTCTCTCTTTCACTGCCAATTTCAGGTCCATCCCTGATTTGTTGCCCCTTGGCACCAAATACCAGCTGATTTTTCTATGAAAGAATCATGGAGTCCAACTTCAGTGGAAGGGAATGAGCTCTGTGCGTGCCAGTACCTTACAGGTAAAATGTTAATGTAGAGATATGAATCTTTCATCGTAGCTATGTGCATTGTGGACTATGCACCAAAATGAAATATTTTCTTCTCACATACATTGACATTTATGGCCTATAGTGCCTGAAGACCTTCATTTTTAGAAACTTGAAGTCCATTTTCTCCTTCAATTATAAGCATTCCAGAGGGCATCTCATTACGGTTCCCGAAAAGAGCAAGCATGCCAGATATGAGGAATAATTTTGTTGTGCTAATTAAATGTAAATGATTGGATTTTTCCATCAAGTAATTAGTAGTAACGTTGGCTGAAATTCAAGGAGATTTGCAGTGCAGAAAGAGAGAAGTTCTTAATGGAGATTTGGTTTCTTCTCCAGGTAGAGATGCCAGTAAAATGTTTTGTACCTTGCTGGGTCTGGCTGTGGTGCAGGTGGTTGTTCTTGATGTTTTTTAGTACAGATCACTACCTCTGTTAAAGTCACTGATGTGTTGCTTTCAGAGGTACTTGAGTGTCCATTGTCATCCCAGCTTAGGATTTGCAAGGAGCCAGTGAGATATGAAACTTGTGTCTGGGTTCACTGGAAGTAATCTTCCTGTGTCTTGAATTCTGGAATTTCCTGATGAAGCACCTTCAGAGCAGAGACAGATCAAGCTGTTTAGTAGATTGTCAGGGAGAAGAATTATTTGTTGGTTTTGAAGATGTAGACAAATCATTTTGAACATGACTTTGAGCATGCGGTCTCACTCTTCATGCTCCCAAATTAAGCAAAGGATAGGCAGTAAGTGCTAAATAACATATTTAGTTTTGCAGGAGTTTTTCTGAGCTAGAGGAACTGGAATTGCACTTGGGCGGCAGGCTAGTTTACTTGCAGCTTTAAATTGAAATTATAACAAATAGAACAACTGAATGCTGTTTTTGCAGTCTTTGCATTTCGAGTCTAATCAATCAAGCCAGGGAATTACTTGAAGGTTCATAAGGGTATAGTACAATGAAGTTATTTTATGGTTTAACTCATAGACAGATAAGCCTGTGTCTTTTATCCTGTTAATTAGCCCTGTCTACTTCTTTGCCAAAAAAAAATAATGTGTACTAAGAGGCTGATCCTGCACATTACTGATTATCCACAGCTGCCATGTGGAATTGCAGGTGCTGAGCACCTCAGGACATTGCAGGATTGAAGCATGTTTGTTTTGCAGGGCTAGGTCAGTGTCACACAGAAGGTGGCAAAAACACAGCCTGCAAAACTACAGTCGTTTCCTCAGGGAAGACACTGTAGGTTATAGAGTGTGCCAGACACTAATTAAATGTTGGCCAGTTTCTGGTTTAAATACTAAAAGTGCTCCCAGAGATGTTTGGGCTACAAAAGAGGGAATAAAATTTAGTCTCAGCTGGAAAGTTTGAAGAGCAAAAAATTAAGACAAAGTTATAATAGCAACCTCAGTAAGGGACACAAATTATGTTTACTCTTGTGTAAAAATACTGTGTGGGTTATGGGAAATGAAGCGCTTTGGAGGTTACAGACTCCAGTAGGGCGAGGGGGGAATTTCCATCCAATGACTGGTAAGGCTTGAGTGCCGTAAACTATATCCGAACAATGACTGTAACTACATGGTAGGATTATGTCACCTTTTTTTCCTGAAAAATTGTTATCATTGTTAATTGTTAGAGTTTTCTGAGAGAAATCAATACTGCTATTCTCATATCTTCTGACTCCATTCATTATATTTGCATTCTATTAAAAGAGCTTCTCTGCTTTAATGAGTATACATTCTTGTTTGAATTACAGATGTTTTCTCTGTTTAATATATCTCCATGTACAACTTTTTTGCTGAAGTCTTCATTTCTTTCCACAAAGATTATATAATTATTTATTTCCCAGTTTTAGGTTTTTATGCACATAATGAAATGTTCCTTTATTTTATTTCTTGCCTTCTTCTGGAAGCGCAGTTAAGTTTAAGTATGTCTTACTTTTTGAATGTTGACAATCTACCCAGAATTAGCTGAAAATTTAAAAGATTACATTTCCTTGAACATTTCTTAAAGAATTCATTGGCATTTCTGCTGCTTCGAATAGACAAAGCTGGATATATTTAATTATAAATACTTCATGTGTAGAGGAGAATAGGTAATTATTCTCAGTGTCTGCTCCACTAAGATGTTTTTTCCCTCTGTTATTGAGTTAAAAGAAGTTTGGCAAATCAATCACAAATTTACAACTACATATCCGAGACTAAAATTAAGGACAGTTGAAATTTTTTCTCATTGAAATTTGAAATGTTTCCTTCCAATTCCAACTCTTTAAAGCCAGGAGAAAGGCGTCATTTATAAACGGACAGAGGTGCCACCTGGAAAACAAATGGACTGTGGAAGCCAGCAGAGAAGTCAGACCAGAAAAGGGGGCAAATACATGGTTGTGCAGCCACTCTGAATAATGGGGTAATTATAAAGGCTTTGCAGAACGTGTAAATCTATAACACTAGACATCTTGGGGCAGTGATAGCCAATTCCTACTCTGGCTGAATCTGGTGTTGAATTCCTGTTGATGCTGGCACGATCACAGTTAGGTTAATGCTGAGCTCTTTTGCAAAATCCACCCACTGAGGAATGAATAAAACCAGCATTTGTTTGTTTGGTATCATGATAGGAAAGGGAAGGTTTTCTAACTGCAACGTCCAGGCAAATATGGGTCTACATTTAGCTTCCCAAATTACTCATTAGAATGACTTCTTCATTTCCTGCCCAAACTGTGTACCACTGCTCTCATCACACAAAAATCTGCAGTTGTCTCATCTGTTGTAGGTAGACTATGCTGTTTGCAACATGAATATATCTGCTTTAGTATACACTTCTTTAATTGTTAGCAACCTTAAAAGTAATGCCTGCAGTTCCTTGTGATTGTCCATGTGCTAAAAGAGTTTTTGACAATGGACAACAAAAAAGAACTCCTCCATGTTCATCATCCTTTTCCTAATTTTCGGCCATGTTGTTAGCAATTCAGCATGATGCATAAGCAATAAATACTATTTTGTGCCTCAGATCTAGACAGCTGGTTCCCCAGATTTTGTGCAGAACTGTTTTACAACCTGTTTGTTTGGCATACAGCAGTTCCCTGCTAAATTATTCACTTTATTCTGTGGCCAACACACTGGATGCTTGTGACATGTCAAGTGAAATTCAGTCACTACATCTGATGTAAACAAACTCTCAAGACTTGTCTCTTTGAGGAATAGAGCTTCTGATAATGTGATCATCTTCTCCCAGTCTGTGCTTAGCACTCCCAAGGGAGGCATTAATAAAGTGAAGGCAAGATCCTCATCATTTAATGGTTGTGCACTCTCTACCCTTTGGCCAGCTTAGATTAGGTTGGGGTGAGAATGAGTAGGAATTGGAAAAGGAAGAGGCGGTTTGCTCACAAGAATCCACACCAGAAACCACTGAAGTAAAAGGGATCTCTCCAGTAACCCTGGTGGGATTTGAGGCTCACATGGATCGTGTTCAATAGATAGTGGGGCAGAAAGACACAATACATCTGGGGACATAAGCATCATTTTTTTTAGTAAAACATGTCTTGTTTGGGAGCAATCACATAGCTTCTGGAGTCTGACTGGATTTTTGAGTCTGCAAGCTGCTGGCACTAGACACTAACCATATCAGTTGCCTCAGTGTGGGAGACTGATTTATTTTTTCATCCTTAGAATCAGGGGGTAAGGAATGGGGTGGAGGGTGTACTCTTGTTACCCTGCCACAGGAAGGGAAGATTGTGTGTTTAAAAAATGTCAGAATGGTACTGTAAAATTTAAGCCTTGAGATTTAGATTTCCCCAAGTTGTAAATGTGGTGTGGAACCCACATATGTATCGTTTGTTCTACCATACAGCAAAAACTGATAGCACAAAGGAGACTGGGTATTTTTTTTCTTCTAATACTAGGGAAAAAACATCATTTGTTTTAGTCCCTACTCTTCCTCAGGAAAAGCTTGAAATGTCTCCAGTAGAAAAAAATACAGAAAATTGTTATCACAGACAAACTAGAAATCCCACTGGTGAAAAATAAGTACTTCTTCAAACACATCATAACTGGCAACATGAAGTGCTTCAAAGAAAAAAAATCTGCTTTAATTATAGGCAATATCTCATATCAGCATGACATTCCTAGATTGTCTCTTTTTTGGGCCCCTTCCCTTTATCTGCAGGAGGTATGAAAACTTTTCACCGTTTTCCTGAGCCTGACTGTGACAATCCATGTACTAAGTCAGATGATGGAGGAGGGTTTGTAGGAAAGATTGCAGCTGGCAGACCTGTTCCCTTTAAAGGCGCTCCTTTGAGAACCAGAGCTGGGCCAAAAGCGTGCACCCCTTGTTGCCACGCAACAGTCAGACAGAACCCCGGGTACCAGACACAGCTCATCCATCACTTCATGATTTTTCAATATCCTTTTCAAATGTGGCTACCAGACTGCACACAGTCCTCCAGTCTGCCTCAGCTGTGCTGTAAAATAACTTTTCTTACTCCTACTTATTAGTCCCACACACATACATTTAAAGATCCTGTTAGTCTTTTATGCTACCACACATCATCAATTTCTATCTTAGTTTTCAGATTGTGTCAGTGCTGTTCTGTCTCTGTTTATCATAATGCAACAAGGTCTCCTCATGTGAACTTAACAGCGGATAGGTCCTAACATTGGACTTATGTCCCTGCTAAGATAAATAAGACTCAGTGCAGGGAAAGCGGTTAAACATGGCTGTGAAAAAATGTCCACTGATCCAAATTTCTTCTGTTTCTGTTTCTAAGTAAGCATTTCCTATGGGAAGCTGTGTTCTTCATGCTGGATTCAGTGTGTTGTTATATCTGTGATGCATGCTAGGAATATGTTATAGGGATATTTCTTTGCCAGATATGATGAAGACTGGGTTTTAACATCTTGATCTGTTTTCCCCTTATATCAGTAATATGAGTGGCTAATATTGAAAAGAACTAATTCTTTCTTTATGTTGTTATAAACTGTATAAAGATGTTCAGAGCATGTGATAAATGAGAGTTACACCTGTCTGCATGTGAGAGAACATATCTGTTCTTGGGTGTCAAAACACTGCCTATTTTTAGACTGCATTGGTAGTATGTGATTATTTTTAGTTCTTCGATGTAATACATTTTCATACATTTCCTTTGATAATCAGTAGTGAGTGCTTATTTATGCAGTAAAATGCATAACAATACACAATATCAAGCTATGAAAGTGTATGCAGGACTACTGGTATAATCTCCTGTTGCATGAATGTAGTATTGTCTAGCTCCATGCAAAAATGTGAAGCCTATACCAAGCAGAAAATTATTGAAAGGATCACATAGTCATAGCCCATTTGGAAGAAAAAACCAGCAAGTTTAGAAGAAATGAAATTAAACTTTAACAGCACCCTAACTGCATGGCAGTAAAATTCAACTCTTATAATTTTGGTTACATTATCTTAGAAACACTTTTACTGTATCTTAAGCTATAGAAGAAATCCATTAGAAGCATAACTTGAAAGGGACATGAAGAGGTCATCTTTCATTTCCCTGTTCTAAAGCTACATGAGCTAAAAAACTTAAAGTGATGTATTGTTTCAAAAATTGTGTGTGCATGCATGACTGCCAGGGGAAGAGTTAAGGTTATTTACTATAAGTTTACTACTTTCAGATGTCAAAATACATAACTTGAGCAGGGTCAGTAATGCATAGTCATATAAGTAAGAGAAAGATGGAAACTGAGAGGAGGCATGTTTTGAAAATAAATTGGAACTGGAAAACAATCCTAGAAACAATGTGATAAATACTTGTGAATCAATACTTGTCAACATGTTATTTGTGCACATTGTGATTTCATTATTCAGCCAGCCATGAATAAAACTCCATCTAAAGATAGTGGTTATTTTACTGCACTTTCCATAATCAAAGACTGTTGAAATTAAACCGGTGCATTAACTAGAGTTAATAATGTATGCTGCCTGGTTTAGTTACCACTTCTGTTCAGATCTGCACCAGTAGTATCTAGGGAACACAAACAGTAGTAGACTCAGAGTGCCTGTAATTATTACTGCAAATTACTAAATTGATCTTGCCAGAAAAAATGGAGCAAAAGTTCTCTTGATAATTAATTTTCTCAAATGCTTTGTTAACTTGTGCGTATACTGTGGAGATAGGCCAGATAAAGAAAAGGCAGGCACTGAAGAGATGCGCTTAGGGTGGTAAATGATGGATGAAATACTGTTAGCAATTTGCCCATTGTGTTTTTATACGTACTAATCTGAGTAATACCACAATTATTAGGTGCTGATGTCCTAAGAAAATTGGTTAAAATGTTCTAAAAATGTTTAAAAATTATGGTGATTAAAAAGGACTTATTTCTTCATTACAGTCTGCAAGTGTGGGTTCTGCTCTGGTGGCAAGGAACTTGTGGAATATTCTTGTTTGAGTTGGTTGATCTTGGAATAGAGCAGTTTCCCTTATTTGCCACTGGCTTGCAGATTACAATACAGGTTTGAAAGCAGCATCTATGGGTAATACCTGTCCTTCTGTGGGAAGCAAACTTCCTCTGCTTTGGGCCTTAGCTAGCACAGCTAACTGTAAAGGGACAAAAGCTTCACAAAGCAAGACAAGAAAGGGTCACCAGATTGTGTTGCTGACCTGCTGTTCAGTTTCTGTTCTGCCTGCAGGGTTGCCTATCTATGGACTTCTGGTATGCAGGACAGTTTGCAAGATATTCTGTTGATAAACTATGAAATCAAGCTACTGATAACATCCTGGGTATGTTTGGAAATGCCAAAGGTTCAAAGGATCTTCAGGTATCAGAAAAGATGGACTGATGAGATTTTGGGTTTTTTAATTGGCATTTCTTATAATCCCAATATCCACTGTGTTCAGTAATTTAACTTCTGGGGCCATAGGACAATGGGACCTTTTGGCTGTGCTATGGATGAGGCAAGTGCTGGTGGTTTGGCTGGCTCTCGAAAGGAGAAGGAAGAGGAAAAGCGATTCTTTCATCCTTTAAATCAAAGCCAATGGTAACCATTGATTTCATCAGGAAAGTACTGCTACTGTCAGGAGGAACTCTAGGGTCATTACTTCCCAAAAGCTCCTTTGCTCTAGAAGGATGAAGGAGTTGCTTCATTTCACAAAGTTTCTTGCATTCAATTTTCTGCTCTGCTTTCATTTATTCAGAGTGGAGAATACTGAATGACTATCCCTGCTTTTCCATAGTGCAGTCATGCTGTCTCCTTTGGCTGACTAGGAACGGGTGAAATCACGTGAGCCTTGTCTGTTACTGTCTAGGGCAGAACGGAGGCAAGGAGCTGCCCAGGTGGACGTTGAAGCTGGTTTATGCTTGCAGCAGAGTCCTCCTCTTGGCAGAGATTTCTAGTGCTTTGTCAAACTGTCTGGTTGCATCAGTTAATTGCTTGTTACAAAGTCCTATCAGAATGCTTAAAGATCGCAATGCACTTGTTAATTTGATTCTTTGAATAGTTTAGGAGAGCTCGGTTGTGCTGGGGTAACACAAAAGCAATCTTACAATGTACCTGCAGCATGCATGCCTGCCAAAGGCAAGGGTAATCAATCAGTGTGTTGCCACCACTATTGATGTAGTCTGAGATGGAGTTTGACTTGAAAGATGAAGAGGAAATTAAGCATAACAGAGTGATAATGGAATGATCAATGCTGCTTGCTGCAGACTTTGCATGTGCATTGAAAAGGATGATATTTTGTCAATGCTAGTCACAGATATATAAATGAGGTGGTAAGTCTTATCTGAAACACAAAGCTAAATAGAAGTGACTAGTGTGGTAGAGTTAACATTGGTGCTTTACTAGCAAGAAAAACAAGAAGGATGACGTGGTGTCCCAGACTTTCTCTTTCAAGGCAGCATAGATAGTTCTGGTGGTTGTCATGAAATTCCTTTTTCTCGGTATTTGAATCATGATTCTGTTTTCTCTCATAAATGTTGAGTGTAAAGAAGGAATTAGTCGACAAGTCATTTTCCTTTAGCACTTGAGTAGCCTGGGTTGTGAACCAGAAACATGTTGTCATAAAAAAATCTTTCTTGTTATTAAAAGACTGCTTTCAATCACAATAAAGTCATCAGTTTGGGACAAAATTTTTCTCTTCAATGGGATATTCTCTAGAAGGAGCCTTCATTCAATAGCAGGATTTGTGCTGAATATCATGGGCCTCAGATTCATCTAGTATGAAGCCTTTTGGTCCAGAATGTTCCTGAATACTGATCTGGGGAGGAATACATTTGTGTCTCGCCTTGGGAATCCTCCACAGTCAATAGGATTGGTCTCTGCAGCAGGCATGTTTGCAAAATTCTGTTTGTGTAATGCCATTTTGAATTTTTTATTGTATTAATAGTTCCCATAAGGGAAAAAGAAGACTTCTGAATGTCTGATTGCTTATGGGATCTAGCATTTATTATTTATTCTACATGCTTTTATTGATGGTTGTTGCTAGAGAGATATTCTCATCGTCGTGGGTTCCAGTGCTTTTATAGAATGTCAAGTTCTCAGGAAATGATTAAGGAAATCATTAGGGATCTTCATCTATTTCCCATCCTTCCATGTATGCAAGAGTTTTGGTGTCACTCAAACTATGTTATTTTCAGCTTTCTGACTTGCTGCAAAGGCTAAGGGATGGATTTCCACACCGTGGTCTTTTTTCACAGCCACTGAGGTCCTTACTCACAGCATCTAATCCACTCTCTGAAATGTTCTTGGCTACTTTCCTCAATAATGTCAGATGATGAACCAGATAATGGGATTGCCTTATCCCAATCATACACTTTAAAATATCTTGCGGGGTCAAAATTTCATTATTTTAATCTTCCATTGACCATTATATGAACTCTTTCAATTCACTCTGGCTCTTCTACAAAATTACATTACCTAGCAGTGGCTTGTATGAAATCTTTTTTCAATATCCTCAAATAGTCAATAGCTTTTTAAGAAAAGATTTTGTTCTAAAATTCCTTTTCCATGTAGTAAACTTATATTTCTTGGCATTACTGTCCATTCAAATGCTGTGTTATTTACCTTTGTTTTTTATTTAATGTTAACTTCAGGTTAAACCCATTCACACATCAACAGCCACTTAGCTTTAAATCTGTGTAGATATGTTGTGTAGAATTTTTAATTAATTGAATAGGTACCCATAGTGAATCATAGCAGTCTTCTAATCCAGCATGACTGTAGCAGTCTGACCACCACGTGATCAATTCTATTTGTGGTTTAGATGATGAAAATCTACTACATCATTGTTGGTGCTCTGAAACTGGCAGTCTTTGTCAAAACAGGAAGTTCTGAAGCAAACAGGAGAGAATTGAATTGATATTTGGGGAATCATTTGAATATGGAGGCCAGCCACCAGTTTCAGAGATCATTTGAGTTTTAAGAGCCTTGAATGAGTAGGAATTTTTTGGAGTGCACTACAGTGAATTAGACATGCAGAGAGAAACTCAACCTTGAGCAAGGGCTTGTCATGAAGCTCTGCTCCATGAATGTCCTTCTTAGGTTCTGTTTTCAACCCACTGTGAGTAAATTTCAGTCTCCCAGTATATGACTGTGTAGTTCTTTGAAATTCATTGCATTCAAAATTAGTATTGTTGGGGATTTTCTTCTTTTTCCTTTACTTTTGTGAAAGGTTATTTTTAAGTATATACATTTTCAAACTGGATGCAACCTAAGCCAAAACTCTGGAGTGTTTTCACCAGGTATCTGGATTTGGCCAAACACATTATTTTGTATATGAATTTAGATATTCGTATAACAGATATTAGACTTGAGCTCTAGAGCTTTGAGTACATTTGGATCCTTTTTTTTTGAGAGATTGTGCTTGTCCTAAACTTTTGTCTTCCTTCCAGGACATTTCAATTGAGCTAATGCCAGTGCAGAGCAAGATCTGTTGTTGTGATCGGCATGATCTTCTTGACCTTGCCAGCACCAGGTGATGTCTTCTGATAAATTCTAATTGCAGCTAGAAATGAGACTCCCTGCAGCACAGAGGCAAGAGTTCACTTTCTCTCCCACAATGATCATGCTGATGTGACCCTGCCTTGCATCAACTGAGATATTCAATCTCTTGTGATTGTGAGGGATGTGGGCTTCATACCCTTAATTTTAGCATACCTTCCCCTCTTGAAGCATTGACGGTAGATAATAAAAAAGTCACAGAGCTCGTCTAACAATCCCATATCTTTGAAATGAGCAAGAAATGAAGTACAGTAGGAATCACACTAGGTAGATGACATGCTTTAACTGAGCTGAGTCCTTGAAGAATTAGTCTGGTGATTATGGGAAGACTATAGCTAAGTGTCTTTTTAAATCAGGTAATTTTAAATTAACTCTCTTTTCCTTATCTAGTTAGTCCATTGTTCTGAATTTATGGCTCAGGTTGCTATCTGATGTTTAAAACATAGCATTTCCCAGAGCGTCTTCTGATGAGTTTAATGTAATTTGAGACCCTTTCATTCTTGAATGCTACAATTACAATGAGATTAGGAAGCAGAGTGGTTAAAATGAGTTTCCATTGCTAAAAAAGATACTGGTAGATAATTCACAACTTTTCAAAAGAGAAAAAAATTTAAAAGACTGGAAGGCTGAAAGTAATCCATATTGAGAGACTACTTGCTGTCCAGGGCAAGCATGGACTCCAGCTTCTTTAAGCTGCAGTTGCCTTTGCTTTCTGGTAATATGCCAGATGTAACATGAATGTGTCCCAGATCAAGTGTTGCTTGATAAAAATGGGTTACAGAAAAGAAATGCAGCGAGAGCTTGCCATGTTCTACTCTGTGCAGCTCACCCTGCCTGCTAGGCAAACAGGCAGCAGAGCTATTATCATTCAGATAGCAATAAGATGTGTGGTTTAGGTTTTTCAGGTCTCTGCCTTTTATACTCTCATAATAGAAATCATTAGGGATCCACTGAAATACTCCATTTATCACAGTAAATTTAGATGACTGGTGACATCAAGTGCTGTTATGGGTCTGGGTCATGGTTATTGCCAAGCAGAGTCCTGTTCTGGCTGAGTGAGTATGCATTAACTCAAACAGCTAGATTATTATCCATCATGGCTGTTGAATAAGGCCCAGCTTTTCTAGCAAGAGGATGGGTAGGAAAGTGTCCAAAAGAAGTGTCTGCCTCTTGCATCTGAGGATGAATTCAGGATCAAGTCTTCATGCTTTTGCTTGGGTAAATCAAAAGTGTTGGAGCTAATTCAGCCTTTCCAAATTGCACTTTTCTGCTTCTGCATGCTGACTGAGGCCAACTCCTATTTATGCACTGGAGGAGAGTTATTACCTATGTGCCTAAGAAAAGGAAGGGAAGAGACAGGCATCTCTGGAGCTAGACAGTGATGAGGTTGCAAGGAAATTACACTCCCAACTAAAAACATACAGAATTATCACATACTATTAAGTGTTTTTCTGTTCTGTCACACAGTTTACGTCCAATCTGTCACGGCAATCTTGCTTTAGAATTTGAGTGAATCTCAGCCTTTGACTTCCATCCTCTCCAGACAGGTTTTTAGCTTGACAGCCAAAAACCAGGTAGCTTACAACATAAATTCACTGTCTTGAATTCCAAACACTGGCTTTACAAATTGCACTTTCATTATGTAAAATAAAGCAATTTATATCCATTGACAGTAGATACAACGCTTCAGTGCACACTGTTTGGCTTGATGTATTTGATAGCTTGAAACTAGCTGCCTTCCAAATGTACAAGTGCTTGTCCTGCTGCATGATCCTGGTGTCTATAAGCACTAGCCTGCTCAACTTCCAGAATGAAGTAGGTCAGTTTTAAATTCTTGAGTTTAGCCATTTTAATATGGAACAAAATGCATGGATAGAAGAAGTTTGTTTGTCTTGCTGGTAAACCTCAGGCTTCTGTTATTATAAGACTGCTTATCAGAAATAATAAATTCATGTACTTTTTTCCTCTGAAACACTGGCAAGGTATAATTATATTATGATTTATTTTACAGCCTCAAGACCAGAACCTGAAATATTTACTCAGGCAAAATTAGAAGTCAAGGAGAGTAATCAATCATTCACAACTAGGGAACTGTAATTCTTTCTATGTCCATTTAGTAGACTGAGTACAGAATAACCCTGTTGTTAAGACCTCTGACAAATGCAAAGAATAAAAGTCAGGTTTCTTGATTTCTAATGCCCTTTCACTCTGAGCTTTATTAATGCACCTCACCTTGGGTAACAGTCATAAACAGTAGTTCAGCCTTTCTCATACCAAGGATACAAGATATTAGTGGAAATGATGATAATTTGGGACCCCAATTACCTAGCTAAATGGGAGCACTGGACAAGGCATCCTCCAACTTTACCATTTCCTTCCATGTGGATATGGCTTATTGGTGGGATTTCTCTCACTGGTCAGACCTACTCTAAAAGCTACTAGTTGTGTAAGATTGCGTTTGGTTTTGGGGGGAGGGCTGTGTTACTGGTTTTGCCCATGATATTTTTCTCTTCTCCAGGCTATGCTAGGTGTTCCTGATGGATAGCTGTCCTACTATGTTTTAAGATCCCAACCAGTCACTACAACTTTGGATGTAAACAGAAAAACTTCTTACGGCATTAAACTATATAGAGATACAAAAGTAGATTACAAATCAGCACTGTTTTCAGTGTAAAAAACTGTCCACCAAGGAACAGTTTTATATATGGGGAAACAAGCTGATTTGAGAAAGAACAATTAGTATGTCTCTGAAAGAATTATCCCTATTTTCAAGGCTGAATTTTCAAGTAACTGTAAATCAGTATGTAGAAAATTATTTTTCGTGTCTAATTTATGTTTAGTAAAAAGATCATAAAATTCTCCAGATTCTGCATTCTTTTAATTTCCAGTTGTCTCAGGAAAACTAAGAATTGTGACCATAACTCTAAGTCTTGATGTGTGTTTAGTTAACAAAATGCTTTGTTACATCACCCCAGAAGTCTTGACCTTAATAGTCAATTTTTCAGCTTCTTTATTCAAGTAAATGGTTAGCCTAGAATAATAAAATACAATGGAATTGGTGTCAAACAAAATGATTATTCAATGAAAATTTAAGTAACTGAGCAGGCAGGTAACCATACCTGAATCACAGAATGAGGTCAGCTGCCGAGTTGTAAGTCATCGCTGTTTAGTAATTTTGATAGGTGCTTCAGGTTCATTTTGTAGCCTGTTAAAAATGAGACATCGTTGTTTCATCTTTCTTGTCCCTTAGAAATGAGCTGCACAGAGGCAATCTCATACAGTTCATTTCAGAAATTATTAGCTGAATCTGTTAGAAGCTGGTTTTGTTTATTTCAGTAGAGTAATGCTGGTTTACATCAGCTGAGGATATGATGGATATTTCCTTGGGTTTTCCACAAATCACTGCACATACAGTATTTTGGGAATACATACCTGTGAATGTGAATAAAAATTTCTGACTGTGGTTTTTGAGATATGTTTTGTGTGGAAGGACTCTAGGCCCTACCTATCAAATATATGCAGATGCATTTTGGCCAAAATACCCTGAAAATGATGCTGTTCATGCCTTTGTTTTCAAAGTGGAACATTCACTGAAATTAGAATGATGCATGTAAAATTGAATAGATCTTCTGCCTTCTGATTTTGGGTCTGTTAGGAAAGTTATTTTCCAGTGGGAAAAAACCCAACTCTGCCATTTTATTCAGGCTACAGAAGCTATTAATCCTCCAAAGTGGCTGTTTGCAAACAGTAACGCCTGCTAAGTTCTTCCTTACAGCTTTTTTTCAGCTTGCCTGCACAGAACATGGGTATAGATGTGCTCATCCCTTACTCTTTTACAGATGCTGCTCTGGCAAGTGTCACTGCAGCAATGTCCATCAGAAATGTCACTCAAGAGAAACATTTGCCAGATCTGCCTGGCAGCATGAGCTAAATCACCTCACTGTGGATCGAATGTAGCTCGTCCTTGCCTCTCCCTCTCTAAGAAAATCATTAGGGAGCCACAGAAGAGCTGATAACTAGCCATGAGTGACTTGCAGCAGATGCTAAATATTGTAACACTGATAACAGTTAATTTTTTACTGTGAGATCTGAAACTCTAGAAACTTTATTCATTACTGAGGAATGGTTACTCTAATTTTGAGGGACTGGTAGAGGAACTTGTGGAAACAGAACAAACTAGTAAGTGAATATATGATCTGATTAATAAACATTCCATTCTAGCCCTTAGCCTTGAGTATCCTGAGTTTAAAGCTAGCTCACACTCTTACATGTTTATGCAATGATGCTTAACACATGGACCTCACTTGAAACTATGAATCAGTAAGAGGGCTCCCATGGGTTCACTGAACACTGATTTGGTTCATGTTTCTTGAGAAGAGGTACAAGGCAAGTCAGGTACCATAAGTGGGATACGTAGGAGATGGAGAGCAAACCAAAACAGAGATAAAAGGAACAGGGACTTTTAAGCTTGTTGTAATTTGCCTAATCCTGTTGAGATGAATGTTTCATGTACTTTAGTTCTGATAAGTAGTCTTAACATTTTTCTCCTGCAGATTATCACTGTCTATGGCTTGTCAATCTATGCTGAGCTTCAGTCTCAAAGGATAGACGGTTGTGTGCTGCAAGACTGACAAGAAATATTAAAATTAATTAATTCAGGAAGTCAAAGTTGGTTCTTACGTTTTCCTACATAGCCCAACTGAAGGGGATGTACTATGCAGACCTAAGACCCCGGTCCTGCTGCTGCCAATTTCTTAGCAGATCACTGCATCCATGTCAGAACTTCCTTGAAGGTAAAAAGTGCCTGCTACCAACTGCTGGGTCCAGACCTTGCCACGGGAAAGATCTGACCCCAGAGCAGATGAGCAGAAACTTCCTAGGTGACCTTTCCAGCTGTCAGAGAGTCGCTCCCACTGAGGTGCCTTTGATCCCAAGGAGAGGCAGGAACCGATGCATGGCTCTTAAGATAACTAATTTTAGCAGCTGCATCTGTTTAATTGGGACTCTCAGCAGAACATGACTGCAGAGGGAGCCCAGAGGGAAAGTAAGAGATCATTCAGGTATGAATTGCAAATGTTTTAAAGCTTCACTCTCCCCTGGATAAGTCCTCCTAGGAGCTGTGATATTTGTGCTGCTGCCATTCCTGGCCAATCTCGTGCACTTGGATGGGAAGTTTCTTCCCGTGCAGGAGAATATTTAATAGAAGTATACGAGAGATCTACTTAATATGTGGCATTTCTCTGTCATACAGCACGATACTAAATATTGTCCAGAGCTACTGAAGATATTTGGACATTTCAAAGCTATTTTACACCATTTTCATAATTTTCTGCATGAGCTGAGTGCTAAACTTCCAGATTTTTTGTTGATAGCTGTCAAAGGTCCGTTAAATACTGAAAATCTCTTTAAAATGTTCAGAACCTCAGCCACCTTTGAAAATCTTAAGTATTGTGTAGGAGGCATATCAGTTGCCCTCTGTTTGTGTCTTATGTTACCAAGAACAGTATCTATCATTGTTCTCTTTTACCTGTTTGTCAGTCCTGAATGCCACTGATATTTCCAATAGAGAACTTGGGTGAAGGTGCTGCTGAAAATGTAATACTTAAGTATAAAAGGCAACTGTGATGTAGAATTGTATTAGGAGATTGGCTCTTAATTCACCATCTTTCTCATATAAAAACTTGACATTATTTAAATATTATGCTAAATGAACACTTTTCTATTTCATTGTTCTTTTGAAGAATGTGACATTACTGCCTAGTCAAGAACTGGATATAACCTTTTTCATCAATATGCCAATAGTACATTGTTTCTACATTTAGAAAGAGAATGCCAAAAGCTAAGACTTGAACATGCATCTGCTTTGGATTAGATTTACAGACTGTCATGGAAACACAAGAAAAGAATAAAGAGGCATTGCTTATAACCTGGAATAATTTGATTTCAGGTTTTGCATCCAAAACTCTTATTGTTATTCTCTTTTGAAAATAATTAAAGGTTGGCAGCACTCACAGTTATGTGAAAGTGACAATCCCTTGTAGTAAGGGATTTTAGGTAGAACATGATGTGTCAAACTGATCTCGTTGTTCTCTTAGAAGATGGATCCTACAGCTGATAAGTCAGTGACAAGAACTTGAAATATGCTTTATACTGTGCATTCAAGTTAAAATAAATGTTGAATCTGCCAACAGTTTTCTTTAAAATACATGTAAACACTTTTCACAGCATTTTGTTTATCAGCGGTTTGCTGAATACCTCTTCAAACTTTGCAGCAATCTGACGTGTCAGCCTTTTCAAGTTGTGTCAAACTCTGACCACCAGTACAACAAGAGTTGCTTGATTTATAGAAAAAATCATTATTATTCGTGCTAAGCTGTCAATAAAATGAACAACAATGGTGCTTCCTGATCCCTAATGTTCTGTAATACACAGTTGTTGGAAGCTGCATTCCTCTGGGAGAGGTGGCTGGGAAAGTATTGCTGTTGAGAACTTTGGCTTACCGAGACAGCAAGGGGCAAGCCAGCTTTTGAGAACCTGCAAGCTGTGAATTCTTTTTCCTGAAAAAGAAACAAAGGATTGTGTCCTACTTTTCTAGAGATTAGCTTTTGTTTAATCTTCCAGTCTTCTGGCATACTGAATCACTGACTACTCTAATAACAACATACTACTTAATCCTTACGAAACATGTAGTGATAATTCAGCCTAAGAAACAATTCATGTTTTACTGCTGCTAGCTAAAAGTTTATGTTAAAATTTCTGTTGTTACAGGAAAAAAAAAAAGAAATGTGGGTTGTTTGGGTTTTTCTCCTCTTTTTTTTTTTTTTCCAGTGAACTCTCTAATCACAATATTCTCAGTTATTTCAGGCATCCTTATCATAGATGGTCAGTTCTTACTGGGTTTCATTTTGTACTCTCTGAGAGCAGACCAAAGGCCTACCTTTCCATTTCATCAGGAAAAAAGTAAGAAAAGAAAACCTGTTAATTACAGGTGGTGTTTATGTCTAAAGATGTGATCTAGCTTCACATAAATCAACAATTTTTTGTCTTGGGAAGAAAAACAGCTGTTTGGTAAAAAGGAAAAAAGATCTCTAAATAGAGAAAAATCTGCAAAATGTAATTAATATTTGTTGCTGATATGAGGAAATTTTTTTTTTTTAAAAAGGACAGGTTGAGACAAAAATGTCATATTAACAATTTCTCTTAAAGTCATTTCAGCAGTATTATGCTAGTTCAAAAGATACGTATTCCTAATCTGCTACTTTCAGCTCATTTTCCACATTAAAAAATCATCCTAAGACTCCAGGTTCCACAGCAGCAATCATAAAAGCTGGCAAAAAGATAACTTTAAGTAAGTTTATAAACTGCCAGGCCAAGAGCAAAATGTCTGTTCAGACTGAGATGTACACTTTAAGCTACTCTTCATGGACCTGCTGTGCTGCTTCATGCCTAGTATGTGATACTTAAACAGCTGAGGGACTTTTTCAGTACATTAATATGTAACGGTCAGAGAAGTAGAGAACTGGGTCAGAATTGAGCTTTGTAACTTTTAGTCAGGAGTTGGCTTTGGTTTTCAACTGGAATTTGTGGAAAATCTTGTGTGGTACTCGCCCAGGTTTTGAATCTTCACATGTTGTCAATAATGTAATTAATGATTTTGCACTGTTCTTGAAGTAGGGAAAATCTACTTGTTAAATAGTATTAATGAACGTACTGCTTCTACTGTTAACCTTACTGCATGTTTACTGCTGTCATGTGGGAGGGCAAATAGTGACATTTTTATTGTTGGGTGCATGCCACACAAAATGCAGACTTGACAGTACATCACAGACAAGTCAGTAGAACAGTGAAAATCAGTGAGACCTGGTGCTGACAAGCTTTAGGACAACAATTAAAGCCACATTTCAAAACATGCTTTTATGGCACTGAGACAGCTCTTCTACACTGTATGTGTTCCAGCCTAATCACCCTGTGCGTGGACGTGCCTTCTTAACCTTGTCCACTGTGCTTCATTTTTCTCTTTTTAATTTGCCTCCTTCAAGTCTTCCCACTGACTCACTTACTAGCACATCCTTCTGAGATGTTTTAAAAATAGATGGCTGAAAATAAGAACATTACATAAAAATGTGGAACCACTAAGACATGTGGCAAATGTTCATAATAAATCACTCTCCCTCCTTTACCTTTTGCATCGACTGTGAAATCTTTTGAGCAGACATCTTAATTTTCTCTGCAGGTAATACACTCAGTATACAATGTTGCTGGACCTACAGACAATTAGCGATAAGTAACCCTGTGACAGACTTCGATTCAGTCATTTCAGTGGCTTAATGTGAAGGAAAAGTCTATAGGCCAGACTGGATGATCAAAATCATGGTTTTGGGCTTGCAGTTCAATCGAACCACATTTGTAGGTGTTTATCAGTGTAACATGGTACAGTACAGTAATAACCACTGTGTTCAAGAATAATTGTTTTAAGAATTTTATGCTGTACTTCAAATAGCATTGGATATCACACTACGCAGTGTAAAACCAAACCATTTAGGTTTGTTTAATATGACAATTATAGATTAGATGAATTTAATGTAATATAAAAACATGATGAAGGAATTTAAATCTTTTAAATCTTTTAAACATGTCATTTAATCTTTTGCTAATATAAAGATGCAAGTTCATTTTCAATATTCCCTATTTTCCTATTGCTCTTATATTACTAATTTGAATGCTCTTTTGGTTTTGTGGTTAGATTTTTTAATCTGGTTTACGTGTGTTTAATTTCAACAGAGATTTATCTGCAGAGAAAAGACTGAGGTCTAAAGATCAATTCATTTTGTTATGTTTTCTTCCCACCCACCTTTTCAAGTTTCAGAGGGATAGGGAGTAATTTGTTTGCTTTTCTGTATGCTTGCACACGTTGTATTTGTAAATGACAAAATACTAGCCTGATTTTTAATACTTCTGTAATTTGGTCCACTTGCTCTGATTCATTAAAAAAAAAGAAGTAATTTGTTTCACCAGGAGCTCCCAGGTAGCTTTTGAGCTATTAGCTGGAGCTTCCATTCTGGAAAGGTACACATCAGTAATCAAGTCGATTTACTTCTTTCGGTGTGAATTCATTGTGAAGGAGGGCCAGTCCTGAGACCTCTCTGTGATTGATACCTCTGAACTGTGAAAGGAGCTAGTATAAAGTCTATGACAAAACCCACTGCCTTTTTCAACAGGGGCAAAAACACTGAAAGTGAATTTTTCAGAGAGTGAATAGCACAGCATTCTTTTGCTGCACTACATCCTGGGAAACTTACTGTGTCATATTTCCTCCCTAAGGATATTATCTTCCATGTAAAGAAATATGTTTGGAGGAATGCCAGTTAAAGCTTTTCCCTTTCTCTTCTTCCTTTTGGTTGCTTGCAGGACTTTACAAAGAGACACAGAGCCACGGCAAGTGAAGAAACATCTCTGTGTTAATTAATCAGGCTGGGGGATTAGGGCCAGCTGGGGTCATTATAAATTGCTAGGAACAGCATGGGAAGTTGAGACACCTCGGGCTGGGTGGTCAGCGTGCTGGTAGACAGAAGGAAAAGTATCTTCTTTTCTGTAGAGAATTTATGCTGGAGGAAATAAGCGGGGGTGGGGGGTGTTCTCTGTCAATCTTTAAAGTTAGAACTAGTTTCTCTTGCATTATTTATTGGTTGTAGGGTTTCATGTATCCCTTCTGAGTGCTGGAGGAAAGTGTTGCATAGAAGTGCTCTACAAGGCATCTCTACTGAGATAAACTGAGAGGTTTAATTAAGTTAGGGCTTGAATGTATTGAAGGTAGAGGAAAAGCAAGCTTGAAGTCCAGTATGCTGAGATCTGCCAATATCTTTATCTTTGTAGCTGACCGGAACTTGGGTTCCTTCAAATCCTAGTTATGACATTTCTTTCTCGTAGGTACCCTAGGCTGAGTAATCTGCCTGATGCCACTTGGATAGTAGTTTGACTAGCTACTGTATTCTGGGGTCAAATCATGCTTTTGGCAACGAGATGTTCCCCTGAACTATATCAATCTATTTACTATGAAATGTAAATGTACTTTTTACTATGTACTTTTTACTATGTAATGTACATGTACTACATGTACAGCTACAGGCAAACACTGGAGGCAGGAAGTTTTCTTTGGGTTGCTTGTGATATATGGAATAATCATAACTGACTCTGAATACTCATGCTGACTCTTTTAAATATTCTTTTTCCTTTTTTTCTACCCTTAACACCAGAATACATTCCTGCCTTCTGGGTAAACCTGAATAAAACTTAATGTTAATTTGCAATCTTTTTGCCTTCATGCTAAGCTACCCAAGATATTTTACTGTTAATTTCACAGTTCTTGGAACCTCAAGGCAATGCAGCACCTGTAAAGTCTCAAAACTAGTGAACAATGTCTATAGTTAGGAATGAGTGCAATGGTCTACTGAGCTTAGAAATGTGCTCAGCATTACATGGGTTTCTGTTACTTTGTCATGCAAAGTATCTTGTAGATTTGTTCTAGCTCTCATTGCTTCTGCTGGGGACAGTGCAGACGGAGGCTCAAGTAAGAGGCAATTACAGAAGGGGATATGTGAAGACAAAAGCATGACAAAGATCTCTAGGTGATTCTGGCCAGGTGGTGTAAATCTGAGCATTTAGAATATTAAAGGATGCAATCGGTAACTGAGGAAGAAACTAGGAAAGCTCAGGTTGTATTTGTTATGGTGGGCAGGAAGTCCTTTCAGTCAACTGGAAATTACTGTAGCAAGGAGCTTAGTCTGCAGAGGGACTCTGACAACTTTTGAGTTGCACAAGATGCATGCTTGAAAGCCGGGGAGGGATAAGAGGGGCACCGAGGAGGAGTATGCAGCAGCTAAAGGCAGCTGTAAGAATCACTGCTCTGTGCATTTCATAATGAAAACCTTTCGGCAAGACTTTTAGAGAGGCTAGAGTGGTATCTTCACTGTGTCCGTGGTTGAACCACTTGTATACCTTGTACGTGTCCTGGAGCAATCATCTGTTGGGCTGGAAGAAAGCAGGAATACCTCGTGCTTAGTTTCCCTGTAGAGGGGAAGAGAGGCCTGGCTGCAAGAAGGAGGGAGGTCTTGCACCAGCATTTGTGTGAAGGAAGCAGCAGCACTAGCCCTGTTACCCATTATCTCATCTCACCTCAGAGGGCAGGATGCATTGGAGAGTGCAGTTGGCAAGCATAAAAAGTTGACAGCCATTAACAGCATTGTTAGTGATGTGTTTAATGTGTGAAATACACAGTAATTTTTTTATAGGATAATGGCCAATAAATAAAGTGACAGAAGTATATAGTATAAATTCCATCCTTCCAGAACAGCTTCTAGCTCTAACAGGAAAGGGAGGACCCATCTGCCTGAGCACTGAGTTAGCTGCTCCTTTACCTTGCCAAGTAGTGCAGGTACCACTAGATGGCTGTCAGACAGAAGGTGTGAGGACCTCTGGGAGAGCATCCAGGGCAGCCCAGGATTCAATGTCGGGCCTTTACAAAGTGTTTTTGAGGTGGGGTCTTAACTATCAGAAAGCTGGGGGCAGGCAGAGACTTAATCATGCTGAATTGTCTTTGTATGATGCAAATCATCACTGTTAATTATAAATGGGATGATGTTTTGGCTTGGAAAGCAACATTTAGAGGCAGGGTACTCGTGGTCTGCTATGGGGTTTCGTAGGCTGGAGGCCTCTCTCTGAGCCACCAGTGTCAGGTTAAGTGAATTCTGATTTGGTAGTTCAGACGTTGAAGAGACAGAGGTCCCAGAGACAAGAAGAGCTGAATCACTGGAGCATTTTCCTTTTTTCAACTTAGTAATTTGTATAACAGTATTAGAAGTGTATCTTAAAGCTGTCTTGTGATAGTACAAAGTGTTTGTCTCAGAAGGCAGTAACAAAATCGAGAAGATGTTAAATAAGAAGGGGACCAGCAGAGTGACTTGATTGCGGGGGTCCTGTTTGGCCCCTAGTCTTAGGCTCGGATCTAGCTGGAACACAGCCCCTGAAGAGCGAGCACATCATCTGTCCATATGCGCTTCACTTCCTTGATGGACTGGAAGAGTGGGAGAAAATCCTGAACACTGATGTCTTAATATTGGCTCAACACCAGAGCGATGTTCCTGCAGATTTAGTTACACTCATCTGGACATTTGGCTCATATGTTGATAAGATGCTTCTTCAATAATTTTCTTCAGTCAGTAGAAGTACACTGAATGACTGCATTGGGAGGGAAGCCAATGCAATGTTACAAAGATACACTTCACTCCTCAGATGTGCAACTTTAGGTCACAGCTGGGGACATGTTAGCTGAAAAACTGTCTGCCATGGCACAGCGTATTTAGTGATCCTCCTAAAGCCTATGAATAAAAAATGGATTGCCCCCATGCAGCACAAAAGGCATGAATGGAAGGAAAGAACGAAAGAGGAAACTGTACCTGTGGCAGCCAGTGAGCTGTGGAAATTGGAGTAATTTCTTATGGGTAAACCCACAGGTTCCCTGAGGAAAAACCTCCATTAGGACTTGTTCCTCTAGACCTGCTTCCCTGCTATCTCATGAGACTCAGTCATGCAAATACAGTTCCTTGGGACAATTCCCATACATAAATTTTGGCAGGGTTAAACTCTGTGCAGAGTCTTCAGCTTAAAAGCCACTTGACTTACCCGCCACATCTTGGAAGGGGAAAACTTCCAAAACTAATACAAGCTTGATTATTCAGCAGAAAAGCAGTTAGGAGAAATGAGTGCTATTGCTGTCTTGTTATGTTCAGGGTGCCCTAAGATTTTTGGCTGGTTGTTCTTGCTCTCTGAATAAAATGAGAGAATCACATAAATATTGGCAGTCCTCAGTGCTGCTTTTTAGCCAGAGTTGAGCAAACAGCTATGACTATGCCAGCTTTTCTCTCAAATGAGCATGCCCTTAAGGAGCAGGCTCAGCACCTCCTTGTAGTTATAATTGGAGTGTATTCTCTCCCATGCACAGGAACACAATTGTCTAATAGTGGGCTACAGGTTGGGATATTCCTTGGTATTAGAGACCCTTTGCTGGCCCCTCTTCTCTCTATTGGAAACGGGGTGAATCAAGAATTGCATCCCTTTTCTTCCAGTTTCCTACCCAGAATCAGCCACACTGGAAATCTTTGAAGGTCTTAAGAAACTCCCTCCCTTTTGGAAATGCGGGTGTTTGGGAACATTCAGTGTAGCCTTTTCAGAGAGTGCACGGTCAGTGTTTTTAGGAAGATTGACATATATATATAAAACTACAACAGGCAGTGGTAGGAGTATAGCTAAGAATGGAAATACAAAGGCTTGTGTTTGTGTCTGGGTTTGCAGTTCTTGTCAACAGGTTGCAGGGATCACAGTCCAACAAAACTTGTGAAGCCTGGAGTGTTGATCATGGTTGGTGGTAAAAGGGAGGTTGATCTTTCTCTTCAGCTTTCTGATTGATTTTTTTACATTTCAGAATCACTTGATGAAGGACGAGAATGACAGTGAACATATTGCAGCAATGCAGAAGTACTTACAGCCTTATTCTCAGCTGTGGTAAGTTGGATTAAATCTATGGATTTTAAGAGTGATACTGACCTACACCACATCTAGGCTGCTTTTTTTTTTTTCTTTGGTATCCCAAGCTCAGACACAGAAGCAAGCAGAGTGAAACATAGAGGTCTTTTCTAAAACCAGACAGAACCTACGTTACTTCAATGAAATAAAGTATAGTCAAGTATAAAATTTCACTATCATAATATTTAGTTGCACTTTTAGAATTTTCAGTATACTAGGTGATTCAAACTCTATAGACTTTCACAAAGCCAGAGGCACTTTGCAGCTCACCCGAATATCTGACAGCCTGCAAAAATGGGCCTTTAATTTGCTGTTATTTCAACAAACAGTGATTAAAGACCAGCAAACCTATTCTACTGACATATTTTGGTCTTTTGGGAAATAATTTGGAACTGATTTATCTTTCGTTCTGTGTAGTGTTCCCTCCAACATTCTTGCTCTTGAAATGCATTTCTTTGGTTTTTGTTGGTTTGGTTTGGTTTTTTTTTTTAATGCCACTTGTGTAATAACTCTGAGGAATGGACCCTTGGTTACAGTTTTATTCAGAAATGCAAAATTCTGTAGACAAAATGCAGTTTTAAATTCTGTTAGAACATTTCACAATCTCTGAACCACTTATGGCATAAATCTATTTGACCTTCAATTTCCCTTAGGTATCTTTGTATCAGTATGAAATTAGTTTAATTTGTTTAAGCATGCATACTTACACCTTAATGAGCTGATAGCATTATCTTTATCAACTCTGGAAATGACTGTACTAAATCCTGCAGTATCTTTGCTGAACTGTGTAATAATTCTTTTTTTCTTTAATCACAAGTAGCTCATAGCTCTTTTGTCCCTCTGAAGCTTTGATATTTCCTGGTGTTTGTTGTCTTTGAGCTGAGATTATTTTTGTGAAATTCTCATATAAAAGTCTCTCAGAGTTACAACAGCTCTAACTAATTTGTTGTGGAACTAGGCAGTTAGGAAAGCTTCAGGATAGCTAGGTAAAAGTAAAACATCAGACTAATGAAAACGTAATAATTTGGAGAAGTAGATCCCCAAGGCATAAAGTTTTATGATTGTTACCTGCTTTGTTGTTCTGGTGAGGATATTTCAAGAACAGTGATTTGCAAGTGAAATTTTAATTAGAAAATTTTAATGGATATTTTCTTAAAAGACGATGTAAGACACTTAAAGGACAGTACAAGACCTGTTGATTGAAGGACATAAAAGCATGTCCTTTGTTTTATTAGTATTTTCTGTTCATGACTGCAATCCAATTATCTTTAGTATGTGTCACACGGTACCTTTAAGGTTATGAATTTTAATAAGAAAATTCTTTAATGGGTTGGCTTCTTGTATAGCAAAGGAACAATTCCTGATGTGGGGTTCCAAAGCGGGCAGGTGAAAACAAAAGAAGCTGTGGAACTAGGAAGGTACTTGGTCTGCGTCCTGTCTGCGTGGGAAATGATGTGGACCTGGATGTGGAGTTAAAGGCAACTGGTGGAACATCAGCAAATGATCATGCTGTTTGTCTGAAATGAAGTGAAACGTCACTGGATTGTCACAGAAGCGTTGTGAGGGCTTTATTGCCCTGCAAGGTCAATATAAATTGTACCTTATCTGCTTTAACTTCAGGCAGAAGACAAATTCTGTATCACTCCATTTGCTCTTACTGAGAATAGTCACAGTTTCTTGAAAGCTGATGAAATTATTTTGAAGAAGGCAAGATAAAACCTGTTGAGTCATAGGTAGTGTCTGAGTAACTAATGTTTGGCTGAATGCTAGAACTGGCAATCAGGAAATTTTGGAAGATGTTATGACTTTATTATATGCATGTATGGAGTTCTACGCTAATACATTAAGTCCTAAAGGATTTTTTTTAAACAAAATTGTCAAGTATGAAGCAGTAGACCTTTTCATTTAAGATTTTAAATTTTAAGTGTTGTTTCGGGATGATTATGTTTTATTACTTAGTTATGGTACTTATTACTGGTGATATAACAGACTATAACTTTCAGAAGAGAAACAGCTGAAGAGTCTTCTACAGCCCTTTCCTTTTAGACATATGCGTGATTTTTATAACTGGTGTAGTTATGGCAGGAATCAAGTATGGAAATAATGAAATTTGAGTTGGATTTTTATCCCTCTTGCTGAATCTACTGTAATACTCAGCTAAGGTGTTCCTTAAGCACTTCTACTTGGTGCTGATGATCCAGGCCTGGATTTTTACATGAGTTTCCTTAGTACTATTCTGAATGCAGATCTCTCTTATAGTGAAGTAGCTTTGGGTTAGCTTTTTTCCCCCTCTGTGTGAGCTTTTCACAGAGATCAGATACTGGCTTAAAGGAACTACAAGAACATTAAACTTTGGGGAAAATAAGTTTTTGAGTACTAGCTTCTATAAGAAGTAAAATGGTACAGACAGGAGCACAGGGGGGAAGGGAAATGCCTTAGTTCTTTCTCTTCATCATCTTTTCATTATGAGTATCATTTTAGTCATCCAGAAAAAAAAAAAGTAGAGTATTAGGTTTCATCCTAATATTGCAAATTAAGAACTGAAGCTTCCTAATAAGATCTGCACCCCACATGCAACAATCAGTTTGCCCAAACTAGTCGGGGAGTTCTGCAGACCTCGGTTGAGCTGAATGCTGGTGTCCTGCAAGGAAAGAGGAGTATTCAGCTCAGTCTCTGTGCTTCACCTGCTGGGAAAATCCAGTTGAATGCCCCACATCAGAGGCCAGCAGAGAATCCAGTGTGCACACTGTGAGCACCTGATATATTCAAACCTTGTCCTGTTTCTTAGGGCTTTGCCAGGTATTGTGCCATGCCATTGCTACAGAAGCAAAATAGTTCGCAGGAAGGAATTTAACGCTTTCAGTAAAATGTGCTAGAATATCTAGCTATTTACCATGCTGAAACCAGTTTCCATTTAGGAAAAGTGAGCGTTATATCAGCCTTTTATCAGTTTTAACTTTAACATGTGGCTAATAATTTATTACTTGTAGAAGTAAAAACTTTCTAATGCTCCTTCAGGGAATGTGCTGTACTTTTCATTTCCTTGACCTTCCAGGTTTTCATCATTATTTATAGATCACTGCAATGTATTAAAATAATTTCCTGAACAAAAAAAAAAAAGGGAAAAAATCTTTCATTAGGAATAAAATCAGAGGGGGCATGCTGAGTGTAATTTCTATCAGCAGATGTGCTTAATTGTTCAAAATAACTGCAGAATACTATTTGGGTATGTTTGAAATAAAAATATTGACCAATAAAAGTTTTAAATAATTCTGCTATAATTTTTGCATAGTATATCCAGTAAGCTTAGTGAGTTGTTTTGCAATTTACCCCTAAAATAATGTACTTTTCCCTCAAATGAATTTATGTGACTTAAATAATAAACCTGGTAACTTTAATTATATATGAATACTAATGACTGGATGGAAACTTCAGATTGCCAAAGACACACGAAAGGCAAGTTTCAGGAGACCTAACAGTATGTTGAAATAATAAAATACTGAACCTATGAAACTAATAGGAGTTCATTACTGAAATAATAGTATGTCTGTCTTTGTGATGCTTCTCCACCAGAGGAACTGATGAAAATCAAAGAGGAGAAGCAGCTGGAGAATAGCCAGGAGGTAAAAGGGCTGCCATGAGAATTTGAAACAACCTGCAGAATCTCTGAAGAAATGAGAGTTAGGTCAAAGCAAAGGTCTTAGCCCTTCAGTGCAATTTCAACGTCATAGAAAATTTGCATTTAGCCTGTGATCAAAACCCATTCACTGTGTTTTGGTTCCAAGTCAGACCAGTAATTGGAAGGGTCCTGTATTGCGTTTTCATGTGACGCTGTCACACTGGCTGGTGTCCGTAGCTGGTTTGCAGAGCAGGATATGTATCACCATCCCCAAACAAAACAGCATGGTGTGGAGTTTTGTGGGTCCCTTCATTATACAGTAGGAGTTGTTGCTATATCAGAGTAGCAATTAGAAGCTTAAAAAGAGATGTAATGCCTTGGTGAGGGCTGAACAACATCGTTTTCTCTGGATAATGGGTGCTGTTCCTTTGCTGCTTCCAGGATTTAGATTCAGGGAAAAGGCTTTGAATTAAGAGAAGCTGGATGCCAGGCCCCTAAACTGCTCTTTTAATTAAGTCTAGTTATGAAATGATATGATCTTGGCAACAACAATATCTGCTAATTGTAACTGAGTGTTCTGAATTTGTTACTCAGTTGAGTTACACAGGAACTAAATGTTCCTCTCAACATATTTTCTCCCTCCCTAGTAACACAATGAATCATGAAGGACATTTTCTATGAAAGCTGGTGCAGCCCAGACCCAGCTATAGGAGGAGATGAAGTTAGAAACAGAAATGTATGTTATGGTCCTGATTCTGCTGAAAGTACAAGCACTTACCTCGCTCTTGAACATTGGTGATTTTTTTGTTTGTTTGCTTTACCTCCGTGTTTCAGCACATTCTTGCATTGTGTTTTGGAAGAACTTACACAAACTTAAATGCTTGAGTGAGTCAAGGTCTGGACTGCTGTGAATTTGGGTGCATGTTATATCCACAACCCTGCCTACATCACAGAACCTGTTGGTGTTATAAGTACTTGGGCAGTAAAAGCTGCAATATTTTTCCAGCTATCTACATGTTTAGAACAATGTGGCTGGGCTAATTTTCTGTGGGACCCTGTTAACTAACTCCTGAACTAGCAAGAAGGCTGTTAATTAGAAGCAACAAATCAGTTGCACTACCTAATTGTTTGTATTTCCAAAGTGTGTGTCTGTGGGGAGAAATATCTTCTAAAAGATGTGGCTTTTCTGCATCAGGACACGTGTTCTAACAGGCATCAGTCAGCAGGGAGCAAGCACTGTCTTTGGCTCTGCCAGGCCAGAGGGGCAGAAGTGGACTGTGCTGGGTATTGTGGCAGTGTGCAATTGTTTTTCCTAAGAAACTGGAATAACTGTAAAGAAATACAGACTCTCCCACAGAAATGCAGGTGGCATTACCATGCGTAGGACCATGGAGAGGTCTGGGTCATGGTCGAGTTTGGGGTTGGATTTTGTCTGGTGTACCATCTAAGTAGTCCTACTGTAGAGAATTGCTGGCAAAAAATAAATGCTAATTGTGAAAAATGAAAATAAAAAATCAGATAGACCTACGCATAAACCAGCAGAAATTCCACCCTTTATGTGGCAAATATAAATGCCTGTCATCTAGTGTCGACTTCTTCCGGTTATGTTGGAACATCCCATCTATAATCCGCTACAGTTTCTCTGGTTTAAATCATAGAGTCAATAGCAAGATAAATCCAAGAGATTAATTTGGGTCACGTGATCCAAACTGTGCCAACAACTGTGCTTTTCTGTACTTAAGCTATGCAGCGCAGTGAGGATAGTATCTAAAAACCGAAACTCCCGAATGCCTGCATGAAGTTGCATAACTCTGCAAGTGACTGTGTTTGTAAGTCCATGTGGGAGACGGGTCACGACGCCTGAAAGTACCCCCTGGGCTCCAAACTGCACCGTACTGGGCAAGAATGGTGCCTGCTGAAAACTGGAACTGAATGGTCCCTTCACGGAGCTTTGCTCCATCACAAGGTCATGGGGTCCTTGGTAAGATTTAAGAAATGGAATAATGAAAGCTGAAAATCTGATTAAAAAATAATTTAGGCCTTGATTCATCTCAGTACTTAAATACATGCCCAACGTTGAGCATGTCAAAGTTCTGTGGGTAGCAGCAGGACTGCTTACAAACTGAGGACCTGACGTGAGCTGACGCAGGCCCTCAACACACAGGGGTTTGCACAGAGCTGGCCTTCATGTCTTGGTGTTGGTTTTCACTAACTGCATTCACAGGTAAAGGTAAAAGAAATTGTAAAAGATCATCTAGACTATCCCATGAAGTAGCATTGTTGACTTCTGTGTAGTCCTATCACTTTCTTCTGGCTATACTTGGATATCCCAACATTTGCATTAGGAAATTTCTCCCACTGCCTCTTTGGCAATCATTCACCTCATTCTTTACTATTTATACCTTTGGATACTCCTGAGCTATCATGTCATTTTCAATAACTAACTTTCAATAATTTTTCATCTTTCTTCCAGAGGAGCCATCACCATTCAGTGAAAAAGATAACACCAGCTCTTTTTAGTATGGTCAATAAGCTTAGGGTTTTTTTATTCCTCATTATTATTTTAAATAAGTATATGAAAAAGAAGTTTGAAAATTTTTGCTATCTAGTATGAAATGTTTACAGTTTGCAGACCGCAACTGCGTTTCAAGCAAATTCTCTTGTAAAGACTATATGTTTTATACAATAGCAGTGCAATTTGTTATTTATAGATTGATTGTCTGGCTACAGGCGAACTTCGAAAGCTTTCACATACAGTGCTTTTATTTTAAGCTTATTAGTGGCTTTAGATACAGAATTCAGATTTGTATCGAGGCTTCTTCTGTATCTGGTAGATGAGCATTGTATAAACAACACTGGTGCATAGCCCTGAAAGAATGCATCCTAATGCTTGGCTGAAGATATTAATTGCAAGAGCATTGGGAACTCAAAGGCAAATAAAATAACAAGAAGCTGTTTTGTTTGTTACTTGTTCAATATTAGGTATTCAGCAAGATACATGACTGGCAGAGACAAAGTTTATTCTTATTAGTCATAGAGAAGAATTAATATATATTATTGAATAAACTCTGACTTTTGACATTCTCAAAACCTCTAGTTCCATTATGTGTTGGAGCTTGCTGTGTTGGCTTGACTGCTTATTATACCTATGCTGGCAGAAAAGAATAGCGTCATAACCTATGTTGTTGCTTGGCTTTGTGTGTTATGTTGACGTACATAAGTGTATATTTCTATTCCTGTTCTTGGGAATGCTTTACAACGAGGCTTAGTTCCCTGTGTAAATGTATTTGATTGGTGATGCTTGATCCTCCAGGATCAAGCTGTCTGTCTCATTGAAGGTGTCACTTTCACCAGACTGATTGGCATTTTTTACTCTGTTTAGCCGAGATTGTAGTCGTTCATGTTCCTTTCTCAACTCCGAGTAGGAATGGGAGAAAGTGTGGAATATTGATGTTGCAGGAAAAGACATGATGAGAATCCCACTGAGGATGCTGCTGAGAGCCACCATCTGGCCTGGGACGCTCCGTGGTACCATATCTCCGTACCCCACAGTGGTCATTGAAATGATAGCCCACCAGTAAGAAGCAGGTATGCTTGTAAATTCAAGCACCTTCCCAGATTCATTCTCGGCAAGATAGACCAAAGGAGAAAACAGAGTGACAGCCACACACAAGAAGAGTAAAAGCAGGCCAAATTCCCGTGTGCATCTCCGAACTGTGAGGCCCAAAGTCTGCAAGCCCAAGGAATGTCGGGCAAGGCGCATTACATACAAGATCCTCAAGGCACGTAAAACCCGTAGCACCAAACCAACCTTCTCCAAATATGTGTTGCTGCTTGGCCTGTCATCCTCCTCATTTGAGTCATCTTCTGAGAAGATGAGGGAAACGTAATAGGGCGAAATAGCCACAAAGTCAATTATATTTAGGGGTCCTTTGAAGAACTGACATTTGCTCCTTGCCTGAATGAATCGGAGGCAGAACTCCAGGGAAAACCAAGCCACACAGATGGTCTCTATGACGAAGATGTAATAGCACTTCTGGGAACACTCGCCCTGACACAAAACAAAAAGAGAATTAAATAAAAGAACAGTCTGTGAACCAGCATCCAAAAACACTAAGGAAGAAGCAATATGTATCTGCTTGAGTCACTGATATCAGAAATAAACAAATCCCAGCTAGCAGGTAGTCATATGGCAGACATCTTTCAATGGTGTGTAGACAATAATGAGCATGTGAAATATCTGAATGAACAGATCTATCTACCTGCTTATTTTTATTATGTTGTTTCTTCCAGTGTAAATGAATGAAACTCGTCTCTGTATAAAGTCTTGGCATGCAGCCTGTAAGTCCCAAATAAGTCCCACTTTCTGATCTCAAATAGAAATTAATTTAAACTTGAGTGGTTTATAAGCCTGTACAAAAATCAGTTTATCTTCAAAAGAAAGATTAATGTTTGAATGTCGCTGTAAACTTCTGGTGCTGTTCAATGCATGGTGCTTCCACAAATGCTGTGTACTCTGGTGCAGTTAAAAGTGGTTCAGAGATATTCATTAAGTCATCTGGATCCTTGGCTCAGTTATGCCATATATAAATCTTGTTTCTTTCTGTACCTGCAAATGTTTTAATCTAAAGGAAAATAAATATCCACCCAGTAGGTGAAACTTGCCATGAAGAATCCTCTCCCAGTGTTGAGGCCACTTGCTACAAGCAGCATTTTCTCAGGTTTGTTATCAAAGGGATTACTTTAGTTGAACTACCTTGGATTCACATGTTTTTGTTTTCCTGAGCTGAGCTTAAAAAAATGAAACTTCTTTTGGCCTATTCCAGTGAAACAAAGAGGCAAATGTAAACTACCTCGTAATTATTTGGGTAAGCAAGAGACACGTTGAGCTTTGTCCTTTAGTGATGGGCAGCCACTACGTTACGTCCATCCAAAGAGCGAGCTAACAGATGGACACATCAATTACAGGGACTGTTACATGCTGCCTTCTTCATATGCACAAGTGTCTGCTTACTGTATTCCAGCTGGCAGAAAACAAACCAGGTCCCGCCACCATTTTTTGCCTCATACAAGATAAGAAATAACAGTGAAAGCAGCATGTACTGCTTAGCAGCTGGACATCTCCCCCTGAAAAGAACACATCGTTTTTAAATACTGGTGTCACTGCTTTCTTACACACCCTGTCTATCCTGTTGATAAATACATTCCTGTACCTGTACAGAGAATTAATATGTTCTTAAGAAACCTGGTTTTGTGATTGGACTAATGCTGGGGTTTTTTTGCTTTTAAGCATTGTGAATAAGTTTATTGAAGAATTCTACCTAACCAGTACTTGTATGGTATTTTCACAGTGGATGCTGCTATTTACATTAAGTTCTTGCATCGGTGCAAATATTTGGCTTGCAGTTCTAATCCAAAACCAGTTCAAGTGAACTGGAGTCTTTCATGGACTTTGGCTGACTTTGAAGCAGCCCTGTGTGCTTTTCTTTGCTGAGCACATTATCAAAACACTGGCATATGAAGTGTACGTGGTTTGAATTTTTGGTGAAGATGAGAAATCTTAGCTATAACTGGGAATCAGAGGACAGCATTGGCTGGTCTCACAACCCTTTGAAATTCCGGGCTGGACTCAGAATATGGGTTGTCACTGTATGTTCCAGAAAACCTGAATGTAGAAGGTGGTAATTTCATTCTAGATTTTTAAGCTGCTTGAAAATTAGTATTTAGCAAATAGCTCTTTCCAGCTACAAGTTTGGTACCTGAAGCCTTAGCAAGGTTAAAGTGTCTTCTCCTTTTATTCCTGCTGAACAGGGATTTGCATCTCTGAGATTTTCACAACTGCAGAAGATCAAGCAGAATTAGGGATGATGGAGGATCTGTGCAGAGAAAGAACCTCCTTTTGGGAGAGCAGAGTGGCCATGTGTTATTCAGGAATAACTGCAGACCCTTGCTTCATGAAAGGCTTTTTTGTAACCTCTGTAGAATAAAGTCAGGGCTGCTGTATGCATCTTTCCTGATAGCCTGTCTGTGAAATTAAGCAATTTCGAGGAACAGTTCCTCATACAGTCTTATCCATTCCCAGCCAAATTTAATGAGCAATATTCATTTAAAACACCATAGGAAACACACCCTCCAACTACTAATTAAACTTGCTACCAATGTTCAGTTACCCTCTGCATTGCAATGGGATGTTGGTTTTTTAGAGTGTCCCTTGTGATAGAATTACTGCTATTCTTGGGAGTAGCAAGTCTTGTTGTTCAGGCAGTGTTTATATCATTGGCTATCTGAGGTTCCCCAGGTAAAATGGTAACATATCCCTTATGTATACGTTTTACCCTGTCTAACCCTCAGAACAATTTAGCTCTGTAGCACCATTTGGGGATTTTTCCTCTTTCTGCACAGTAGACTGTCAAGATCATAATTTATCTCTTAAAGTAAATATTGCAAAAGGTAATGAAGACTTGGCCTTGCTAGAGTTATGCACAAAGGATCAGGTTTTAGCTCCTTTTGAAGTCATTGCCATGCCAGTGCCTAGAGTGCATTGATGTTTGCAGAGCTGTTGACTTGGCTCGATGAGATTTCTTGCAATCAGCAGTTGTGTTATGCAGTGTTCACTTTTTCTGAGTTGTAAATTATTTGTACAGTGCAGCCTGGACTCTGCACAGACCTGCCTGTGGTCATTCTAGTGGTGTGGCCTGTGAATTATTCATTGTTCCCATCAAGATTTATTTTATTTTTTATTAACTGGGCTGAATTTCCAGTACATCTGTTACTTATTTACCATTATACATTTACAGGTGACTGCTCTCAGATCATCATGTAGCTTTCACTATTCCTTCCTTGGAAAATACAAGAAAAGAAATTCTCTTTTCTGGAAGTTTTAACCATTGAGATCTAGGGTGTCTTTTGAATTGAGTGTGAAATTTCAAGGTGTAGCTTTGTAAGGACTGGTTGGGAGATTTTGTTCTTCTCACCATCCTCGGTTGCCTTAGTATTCCCCATGGAAAGTTATATATATTTAGAGAAAGCAACTTGTGCAGTCAGCTTCCTAAATGCATATTTCATTTTTCAGAAGAGCATCCTTCAAATCAAACTTTTCAGGAATGTTACTGTGCATTTTATTTTTCCTTTGTGCATAGTTGTGGACGTAAAGGATGGGGAGTGCTCCCCTGTTAGCACACTTTGTCTTTTTTATGTACTTTGCGAAAGACATTGCAGAAATGTTTGCATATGATTCAAACCATAGTCCCTTTTTCTGCTGCAGCAAACGAAAGAGTGACAATATCACAGTCTCTGACACTGTGACTAATGCAGAGAATTCTGTGCTTCATTTTTGTCAGAAGAGACAGAAAAAGAAGGGTGTGTTTGCTCCAAACATACCTACGCTACGTGAAGGCATGCAGCAAAACCAGCCCTGTTCCTCTGGGAGGGAACTGATTTACCTGTGCAGCACAGTAGTTCTGTATGGAGATGACTAACTCAAGCCCTAGAAATAACGCAGCTGGGCTACCATCTCACAGTAGGGCCATTTCACTCCATTATATAGTGTAGACGTACCATAATTTAGTCAGTCCATATACCACATCTGCCAGAAACTTCCAAGCCTCTTTCTCTGCCTGTCTATTTCTCTGTCACCAGTGTCTGGAAAGAGAGTGTAAGACCCTGGCTCTGTGATATTTAATGAGAACATGATTATTGATTTCACACTGGGAGATAGATTTCATCCAGTGAGTTTGTATGTGAATGTTTTATGTACTAGGAATATTTGTATATATTATGTAATATATGTGATATGGTTTATATGGAATATCCCTCTCTAATGTCAGTCTCTTTGAAGATTCGTGATCCTTCTGAACATCCTGTTTAAAAGCAGCGAATATTAGACTAAAAGGGAAAAAGAGGAAATAATAAGTACCAAAGCCAATTTCTGTTTCTCCCAGTATTTTTGATGATTATTACACCTCAGAGTGCTTTATGTTCCACTTACAACTGTTGTCCAAAGAGCAGGCAGAATAACATACTGAATTCAAATACTATGTTCTTACCAAAATAGCGCTGCCTCTGTGTCAGTGGTAGATTTCAAATTTGCTGCTGTCACCAAATTCCTGTTAGATGGTAGTTACTTTCAGTGAACTGCCAAATTGTGGCCCAAATACTCTGATCCATTAAAGGGTTTGGGTTTTTTTTCAGAAGTGGCCAATAAAGGAAATTTCTGTGCCACAACAGCTTCTATATATTTCCTCTTTCTGAACAAAGCAAACACATTTGGGAAATTCTAGTGATCAGTGCCTGTCTACACAAAACACAACAAACAACTCCCTCTCTTGACCTTGCTGTTAACTAGAGGAGAATTCTGAGCTTTTATTTTCAGATCTTTGAGTCAAATTTGTCACTGACTTTTCTCCTGTCTGCATTTTTGCACCTGAACTGCCATGGTGTAGTGGAACCTATAAAAGTTCTGAGCCACTATGGTGTTGACTGTGAACATGAGGGGAAGATGAGGTTTTATTTATAACTGACCGCAAGATATTTTGGGTGGGCTTTTTCAACAAAACTCTCTGACATGTTTTGCACTACCATAGAGTCAATCAGTACTCAAACTATCATCAACTCTGGCAGGAGAACAGTTATCACAAAGCCAGTGGTGAGTGAGTATCTAACTCTTTATACTTTATTCAACCTGCAGATTTACTTTTGAACAATGCAAGAATTTATCAGGATTTATGGATCTTGTCTCTAGCTGAAAATCTACAACATACGATATAAAATGAGTGCCTGGTATTGATCTTACATATGGAAAAAGCATTTGGCTCACCAATGAAGGAAACAATCTTTTGTATGTAAAAAGTTATATACTGAGCCTGATGCCTGAAATATTGAGTGATTTCTTAAATTTATAAACCACCTGAAAGAAGCAAAGTGGCTGCTTCAAACTTCTGTACCACCAGAGATAAGAAGCAATTAAGGCTTCCTTTTCATTATTGCCTTCCGCTGTACAAGGCAATGGCTCATTTTCTGCGTTCTCTTATGTGGTGGAATGTTTATAGTGTTACAGGAAAATTCCTTATTTTAGGATACTTCTATTAACTTCTCTTTAGATATAAAAAAATAGACTCATAATAAAATATAAGAATGGCAGTACTGAGTCCAGTTAGCCCAGTGCCCTATTCCAACACCCTGAGAAAAGAGATGCCCAAAGCAAATCTCCTGGCTTCTATTTTCCACTCCAGAGCTTCCTGAGCTGAAGGTGGTGTTTGTGTAAGAAAACTGAATTGCTTTTCTACAAAGTTTGGCCATCCTTTTGTCTGCTGCCTATTGCATGAAGACTCACCTCTTTGCTTTGAACTAGGTTCCCAGTAGTTTCACCTGACGCCCCTAAGCTCTGTCACTGGAAGGGACGCTAGCTACTTGATTGTCATTTACTCATTTCCTGCCATTTGCAATTTTGTAGACCTCTGTTGCAGCCACTGTCATAGCTCGTTCCTATCCTGAGGAATTCTGCCTGCCTTAGTCCTTGTGTGAAGTCGTTCCATCCTTGTTGCCTTTCTCTGGCCCTTTTCCTTTTTGAGGTGGAAGGGGCTGAGACTGCAGTTTTAAAGTGTGGGTGAGCTGTAGGTTATATAGTCAAATTTATATCCAGTTTATGATCAAGAATTCAAGAAATTTTGCTTTTTTATTGTGCACTCTTTAAAAAAGTTTAAGCAAGTTGGATCCATGTAGGGACAATGCTTAGAATGTAGTATTTCTATAGTGAGAAATTGTGTGACTCCAGAAGGTGTTACTGCAGCTTTCTTGGAGTAACTTTTTTCAAAAGGATCTGAGGTTCAGGAATTCAGCACCTCCAAGGCCAGGACTGGCCAGGGTAGTGTATGGCAGCCAAATCTCAGACCTCAATTGCACAAGTGAGTTTACAGAAAAGAAACTTACTCACTAACAGTGAATTCAAGCTAAATGAACTTGAGATACGTGCCACTCACAAGACAAATAAGATAAACTTGCTGACCAAGCGCCCTCTTAGTTTACCAGGAAACATTAGTTAAAGTGTAATGATATCTAGGATAATAAAAAAAGTCAGATCTTAGAGTTATGCTGCACTAACCTATCTTACAAGAGATATAAATCTCATCTAGTGAAAACAGTATCTTTACATGCATCAATAATTGTAACAATGCCCACAGAGACTGAATCAGAATTTCCCCTGTGGAATATATATCTTGTCTATCCACAGTGGTTTTCAGATGCAACTCACTTTGTTACATTTTCTAGACAAGGAAAAAATTTATTATTTCTGGATAAGTGGATGAGAACACCAAGGAACTATTCTTATGCCTTCAGGGTGTGCTCTGTGCTGATAATTTGTGTCCCACTTGGTTGAACTCTGAGACACACTGTAATTAAAATATGATCTGGAAAACTTGTTCTGAATCATTACCTGATCTGCCAATTAATTTGCCTCTGCCAAAGATTTACCCCAAGACCTTTTGCAGTGGATATTTACCCTTTAGTCCATTGTAAGGTGTTTTCCATAAATGCTGAAGCAAACACAAAACAGAGTGATAATCTGTGTTTTGCAAATCACACACTTTGGTGTGCTCCTCTTACAAAACTGTTTGAGGATTCTGAACATTTGAACCTGAGTCTGTGTGGCCTGTTAGCAGCTGAAGGCTGTGTTGCACATTGACAGAAAGGGTGTCAGGTTTTACCTCTGGTCCGCTCACCAGTATCAACCAGAACAGATCTTTCTAATCCTCTGCAGAGCACTGTGGAAATCAGTGGCACAATTTTGATGGCAAGGTAGTGGTGGACTACTTACCAGCAGGCTAGCGAAGTTTGGCACTTTTCTGGAAAGGGGTGTCAGATCCCCGCCTACTCTATATTGTGGCCATGGACTCTTCATGTTTTGTTGCTGATACTTAAAAACAAAAAAACCCAAACCAGATCTTTTTGAAGCAATTTCTGGAGTGTAAAAAAGGGAACTGAAACTATCTGAAAACATCAGAGGGACACATGCAAAGTTTCTCTTCATCTGAGGAAAAATGGGGAAAGAAATCCTGTTATTCCCATTATATTAGAAGTGCAGCATTGCAGCTGTATTGGGATAGGAGTTGGATAGGTACCAACTTTCTGCCCTTGGTGTGACTGACTCTAAGTGGAATTTCATTGGCAACAATCTGAACCTGTTTTCCATGGTGTGTAATTTGGGATTTCACACAATCTATAAATAGGGTGGAGTCTGAGATGCAGGACAGGCAAACCTGCAGCATTTCTCATGATCTCCTTTCTATGCTTGCCAGTTAACACTGTTCATGATGATGTTAGTGATTTTAAGTGTTTCTTGTGTCAAATAATCTATTTCAAATAGCGAAAGTTGCACCAATGCTTGTAGAACACTTTGCTAATAGGTGCTGCTAGTTCGGTATATGGATTAGATCAGAATCATGTAATCCCTACAGATATTAATATTTTCAAAGCTTTAGAGTGGAAATCAACATGTACATCAGCAATATGTATATACGTTGCTTATACAGCATACTTACAAGAAAAACAACTAATATTATTTGTGAAGCCAAGTTGATAAAAGTCCTTGAACACAGCTAGAAGTCATGACTGAACCGCTGTAAGCAAACACTGTTATTCCCAGGGTAAATTTAAGGAAACCAGCTGGCTCATCATCATAAAACAAATGAGTGATGGACAGAAAGGATCTGAAACCTCTTCCCAGCTAGATCTACCCTAGATGCAGTAGTGATTGCTTCCAAGTAAAGGCTGGTTTGGTGTTCAGTCACCCATACTAAACAGTCTCAAAACAAAGCAGGAAAGGAACTCACAAAGCAATATGTTTGACTCTTCTTGATTCAGACTCCTATTGGAATTCTAAAGGAGACTTTCTTTAAACATAGGACCCGGACCTGCTTAGCACTCTGCAGTCAAAGGATAGGCTGCCAGAACATCATCTCTCACACCAGAAGCGCGCCTGGCTCCGTGGCTGATGCAAGGTCGCAATTCACATCTGCTAAACCTACCCTGGCAGGTCCAGATTTTGTTTGGCACGTTCAAGTACAGCCAGTTACTGCTCAGATCCTTCCCTCTGATCCGGACAGTGTTTTGTGGGCAGAGGCCCATGTCCACTGAAGTGGTAGCAGATGGGATCAGTCTGTATTGTGGCTATTGACCTGCCTTCTGCCTGCTCGTGCTATCCAACACTTAGTAGAGAGGCTTATCTCAGCACGACTGCTCTTCTTGCAGTCTGGCCTTTTGGCCCACTCAGAGAAAAAACATTCAGCCCTCTATGTGGAGGATTTAGAAGCAAAACTCGCGGGAATTTTCCTCTCTAAGCCCAAGGTTGACATTTTCTGGAAAGGGTGCTGTTTTCCAGCCTTTTGTGCTTCTCAGGCTTTTATACGTGGGCAGTGCATCCTGGTCTACAGCTTCTCCCTGGGCAATTCCCTCTGTGGAAAAAAATGCGAGCTAACGTGATAGTGCAAAACCAAGCTTCGGTTCTTGCTCTTGCCTGCCCACAAATCCAAGGCGGTGGGTCTGCAGGGTGAGGCTACAAGTCTAGAGAGTGGTTAGGCAGGAGCAGAGGCAGACCAAGACCTCAGTGTAGGGAACCGAGATACCTAACCGGCTCCTGGCTGTTCTTATCCCAGTCCGCAGCAGGAAAGGAACAGATGCAGGGGAGAAATCCCTTTTGGCTGTAAAATGATGACTCAGTTAGGAAGTGTTGTGTCAGTCTACGTTCCCTGCGTACCTGGAGCTGTGGGATCCAGCTGCAGTGCAGCAGGTACTGCTGAATCACTGCGACCGCATTGCTGCTATTATTTGAATAATTAAACCATGCTCTGCTGAATCACATCATGGTTAGGGAGAATTTGAAAACCCTATGTTATGGATCACTTCAGTACTTGGATTTATGGTTACAGACTGATGCAATAAAATCAAAAGGTTTACAGCCTGCTGAGAAAGAGACTGTAACCTGATTTACAGAATGATGAGCTTGTTAAAGGAGTGCTGCGTATTCTGATCACAGAACGACTTCCCACTCACTTTGCTTTATGGGAAAGAAGCCTGGACTCGTGAAAACAATTGCTACAGCTAGTACATTTGAGGAAACTAAACAAATATTGGGATTATATTAATGTGGACAGTAGAAAGAACATAGAAGGAAATTATTATCTCTGTATCCAACACATAATTATCTCCTCTGGGGCAGAAGTGTAACTAAAATATTTCAGTTAACTTGTTAGCTTGGGTCCTTATTCTGCAAACACCGTGAGAATCAGTCTGAAGAATCTGAATTTGATTTAAACCAATTGGTGACCCAAGAGTGTTTGTGTTAGTAAAAAGATGTGGAAGTATTATCTTTTTCTTGTTTTTCTAATAAGAAATTTAACAGACTTCATTTTGTAACTGTGAAGAACAATATAGTCAAAATGACAAGGTCTGGGACTTAGAAGGATATCCTTCTATTTCCAATTTTGCTGCTGGTCAAATCATTTACCCTGTTACAGTTTCTTCTCTGCTTCTTTCCTCACTGCATTCTAAGTTCTTTGGAGCAGAAACTACTTGTTATTGTACCTGTGTAGTACAGGGTGTACAGCGGGGTCCCAAATGTCGTTGAATCTGTTATAAGGAAAATACTAGTGCTAACAGGAGATGCTGGCACTGTGGGAATCAACACAAAATATGCAGTTCATAGCCCTGATGCTGCAATGAAATTAGCAATTAGATTTGTTTAGAATTAAAATACCAGATTGTGAATTCGACTGCAGCAGTAGACTGAGGAGTCCTCAAAGATTTCCATCATATTCAAAGAGGAATTTCTAAAGCACATGCAAATTTGGATTGTTATTTATTTTTAATATTTGTTGCAGTATTGCTACAAACTTGGAGGATGCATTGATTTCAAATAGCGTTTTCCAAAGATAGAGTGCCTCCCTCAGAGGAATTACCCATCTTCCCAAAGAAGGCATTTATTAGGTAATCATCTGTGCTTGAGATGAGTCAAGTGAGGAAAGTGAACAGGATTTTTTTTCCTGTTGTAAGTATTACAAACTTGAAAGCAGCAAAAGGGAAAAGGAAGCGTGATTCCCAGTGAGGAACACATGTGCTGGCACATTGAATAGCAGTTGATTGACTGCCCGTTGCAGAGCAGCTAGAACAGCTGGGTGTCCCCCCAGGATAGCGTGCAAAGCCAGGAGACTTAGTGCTGTTGGGATACAGCCAAAATTGGATGAACATAAGGCAAACTAATAATGTCTAATTGTGCTTTCTGAACATCGGACCTTGTACTGGCAGAGCCAGCTTTTGAAAACCATGCAGAATCCATTTAGTCACTAGAGTGTCCAGACTTTCTAAAGAAAATGGTTTTCTGTGGCAGCGAGGGTAAGCTGAGACACAGATGTTCAGCAGCGTCCACCCCCCGCTGGTGCCCCTCTTTGGCTATGTAGAGCAGGGCTTAAGTAATATGAACTTCATCAATGTTGTTCATATTAGATTTAATGCTGAAATATGCAATTCCATTTGCGGATGCTTGGAAAACAGTTACTTATAATGTGGAACTATGAAATCAGAGTCTTAACATAATGGTGCGATTTCAAGGTCAAAGCTTTTGACGTTACTGAACAGATATGCAAACCTCAGAACAGGCAGATCCCATAAAGCAATAATTTCTCTATATATCACAATCCCAGGCTTGAATATTCTGTTTTCTGTTGTTTCACGCCTTCTTATTTTATATCTTTCTTCAATTGTTACTAATGTAACTAATCCAATCCACAAAGCAAGTCAATTCACTGGATTCTACTGTGCTGAGTACACCTAGCAGGCTGGGAGGTTTTTGGTGCTTCAGCACATTTTCCTACTTTAAAATGCTGCAATACTTTCATGGCTGATCAAAATGATTAGAAGAAATCAGAACTGTACTAGATGACTAGATAATTTAGGAGCGAGTGAGTGTCCCCAGTAAGCGTCCTGATAAGAACCCAGAAAAATGTACTGAGCAGATGCGATAGAACTAATGCACATCCAGCTTTATTTTGTTCCAAATAATTGCAGGTCATATGTATATACCAATATATTTATAGATAGGCATGTCCACATACACCTGTATAGTTTTACACTTTTGAATGGGCATTAGAAGTGGTTCTGAATGTCAGGATTTCATTAATCCCTTTGCAATAGAGCAAGTCATTCTGGACCATGCTTTGTGTCATGTATGCTTGTGTTAGAAGGTAAGTTTGAACACCAAGTAACTGTGAAATACCCCTGCTTTTCAGGTAGATTCTGAATAGTGCCCCACTTCATTAATAGTACTCTGTACTAGTCATTGAAAAAGATATTTTTCAGCAGGAATTATTTTGCCCTGGCTAATAATCAGTTAGAAAATTCTTTTTTGATCAATATTTAGGCCCCCTTATTTAAAAGCTATAAAAATGGTAGCCAGCAGTATCTCTCAAAATCTGGCTGTCATATTCAGTTTACCAAAGGTGATTGCTTCTAACAGTTGGCCAAATTACACTTTGATGAAGAGTCTTATCTTTGCAGACTATGTGAGCAGCAGAACTAGGTTTACACTCCTCTCATTGACACTCTCCATATGGATTATTATCTCCTCCAGTCACTCCCAAGTTCTTTGGGTTCTCCTTTAATAAGTGCAGTAGAGGTATTTAGTGTTATCTGCAGGTTATGGGCAGGGTTGAAGCTTTACATTTTAATGCTTTTGTAATGGATTTAATAGCTTCAATACTGAGGATATACCTCTTGCAAGCATATCTTCACATCTGAACTGGCTAGATACAAGTCAATGGGAATTTTTATAATTAACACATTCAGCTGTGGCAATGGTAACCCTGATCAAACAAATATCTTGTTTGATTTTCTTTCTCTTCACAGTAAGACCAATAAATTGTTTTTTCCCCTATAAAGTAAGTTTACTCCACTTTTAAAGAAAATGTGTTTCTCAGGAGTTTCCTCTAGTGTACAAGCCAAATATGCTGGTATTAGTATCATACAGACAATATCAGCAACATTAAACATTGAAAAACATGTCAGGGCCTCTAGAATAATAGTGTAGAATGAAAAAATAATTTCAAAAGGGTTCTCTATATTAGGTACTGTTTTTTTTCCTCTGTGCATGTTTTCTGGATTCTCAGTGCAACCAGAGCCTAAAAATTTACTCTTTTAAAAGGAATTAGATTTTCACATAATCAAACGACCCCAGGAACGGGAGCTTTAAAAAAATGAATATTCTAATTTTCAAGATAAAATCATTAGATCTGACAATACTGATTGCAGCTTATGTTGGTTACGTTTCATTAGGTTATATACAATACATAAAGCAATCACAAGCTTCTCAAGGTCAGTTAAGAGCAAATACAAAAATAGTAGTAACAAGGTCTGACTACTCGCTGATCACCAGAGAAGAGAGGGAGAACAGAGAATAGACATTTCCTTCTCTCTTAAACCACACTTACCTACAATGTCACGTAAGTGTGATTTGTTGGGAGCCGTCTACACCAGGAGAAAATTATTTGGTTGTTACCAGTGCTGAGGGACAGGGAATGGAAATGTCTGGGGTTTCTTTTTCTTCTTTCCCCCCCTGACCTTAATTTGCTTGCCTTCCTGAAGAAAAGACCTTGCTCTATCCTTTCTGCTGAGTCATTTCTCTAGAGGACGCCAATTAGGGACTCATTAAAAGAAATATCTCTTCCTAAGGAAAATCCCAAGAGTGCTTCAAAGCAGTCTCCCTGTCCAAGCTCTTCTGCAGTGGTTTTATTCTGTAGTTCTCTGGTGTAATCAAGTTTTTTTCTTTGGGTTAGATGTGCTGAGCAGTGACTATTTCAGTTATACCTCTTGGCTCCTGACTGTAACTCCTATGTGGGACTGGGACTCTCCGGCTATCTGTTCAGATCAATAATAAACAGAGTTCCTCACCTCAAATATGCTTTTTTTCTATCTCAACATACACACGTGCCTTGATTACTACATGTTGATGATACCACATTTGCTTCCTTACTGAAGATAGTTTGGTCTCCATAAAGAACAGATGCAAATATCCTAGATAAGGATGTATTGCCATTGGAGGATGTGACATTTCAGTTGTTTTATGCCCAAATAACATAATTTGTTACTAATGAGTCCTCTTTCCTTAGCATCATGTATGATAAATTCTTTTGTATATCTGTTTCATGGTCAGAGTTAAACTTGAGATCACTAGAGCTATACATTTACTGCTCTAGAGTTTTCCTGAACTTTTGGCCTCCTCCACTTGGGGCTGTCCGCTCTGGGTTGGGATTCATAGCAGGTGCTTATGTGATGTATAGTTACAGAATTGTTTGCCCATCTATCTGTGTTTTTCTTTCATATCTCTAACGAGGAGGTTCCTAAATGTGATTTGACATATTCTAGAGTGTGTGCATGGTATCAATTGTAATAACTCGCTCTTTATTTTACTTTTGGCTGTATTGCTATCTTTAGGCTAACCCTCCCCTCCCTTTTCTGCTGCCCATAGAGATGGCTCCTTCCCTCCCCTCTGGTTGCCAGGGTGACTGGGCTTCCCTGATGCAGATGCTCTTGCCTTGGCTCCTTGCCATCCCTCTCCCAGAGACTGGAGTTTTCACTTTCCCTCGAATGGTGAGGAGTCCTGTTTGCTCTTCTGCCTGCCCGGGCAGCTATCCTCCCTTCTAAGCAGACCTGGTTTAGCAACTGCTAAAAGGACAAGTGATTTCATGTGCCTGCAGGGTGGGATCAGCCAAGCCTCTGAGAGAAGTGGAAGTCACCTTGTATTATTCTTCCTTTTTTTTTTTTTGACTCTGATCCTTCTCCTTGAGCTGGAGTCCAGCCAGTTCTCACTCTCTTAATGTGGCTGTGATGATGAGAAAAAGGACCCTAGGGTGGTACCTATGCAGCAGAGGTAAAGCCTTTTTTATTTGTATTTCAGAATGGATAAATTCAATTTCCAGTGTTAGTGACATTGGAAAATGGATCCTTGCAGTACTTGTAAGCACATTTACCGTAGACATTTTGCCAAGCTTTAACTCAGAAATGAATAAACCTCAGGACAGGGCACTTTGAATTCAGGTGTGGAATTACAGGTTGTTCAGAAACTTTATTGAAGGAATTTGACTGTTTTCTGTCACTCAGCATACAGATATTGTGTGATCTTTATGTTCAGCCCCGAAATCCAAAATTTCAGATTCTGCATGCCTGTCCCAGGTTGCTGGTAAATGTGGCCCCATCTTGGAATCACTTGCAGAGGTCAGCCAGTGAACAATTTTGAGTTACGAATCAACGTAGAGTTGCAATTTGCCTGGGTATGACTCAGCCGCAACCATGAAGTAGTATTTTTAGTCAGTTAAGTTCTCTGAGTTATTTGTCCAGTTCTAGCTAAAATGCTCTTTTGGGATCCCAGTAAGAAAATCTTAGGTGTTGCAGGCGAAGAGTTTAGGGATGGAAATTTAGGGAATTTTCCATCCCTAGCCATGGAAAAACTACTATTTAGTACTTCATATTCTCTGCTTTTCTACAAGGCATGAGTATTTTGTCTCATCTATTGCCCTCTGTTTTCTCTGGCATAATTTTAAATGATTCAAATAATAGGACTCTTAATACTCTGTTCTGTGCTTCTGGGACACAATGACAAAGTGCATTAGACTGGTGCTGTAAGTGTAAATTATGTAAAGTTTCCAAATATTTGGACAAATGTAGTTCATCCTTCATCCTCTCTGCACTTTAAACATTCCATCTTTTGAGTTTGTTTCAATCCAGTTTGCTTGTTTTTAAAGTAGTGATATATACGCACATCTTTAAGGAGTAATGTCAACTGTGTTTTATAGGAAATCCAGGAACAGCAGCTACACCGCAGCTACCAGATATACTTGTAACCCTCAACATGCTTCCCTTTCTAACATATGGTTAATTATTTTTAAAACACACAACATAGAACATCTAGCTGAGCTCTGAAACATTATGTGCTTGTTCTTTTGCATGAAAAGTATTTATAAAAGCTTTTTCTGCAGTGGTTGGGATATTACGGTAAAATGCATCGGGCTACTTCCATTAACAAAGTTAGTAGGAAGCACTTGCTACAGCAGAGTTTGTAATGTTTTTACATCTAGCTGTAAGAAGGATGTTCTATATTTAAAGTACTTCCTTGGAAGAAGCATTGGAACAGTGTTACAGTTTTTTCCTGCCAAAAGTAATAGCTGTGGAAGGCTGCAAGAGCACCAGACTTATTACTGAAAGGTAATAGTCTTCCTATGCAAATGTAAGTTAATATTCAAGGGGTTAAATGGAACAAGGAATGATCTTAAATTTCAACCTTCTGTGCAGTCCTTAGTTTTATTCAGAGACATCAGTATCATGATATATCTTCACCACAACTGTGCTGCTGTGACTTACTGCCTGAGCAATAAAATATACACAGATTTTTGTATTGTGTATGCCATGCTGTGCTATAAATGTAAAAATTACTTTATTTGTCAATATACAATACTCTGAGGAATGTCTTATCTTATAGCAGTGGTAGGGGCAGGGAGTTTTTTTGACCTGGATTTCCTCAACACTTTCGGAAGGGCAGTTTGCAAATAAAGTGCAGGATTTATTAAAGACATTAGTCAGGGTTATTTGATGAATTTGGGCATTACTACATCTGAAATAACTTTGGATTGTTGCTTTCCTCTGTTTTATTATTAGGATAACAAATCTTTATAATGCTGAAATATTCACAACAATGTTATAGAGAAGATCCTTCATGTGTGATATAGGCTTGATTTATTTGCCCTGAATTAATGTGGGTGACTGACTTACTTGAAAAAGGTTGAAATGCAGTTAGTAGTTCTGCTAGTATTTGGCATTACTCCTACAATATGTACATATATATATGGGCAAACACCGAATTCTATTAGCTTAGAATTATGATCTTTGGAAGCGCAGCTTTTAAGTATCAGTATCTGCGTAAACACTTCATCTGTCTCTCATCCTTTAATCTTTATGCAACTATTGAAATGTAACATTATAGCATTATAAAAACTAATGAATATTTGTTCCTCTTTGAAGATTTGACTGCATTATCACAAGGGAAGATACCTGGCTATTTTAAAAGTAAAGGTGTCAGAGGAAAATATTTCTTTAGCTGATGTGTCCAAATGAGAGATTGCTTGTAACTAGAGAGTAAAGCACGTTGAAGAGAAAACTCCACAATGTCAGTTTGAGAGTCTCAGTGCTAACAAGTTAATATAACTTACAGTAAGTAGCAACTGCTTCTTAAGAAGGAAAAACAATGCTGTATTAGAGGGCTCCAATATCTATTCTGTCCAGAACATCTTTCTTGTATTTTAGCTAACAATTAGTAAAGTAGTTTGTTCACATTATTCTTAATTGAATATCACTTTGAAAATGATAGAACTAATTTAAGCCATTGTTGCATTTTCTGTTATAGACCATTTCATTACCAGCAACAGTTTTGAACCTCATCACTATGGTTTTTCTGTATCTTTTCTATCTTTTTGATGATGTATGCCTAGCAAGACAGACAAATTCTTTTAATTCTGTAGTTTGACCAGTTAAAAAGGACTTACTTACCCTGTCTTCTTCAGCTCTTAAGTCTGGCATTGTGCTAACACAAAGGCTTATAGCTGTGGTGGCCACAAAGAGAATGGAGAGACAAGCAAAGACTTTGCCTGGGAGTCCTGACTGGGGATTTTCTACCATATCTCTGAGTCTGTTCATAAACTGTCCAAATTTGGTTTTCTCATCCAAGACACATGTAGCTTCTTTGCTCCTCCGAAGCTCCTCTTCTTTGCGTACCTCGGCCAACTCCTGCAGTTTTTGAAATAGTTTTCGAAAGCAGCAGTTCTCCAGGTTGGATTCCTCAATCCCCCAGTATCTCAGCTCCTCCTGAAAAGACAAGGCACACATGTCGCTTAAGAGCATCAGCTTCCCTGCTGCTAGAAAGCTGACAATCATCCCAAAAGCATTGGGGTTCCTGTCAAAGAAGAACTCGTGGGTGTCTTCATCGTAATCATCACACAGCTGAATTATTTCTTCATAGCTGCTGCAAAACTTAAGTTTGCTCAGTCTGGTCAGGGGAAATTCATCTAAAGTACTCCAAGGTAGCAGGTACTTGATGCCTCCAACATTTATCATGATCTCTGTCTTTAGATCGACTGCAGAGACTTGATCAGGATGGTAAATCCTCCTGGCTCTCTGGTAATGGACCCCTTTGACAGAAGGGGTTTCAACGGAGACAGGAAAGAAGTGGGTCAAGGAATTACAAGAATTGTAGCTAACGTTACTATAGTCTTGGTCACTGCCTCTGGAGAGAATAGGCATCTCTAAGAGTTCTCACTGGGACATCCGAAATGGCATCAGAGCAGGGTTATCTGTCAGCCAAAAGATACAGGAAGGAGGAGAAAACATAGTAGAGGTTATTGCAAGACAAAATGTGTTTCAGGCTACTTTCCTAAATCACAAAATTAATGAGTGACTGTTTTGTAAGTAAAAGGCACCTCTGTGCTTCTTCCTGAAATCTGCAGCCTGTAAATGCGATTTGCTTTGCAGCCTCATTGGTTGTCTGGCAACACACAGACACAGAGGAGAGCTAAAGCCTCATTCATAATTATCGCAAAGGGTCAGATGCCTGCAAATCCAAATGTGAACAGATCGGTCTCTTCTCTGAGCAGATCTCGGTCATCGTTCTATCGTTGTATTTTCCGGTGGTTGTTGCTTTGCTTTCTTATTTCTATAAACCCTTAAATACATGCTAACTCAACTAAGCTGCTTAATACTTATTAGAGTTAGAGTGGTCAATTACCTGCCATCAGCTGGATGCAAAGTTCCTAATTGCTTTAACTTGAATGCTCAGATTGCAATTCCTCTTCCTTTCACTGCACGCCTGTTTTGCCTGCCTCTCAGGGGTAATGCAAGGATTAGCTAGTAGCTGTTTGTAAAATGCCTTAAGAGGTAAAGTGCTCTGTAAATGACGACTATTCTTATCAACCCGGTCTTATGTCACTGTGAATTACTGAGAAGATATAGGGAACATTTGCCCACCCTGGAGAAAACAGAAAGCAAAGTATTTTACCGGCTCGGGGGGGAAAGCAGTTGAAAGATGCCCCCACTTCACTTCCCCCTTTCAGGAGCAAACCCCTGGTTTTGTTCATAATGTCTAAAGATTCAAAGGCATCACTTATTACCCCAAGTCAGTGAACTGCAAAAATTGCAAGGAAACTTCCCCGAAGTTACTTACCACCGTGCCACGGGCTGCTGCCCGGTGCCTGGCTTCCCCGCAGGTGAAGTACACATGCCGCAACAGATCAGCTGTCCTCTGAGTTACAATCCAGCAGAAAGACCTGGGGATATTTTACAGTATTGATTACATGAAAAATCACTATAGCACTCTGGAGATTGCAGTCTCTTTCCTCTTTCTCTTTCTGTCCTTCCTTCCTGGAAAGGGAAAATATTCATATGTGTTCATGTAATATATGTTGTACTAATAGATCCTTTGCAAAGGAGACAGCGTCCAAAGTGGCAGCTCCTCTTCTGGACTCCTGGAGCTTCCTGGAGAAATATGCTGAGTGAAAGCTGGTGGATCCTGCCCTCTCCCTGTCTCTCCTCTGTTTCCCTTGGGACTGTCAGTGTGGTCCTGGAAGAGGAGGGGAGAGGGAAGGGGGAAGGGCTTAGAAATAATCTCTCCAGCATCCCTCCGTCTATTCAGCAGGCAGCAGGCAGCAACTGGGTAAGAACATGGAGTACAAGGACAGGCTCCGACTAATGAGGTTTAATAATAAGTAAATTCTGGCAAACCTACTTAATAAAACAATTTCAATGTCTATTAACTCCTTCGGTTGTAGTCATACCACAGTTGCTTGCTCTGGAGACACCAGTCAAATTCCTCAGGAGCAGTTTCCATGTCCTGCATCCCTCTTGAAACTGGGATTTGCTCTTAAGTATCCCTAGACAGAGAGGGAAGTTTGTTGGGTCCATGGATGCTGGACCTCACCATTCCTTTGGCTATTAGGGAAGTGCTTTCCTCCCATAAAAGAAAGGGTCTCTGGCTTGCAAAGAATAGGTGCTGAGCACTCTCTTTTCCAGATCTGCAGTGCTCTTCCAACAGCCAGGAACTTTTTCCTTTCTTCTGTACAGATGATGGGAAATCAAACATACTCCTTTTCTCACTTGTCTCATACATGGCTGTGGTGGGGGTGAGCTTGCTGTAATGCTTGTGGATTCTGTACTGCCAGCAGGTCTTGGACTGCCTCAGTCTAAAATTGGGATGACATGGATTTGACCCCTATTCTGCTTGCTTGGCCTCAGTCAGAGGGTTCAAGAAACCTACAATCAGATCCTATTGACAAGTACCCTCTGTGGTACTCCCAAATGCAGCAAGAAATGCCTTAGCTTATGTTCATACCCAGCGTGGCTGAAAGCACTGAACCTGAATCCTATTACTAAAGAGGTATGTGCATCTGTAGGATTTACATGTCCCACTGTGAGTATGAAGGTCACGTGGAGAAGCGTTTGTGAGCTTGGATCACAGAGGTGCTTTTCTGCCATTTGCACGTGGGTACAAGGTGCAGGTGGTACCCTTTGCTTGCACTGTGCTACTTGCCCGTGTAAGGGTCCCTCGTGGGACTCGTGCACTGCTGAGCTGACGCACCTCGGAAGCGGACGCTGCAGCTGTTTATCAGTGCTGAGCAATGCTATGGCACAGCCTAGGATGGGAAGCTTTGCTAATTGGACTTTTTGGCACATCTCTCTTGGCCCACGTGGTGCCCAGAAGATTAACTTCTTATCAGACTTCACCACTGGGGTTTTCACTCAAGTTCTAATTATGCCATCCACAGAGAAAGACCAGACAGATGCCTGAAGGCAACTGAGTTCTGGGAGCATAGCTCAAAATCACTTAAATCCTACCACCTTTGTGCAAGATGCAGTTTGCTCTGCCTATCAGTCTTTCTTATGGATTATTTTTGCAAAGAAAAAGCAAACCTGTTCTAATTAACTTTGGATGGATTGTTTCACAAAAGGATAAAACCAATTAGCATTTCCTACTTACCTTGTGAAGCCCTTGTGTGGTGTTGCTAAAGGTTATATTTCTGAAACCAGCTGGCAGGAAGATGAGTAAATCCAAAACAATGAGTAAATATTGTAAATAATTAAGTAATTTGAGTGTTACACTTATTTATCAAGAAATACATATATTTTAACATTTAAGACCTCACCTCCAGTACGAGGCACCCTAATATTTGCTTTTTGGGGATCTGTAGCAGTGTCTGTAGCTAGATCAGGAACTTGTTGCCAGCTAGAACCTTACAAGTATCTGTCAGTCAGTCCTTAAGAGTCATCTGTCTTCATAAATGAAACAGAGTAAGGATAGAAATATTTTTATCTCCATTTTATTAACAGGATATGAAGGTACAGAAAAGAGAACTACTTTATATGGTGTCTGAGAAAGCCAGGCCCTGAAGCCAGCTCTGCGGATCTTAAACGTGTAACTTACCCCCAAAGCTGTCCTTCCACTTTGGCCAGTCTCTGCCTTCTGTTCTTCTGGACCCTACTACCATGTCTGTATGAGATCCTCCTTAGTAGTGGAGTATCTAGAACTATTAAAGCTGACACCACAAATTGAAATCTCTCCCCAGGTGGGAAAGGCATGTTTCCTGGCTCAAGTCGAACCTCTGCTGACATGTTTTTTTCACTTTTTTTTTGTTTTTCATAACTACTGCTCTAGTCTTCCTGTTAAATTCCCTTTGGATTTGCCCTATTCAGTAGGAAGCTCATAATCTTTATTCTCTTTTCTTGTTCTCTATTTTCCTTACAGTTCCTGGTAGTGCACTCTCCTTGCTCCTTAGCCATCTGGTCACATCAACTTCTTTTACATGCCCTTTATGCCTTAAATGCAGTTTCCATATGCTTCGTTTATTTATTGACATGAATGACATTCCTGTCTCCTCCCTATTGTTTCCTCCCTTTTGTTGTTTTGCCATTCTACTGTAATTTGTTTTAGACTTGCCTCTCACATCCCCTTTGTACAAGGGCAACATGCTACTGCTGAGAAGAAAGCTGAGCAGAAGAGGTAGTTCTTACTCAGATGGCTCCAGGGACAAAGCAATTACACACTGTGGTACAGCTCTCTCAGCTGGACTAAGCCTAGCCGTATGTAAACTAAGGTTAAAGCCTCAATCATCTAGGCTGTTTGGTAATTGATGGTGTAACTCTTACTGAACTCAAATTCAAATGCACACAGCAGAGATCTACTAGGCTGGCTTGAAACCTTGTGGGTATGATGGTGCAGTTATTGCCATGTACCTGTGACGTGCAGAGGAGTATCTGGTAAGAGACATCCATTACAGTGAGCAGATTTTTCTTAGATAGTTCAATAATGAAATCATTTGCAGGGCTAGTATTAAGGTATTGATAATAGTGAAATGCTGTAGGAAATGGGAAAGCCAGTGAATGTCACTGGCTTTAATAGCTTGCTTACCTGTGATTTCATCTGTATTTTGTTCTCTGCAACTATGCCAGAATCCTGTATCAAGCAGCAGATATATACAGAACATAGATATACAGAACCAGCAAGCACTTTTTTCACCAAGCACATAATAAAACTGCAGAACTTATTGGCACATGATGTCGTGGTGGCCAAAAGTGTAAGGTATTCGGAAAAGGAGTGAGCAAATTTATGCAAGGAAGGTCCACCAGGCAGATCCAACGTCTGGCACAGAAAATCAGTAACCCACGTATTGCTGGGCAGCAGAGAGATATTTTAGTGGAAATACCACAACGTATATGCTTGCCCTGTTCTGGTTTTTCCTAGATTTTTGATAGATGATGTACATGGGGGCTGCACAGACCCTGACCCTATGGAGATGTTCTTATGCTGAGAAACCCAAGGAGGGTGGCTTGGGCTCTACTAGGTTGGTCCTGCATTTCTGGGTTGATCATGCACTACTTACCTGGCAGTATTTCTCTGTCAGAACAGCAAAAAAGAGCTGAAGACAAAACTCTGATTATATATGTATGTGTATGTATATACATTCAAGACTAATGATGTCTATATATAATGGGCAATCTCTCAAAGGGGTAGACTGTACACTCAAATTGTATGTGCTTGCAGGTCTTCCAATCATTCTGCAGGGAGCAGGCATGTAATTTAATAAAGGCACTGTTGTCAATCTTCCTTCCTTCCCAACTGGGCTTTTTGTAATGCTTAAATATAATACAAAGGTAATTACTTTGCCTGGCATCTATAACAGAAGACGCATTTCAGGCTTTTAAAGTCAGAGAGAAAACAAAAGTGTAAATCAAAATAAGTATTTAAGGAAATATGAATGCACTGAAAAAGAGGAGAAAAAATATGAATGAAAGAAGTTAATTTTAAAAACCTGTACTGTCTTTATTCATTGGCTTAGAAATTAGCCCAGTGCTGGCTGAATCTTCAGTTGGTCCAACTTCATCACAAAATTATTGGATGCTGTTTCTTTATCAATTGAGTATACGGCCTTTGTCTGTGAGGGCTAATTCTTTTCTAAGCCTCAGCCAATGTATAGTCCTGGCATCTCCCACGTTCTTTATGTTTGTGCCATGTGAACTCTTACGATAAATAATTTTTCATTTATTTGCAAAATAATTGACATGGGATTGAAAAGAGCATTTTAACACTCAAAAATTAGTTTAAATGCTTCCATTGTGTTCACAGGTGGTTAACACTTCTGGAGGTAATTGGATTTAGATAGTCTTGTTACATGGAAATTCCACATCTTTTCAGATCCTTATATTACTCATTGGGCATAAAGAATAGCTTAGCCTTCTTTTCTTAGTTTAATTATGACATTATATATTGCAAGGTAAACTTTCAGGATTTATGCCAACATTTTATTCAGTCCAACAACGTTAGCTTCATGTTCCTGTTTATTTCCTCATAATTTGTCTTTATGGAGCAATAGAAATACCCTTTCTTGCCAAATGCCTAGTTTGTATGGATAATTAAATTGACAGTAAAGGGCTAGATTCACCTCTTCATTATTCAAGTCTTACCGAGTTGCAGCATTATTGATTCTAGTAGAATAATGCTGCAATTGCCCAGGAATATGTGGTAAATCAGGCAATGGGTACCCTTGATTTGTTAAGCACTTTTATAATACATTGCTAGTTCATCTCAGCCCTTAGAAACCCCAGTTGTGATCCATGCTCCTGATGTGCCACAAACTGTCTTAGAAGACTGAGTCACATATTGTTGGCAGCGTTTTATTCCTTATTTCCATTCCTGTCTTTGTAAAAGTTGTTTCTTTTTTCTCTGTTGGGTTTGATGAAAGCCAAACAGGGCCACTTCTCAGTAGGCAAAATGCCACTAAAGCTAATGGACTATTCAGAGCATTTCTTTGCTATGTAAACGTAAAATAAGGTTCATGATATGTAACGCACAAATTTCTGTGTCCTTTCACTCTTCTCCATGCATGAAGACTGAATCTAGGATTTAACTTCAGATAAGTTTCCCCAATTTTTCTGTTCTCATTTCCTCTGGACTTTCTAGAAAATTATACCTGTTAATGGACAGTACCCAAGGAAACTAATTTCAAATGGATAAACATTTCTATGTCAATCCAAATGAATTTTGCATAAGGGCTGAATCACTTAGGTTTCAAAGGGTTTAGGGGATTAAAATGTTGTGTGTCATGGGCAGAGGAAACAGAGAGCTTGAATGCCACGGCTTAGAGCTGAGTGCTATTATCTCTCCACAGAGCAAGAGACTGATTAAATGAGATATGCCCAGGTAATGTGAGAGTCATGCTTTAGTGGAAGACAATCTCAAGTCTTTCATAACCTGATCTGTAGAATAATTCCCTCCTGATTGCAGTTCTGGTGATCAGTCTCACTCTGAGCACCACACACAACTTAAGCATTTCAGGAAGAAGTTTTTCTACCAGCTCTGAGCACTGGTCCATTGGGAGGTGCCAAAACTTTTTAGGAGAAACACATGCAGCCTTCCTTTCCTGGAGTCCAAACCAAAGGGGTCATCTGTCTAACTGCATGCACATCAGAAAAAAATTTGGTCTGCATTTTTGACCTCACTGAGAGCCTAGCAACTGAGGGAATTAAAACAGAGTCCCTGGTGATAATCAGCATGATGCTGTTGCTGGTAAAGAGACATTTCCTTCAAGAGTGCAAACTTCCATTTTCTCTTCTACTCTGCAGGCAGAGTTGGACTGTGCATTTTGATGTTTCTATCAAAGTTGAAACCATCTTGACAATGTAAAACCTTTAGTGAGATAAAAATTGGAAACGATATAAATATTTTTCTTACCAAGTGCTTTTCATTTCTAAAGTCCAAAGCATTTATGAATCACACCATTTTCATGGCTGATATTAAAAGAGTCATTTCAGTGATCCACCTCAGAATCACTGACATACCACAAATACCCAATATATAGCATTGGGTACATCTATACAGATATAACTTCTACAATTTCCGAAGACCCTCTAAAACCTGATATTTGACTGCCATTTGAGTGCCAAGGTTGGGGTTTTTTTTCCATTTTCATGCATTTCTACGGTTGGTAACAAGAGACACGAAGAAGAAAGAGAAAGCTTTGCTTCAAAGAGAAGCTATCTATCTGAAGGGTATCTGCACATTGATAGGTAACAGAGAAATTGTATCTGTGCCACCATGCGTTAGGGAAAAACAACACCCATTGCAGTTTGAAGAGGGAAATGGGCAGAAGAAGGTGTTGCAAATTTGCTAGGAAGAAAAACTGAAGAAACACTTAACCAGATGTTTCAAGTAGCATGAAAACTGTTGTTGCGTGCTGAGGAGAATGCTTACGCAGGGTATACATATGTCTGTAAGTACCATTGATTATGGAGATCACAGGGTAGTGAGTATCTCTCTGTATACATAGGCACACACCTGACTTACTGTGCACACTAAAATGTCTGCCACCAGGTGAAGCAAAACTGAAAGAGAAAAGGTAATATTGTGGTTACAGTCCAGAAGTTCTTTGTTTATCTCTCACCATTGTAAAAATCTTTGTCATCCCAGGCATATCTCTTAACATCTCTGCACCTTGGTTTCCTAGTCATAAATCAAACAAATATAACTACTGTGGTCTTGTAAGGAGAATGCTGCTTATGATACTAAGCTATGACAGCAAGCTCCCATTTGGGGAGAAGGACAGGAGGTATTAAAAAGTTGATCTTCAACTAACTATGCTGGCGAAGACTGTTTTAATAGGTGGATAAGTTACTAGTAAGACTGATTATCTAAAGTTACATAGCTCAAGAATAAAATACAGCAATGCTTTCAGTTTTCAAATAGAAACAGTGTTAAAATTACATTAGCTACTGTGACGAACTGCCAGATTAAAATGTGAATTGCTAAGCAGGTGAGGTGGGTTTGAATACTGAATGTTGTTGATTTTTTTCCCTCTCCTGTTAGGAATTATTTCTCGAATCATCTAAAACTAGTGAAGGAAGGTCTGAGAATTTTTCTATAGTTGTTACTGCTGAGATTGATTACTTCATCTTGTTTTTTCTAATACCATATAGTTCAAATGAATTACCATACAAATCCAGTTCTCCATTTATGATGCATTAAATATCAAAATAAAAGAATCATTCCAATTCTAATTCTTCCCAAGTCTTGAGACCTTGTGTTAAAAAGCAATATACATAAAAGATGTTGTTGTGCATATAGTCCCACCCAGTTGTTAAAAAGTACCCTTAACTCTTCTTAATAACTTAGCTAGTTCCTCATTGAGATTTGTATCTATTTTAATCAATGAAATGTTAGCCTCATTCAGGCTAAAACACAAAGGTACTATGATTTGATCATACTAGTATGAAACTAGTAGACTATCTGCTTGCATCGTGGTCTCTGCAAACCCGTGGGAAGATCCCCATCCACTGGGCTCAGAATAGCTGTTTCACTTTTCCCTTTGAGAGGAAAGGAGAGAATTTTTCCTCCTCGTGCTTGTTCTGGGAGTTCCACATCTGCTTTGGGCACAACTTTATTAGGTCGACACTGAACACTTTTTAAAAGCCCACCATCAGGTGAGAAACCAAGCTCTTCCCTCAAACTCCCTCATCAGACCCATCTTTCAGTCCATCTGACAACACTACTCTTCAGGTTCATATTTCAAAAGTGAATTCAGAGCTGCAGAGCCATTTTCAAAAGTAAGCCCTTGGTTTGCACTTTCCTCCCTACAAACTTTTCCCCCCGTTTGTTTGGAAATTCACATTAGCAGCCCAGGGAGAGACCCCTTTCAGCATACAGGGCTGCAAGGCTTCAGCGGTGAAAAGCTTCAGTACTGCAAAACCTATAGGATTGCTCAAGTTCCTGTCCTGCTGTCAATAGGTAAGTATTTTCCACTTTTCTCTGATCTCTGGCTGCTTCATCAGCCCTTCACGTAGAGGAACTTTGGGATTGCTTTAAGGTACACTAGAGAGCTGGCTTGGCATGCAATGGCCAAGGATTAGGAAGGCGTAAGTGCCCCTTGTGAGCTTCCCGGCCTGAAGCTGACATTCTGGGCCATTACCTTTTGCAAACTGATCACTCTGTTCTCAATCTGTATTCCCTACCTCCTCCTATCCTACAAAGTCAGGAGGACTTATCTGCTGTGAGTGCTGAAAGACTGGAGGGGAAAAATAATCAGAAAGTGTTTCATTCACTATAATTTTAAAATTATCAGCATACTGATTCGGAAAAGGTATGACTGTCAGTGGCTGGGCAACAAATGGGTATGTGAATCACATTTATAACCCAGCTTTTGTTGTAAACACTACAAAGATGCATTAATTAATGATAAAATCAAGGGAAATGTCTGGCAGGATAGATAGACAGAGACGGAGCTAGAGAGATTAGAGAAAATGGTATGCATCTATAAAATTAAGCTGAACCTGAGGAAAAACAGACTAATATGTCCACTATGGGGGACTAATCGAAAGCAAAACAGCCTTGAAGTAGGAAGAGAGATGAATGCAATGAAAAGCAAGTGTCTGGAAAGCAGAAATGCTGTTTAGTTTTATAATACGATTGGGTAGCAAAAAGCAAAACATATAATTACTCCATTCATGTATTCCATTCACCAAACTAATCAAAAGATGCTTGTAGAGATATTTAAAGAGAAGATGCTATGGATCATGGATTAAATGGAAGTAGTGTTAAGTTTTCAGTTCCTGTGGCTTTAGATTTCATTGTTTGAAGAAGATTTGCAGATTTGAAAGGAGTGGGGTTGGCAAAGTCATTTAAAGACAAGAAAGTTTTGTCTTATGAAAGAAAGGAAAAAAAAAAGAACTTAAAATATTATCAGTGACATGACAACCATCCACAGTTGTTGAATGTGTGTTAACATGAAGCGAAAGGAAGTACTGCTTTGAATGATTTAGGTTAAGACACAAAATTTCAGTCTGAATGCTTGGGTTAGACAATAGAAAATGTCTTAAATAAAAAGGTCACTTAGGCTCCTGAAGGAAGGGGAGCTTTTCCAGCGAAGCTGCTTGTCTGCCCAGAAGTTTTGTCCTGCCAGGTGTTAGCAGCGAGCAGCTGGGCTGGATGAGTGCAAGCTCTTGATGTAAGCAGGAGAGAATGTTGTTTGAGAGAATGATTTTTACCCTTGGGTCAAGTAAGGGCAAGATGCACTGCTGTAAACTGTAAAAGTAATGGTCCGGAAGGGCTGGTCAGACAGAGAGGAGGTGTTAGAAAATACCAGTATCCCCCAGTCCTTCACTGAGATGCCTCCTGAAGCTGTGATGAGAGGAGGTAGTCGTGTACAAGCCGGCTGCACATGTTGGGTACTGTTGGGGATTCCCCCAGTATTGGACCTCCCCGTGCTGTGGAGAGGTAAGTTATGTGGGAACTCAAACACCCCCTACTCTCTATTAAGCAGTACAAATACCGGTCAAAGCATTTTCACATTCACTGCTCTCATTTGTGCTTTAAAACCTCTTACATGGAGCTTAAATGACAGATACTCCTGTTTCTGCAGTGCTTTCTTCCTAGTCCCTTTCAATAATTCATATTGAAGTACACCTCATTCCCATGCTCCTTTTCATTGCTCCTTTGATAATTAAACAGGACATGGAAGGTATGTGAGATGCTGAGATATTACTGTGGCTCAAAATACACCTGACGTTTGAGTGAGGTAACTTAATTACCACTTGGTCTCTTACTGCTTGCCTGGGAAATAACCAGGCAGTTGTGTTACACGTAAATGTATGGCAGCAAGCGAGAGACAAAAGAGAATTTGAAGGGTTGTTGTGGCTGTAATATTTCTTCATGTATTGAAGTCAGAATTCCTGTAGTTCATTTTAACCATTTCATGTGAAAAAACCACAACAAACATGTCTCCATGCACCCCTTTTCTTGTGGTAAGCAGAAATTGTCATCATATTTAGTTGAAGTGTTTTTACCATCAGTAAAAATTCCTTGGTTTAGACGTGGGCTGCAGAAACTTTAAGTCCCTGGTAATTTTACATTAGTGCATACATTTTCTTCACAGACTGTGCCCAGGATGAATTCTGTCTCCAAGATGTCGCTGTTCAGAACTTCCCTTTTTAACAGCCTTGTAGAAGGACTTAAGTAAATGGCAGCACTTGGCATAGATCCATCTCGCTTACAAAGGAGACTGATTTGAAATGTATTCATTCCAGAGTATTTATTTGGGTAGCAGAAAACAAGAAACTCAGAGGGTCAAAGAGATCTCAGAAAGGCTGACTCTCTCCTGTTGCTTGTCCTTCTCTACTGGGTATATAGCTGGCCGAAACGGACTGTCTTTCAACTTTAATGACCTCAAATAGATAACTAAACTCAATGGATGAGTCCAGGCTTTGTGCGTGGGTGATGATTTTACTTCTAGCAATATTTAATCTGCTGAAGGGATTAGAAATAGGAAAAGATTTTGATTAGAATGAAACAACCCAAATTGTCATAAGCTCATAAAGTAATAGAGTCAGCAGAAGTATCAGTAAGCTTTCCCTCGTATCATTCTTGACGGGCTCCTTCAACTCCCTGGTTCCTAATCATGTACCTAATGAGTTTTCATAACCTTCCACACTCTGATTGTTGCTGGGGTTTGTTCATGCTGCCATTTTGTACTACTACTGCAGTAATTGTCCTTTTCAGAGGAACTTTCACCAGCCTGTTTTCCTCTCAGGAGTCATCTCAGTGTATCAGTCCACGTCGATGGATCCAGGCAGTACAGCGCATCTTTATTCATCAGGTGCCAGTGTAGTGTATTATTGCTTGTATTCTCCTCTGAGCCCTGCTGATCATATGCTACTGCAAAAGATTGCAAAAGCAATGCAGATGCTTACTTCTTTCATCTGTAAACACATCCGCAGATAAGGACAGGGAGAGTACTTGAGGTGATGTGACCTAAACACAAGTTTAGCAGAGGGCATCAGTTGAAAGCACGGTCTACTCTGTACAATGACTAAGGAAAAAATTGTGCTGCTTTACTCAGCACCTCCGATTCCCTACTTGAACTCAGAGGCAGAACTGCTGCTGGTACTGACGATGCTGCTCTTCTCCAGCTTTGGGGAAGCAACCCTGCTAGCAGAAAAGCAGCTAAATCATCTTCCTTTTTGTGCATTGTCAACAGAATTGGTCACTAAGTTCAGGCAGAGTTTGCTGATGAATGAGAGCTAAAAGGGACCCAAGGGCACGGAGGTCATAGCTGGGACTGCAAGTTCTTCGTTACCAGTGATATGAGAAGGAAAAAACTAAAGCTGATTGGAAAAAAACAAAAGTGGTATAATGTTCTCCTGGTTTTAGGATGACATCTTCATTTTAAGAAACAGCTTTGTGAAGCTTCGTATTCCAACATATTTTGGCTGGCTTTGGAAGCAGAGCTTTGGAAGGACTAGTAGATTCCAGATTCACATTCTGGTAGGGTTGATAATTATTTTACTGGTACAGAAGTGTTGTTATTTTCACATAAACTGATATTGTCTCATAATTTATATTCCAACTCAAAGCAAGAATTGTTTCAGGGTGTTGGAATACAATGATCTCTGCAGCGCGTCCACCTTGCCATATACTTTCTCTGATGTTTTTGCTATATTATGGCTCTGATTTCCAGCAAACCCCAATGTTTTGTTACATGGATATTGTCTGGAAATCAATGCTGGCTCTCTGGTATCTGAGACAAGATTGTTTCTGCTATTACTTGGTCATTAGTGGTGTTGCAGCAGAGCTTAAGAATCCAAGAAAAAGACTTGAACACCCTCTTGTTTGGTAAAAACACAGGACAAACAGATGGTTGTTGTCTCAGAAAGCTCACCCTTGAAATAGATGCAACAGACTAAGCCAGGCACTGCGGGTTTGTTTGGACTTCAGTATCATATGAAAACATTTGCCATTTTCAAGGGAAAATTAGGTCTCTGGTTTCACTGACTCTTGAGTGAATTCCCATAATTGTCATTAACTGGCCAGTTGCCTGATAGATATAATTTAAGGGCCAAATCCTGTTCGCCTCTGTCCCAGGATTATTCATTTCAGTCATACTGGGTGTTGTCCTGTTAATTGTGAGTAGAGAATGTTCATATGGACGTGACAAGAAAAATCTGTCAGCACTTGTTCAAGAAAAAGATGGACCATATGTTTTCAGGCCAAGGCCAACACTGAATGTTTTAGATTACAAAAAGTAATGCTGAGCTGTAGATCATATGCGGAAAAGTCTGTAGAGAAGAAGTGTTAGTATCATTCATATCTTTATTTTAAATTCACTTGAGACAGTAGAAGAGTCTTTGGCTGATATTAGCAGATGTTAAGCTAATGAGTCCTTTGAATTGTAGTCCCGTCCAGAATCTGTTTACAATGGACTTAATTGGCTAATGGTTATATATTTGAACTTCATCTTTTAATAATAAATTCCACTGATAATTCTTTGCTTTTCTGAAGTTTTTTCCTGTTAGCTTCACACCATGTATCTCTCCTAGGGTGTCTTTGTAGTACAAGCAGATTGCAGTTATGTAGTCGGAAGCTACGCACCTTCATAAAAGATTGAGTAGTCTTCAAAATACCTTGTTTTAAAAAGATTTTAATCTTATTACATTTACAACTCTAATACAAAATTATGTGCAACACTTAGTGTTTGTTCGATAAGTGTTTTGATTTTATGTTCCCAGTGTATGGAAGCTGGAGTGAAGTTGTTATAAGGGGCAAACTCTTCTGGTTGGAGGAGCAATATGGAGATAAAAGCATTCCCATTTCCTTGTATTCCCATTAAATTCAAGTTTTTTAAATCAGTTTTTAATTAGTGATCCCAAGCATGCCCAGAATACAGAATGCTGATTTACTAATGGCCCGTTTAGTGTTAGCGTAGCAAAGTGCTTGTGACCATCTCACCCAGCCCCACTGCCCTGCATGTTCCTGAATTCAAGACTGTCTTTATCATGCCCTTTATAGGACGAGGCTGTGGGGGACATGTCACAATATCAGCAAAAGTTTTCCTTCTTTTCTCTAGATGTACTTGGCTACAGTTAAGTTTATTTAGGCTGACTTAGACACAAATAAAACCTATCCATCCTTTTGATTTTACTAAGAGTTATATCATCTTTTAGTATGAAGGTAGGATCTTCAAAAATACAGTCTCATGACTAACTCATTTTCATTCATGAGAAAGCCCCCAAAAGTGCCAGTTGGCTTATTATTAATATTTTCGTGACATTACTCAAAAAAATTTCCAAAGCAAGTTTTTTTTTTATTACGTTCGATCATTTTTATGCAGAAAACATAACCTCCTCAGTTAGTTGCCTTGCAGTTCAATACATAATTGACAGGAAGGTGATTTTATTGCTATTCCTTGTAGCATTTGTTTCAAATAAAGATAAGAGGAAAAAAAGCTGGATTCATTTGTGGATAGATTAGCTTTGAGAGTACATGAAGCTATTGCCCTAGTTTCATCTTCTTAAAGCAGTTACCTGCTATGCTGTTTATTTGTCCTATTGGGTGGGTTCAGGGAAACCTAATTTTAATCCTTCAGTGCTTAATCTATGCCATATCTTTCCTTTGTTACCTGCAGATATCAAATAACATGTTTGGGCTTAACCTCCTTTTTGCTTCCTGAGGCTGCTGCTCCCCCAGGCATGCACTTACATGAAGTTCGGACCCTTTGTGCTTTGGTAGACTGATGATGTTTCTTCTCTCCGTAGCACTAAAGCCTTTGGGAGACGATCTATCTCTCAGTATGTGTCTGCACAAGACCTAGTACATAAGGGGCTACTTCTACTAGGAAACTCTAGGGGCTCCTCAACAAAGAAATAATAAGAAAATAAGTTTTGGAGGAAAGTCTGTAATATTTATGAGAAGAGGGGGACTCGGTACCTCTGAACTTGTCCAAGACAGCAGTACAATAAACCAATTAAAGCAATATACAGGGAGTTTGATCCAAACAACCTAAAGCAATCAGGTATTAGGGAAGTTTGCTTTTGATATATAGAGAAAAATGCATGATAAAATTTGGTGCAGCAGCACTCATCCTGCAGTCCAAAATTATGTCATTGTATAAGTTGCACTTTGCTTCTCCCACATTAAACTCTCTCCATAGTGGAGCAGGAAATACTGGGTTTACGCTAGTGACACCAGTATTTGTTTTTTACACTGGTGTTCACTGCTGAATTTTTCCCTTCTTTATGCTGGTAGGTAATGTGCTCATTTTAAGGAATTCATGTTGCATGAATAAATGAACTGCAGTCTGATCAGAGATTGAACTCTCATGCAAACTAGCTACAGAATGATACATTCTTCATTTAAGAAAGCCAGTTTCACAGATCTTGTAAAAGGCAAGATCTTGTAAAACTTCTATTTCATATTGTTCTGCCAGATCAATGTTTGTGTTGTAATCATGCTGGGTATGGAAATGATGGAGATTAAAAATATTTTTTTTTTTCCTCAGCCTGCTTCAGTGAATAAACTTTCAGTGCCTTTGATTCCCTGGCATTTAGAATTTAGTTTTTTAAGGGACATCAATGCTTTACTACCTATATGAATAAGGAATAAGTCCACTCGTGTATTTGAAATTGCAGAGTCTGGCCCATGCTGGAAGTAAAAAGAAGGCACATATTGAAGAATAGTGAACCATGACTTTGCTTGGATATTTCTGGATTTTGGGTATTAATTTCTTGGTCACTTCTATCTGGGAGTATTTCAGATGGTGTTGTCTATAGCTGATTAGCATGACCTTTAATTTTTCCATATTCATTTGTCTTCTTACCTAGACAGAAATTTAGACACATGATTTCTGCCAGTTTCTGACTTTGTCTGACACCTTGCACAGGGGAGCAAGTTATGTTGTGACTTTTTGGAATAATTTCCAGTTGTAACTTCATTTCTGCATCTGATTTTATCCCCTCAAGAACAAAGCTATTGTATTCCATGGGATTACACTAGCTAAGAGAGATTTAAGAGAGTAGAAAATCAGGCCAGAGATGTTGAAATGTATTTATTGTATTGACACATTTTGATTAAATTGTATATTTAATGTTCTTTTAAAAATTGTTCACTCGTGCAAAATAATGTTATTGCAAAACAAATGGAATCATTACATTTGTGACTGAACCTTTATTGTCTGTATCTCTGCCTTTAATGCTGTCATTGATAGCATACAAAGAGGATGCTACTGTCAATCTTTTTTATTGCTTCATCCTTTTGCAGTTTGGTTCCACTGTTGCTAATCTTACTGTTTTAAGGAAAAGCTGTTTCTTACTTACCTGTTATTAAAGTTGTTCTGGGTCATTTGACCCATGACAGACACCCTACTCTTTCAGAGGGGGAAAGTTGGGCTCCTAAAATGACCGAATCCAGTGATTTATCCAGCAGGAACCAAGTGGGAATATTTCCAAAGGGTTTGGGAGGCAATCAGCCACTGAGCCGCAGCAGCTCTCCACACTTGGGTTATGCCAGCTGTGGATAGGTACCTTCTCTGGCAAGAGTTAGCTCTTGTCTCTTTGGCAGACAACAAGAGGAGAGAAGGCCAGAAATTTGGGGTCACCTCAGACACCTGTTAAAACATCCTATGCTGTAAATTTGTCATTTTTGTTTGGAATCAGTAGAGTTTTGTGACAGAGGATTAGTTTTCTTCATTGGCAAGTCTTGGTTTTGCTCGGTTTGTGGAACTGTTCTCTGACATTTTGTGAAGGAAAATACCTCTCTTCCCAAAGGCTGTTTATCCTCCTTTTAATATACAGTCCTGCTGCTCTCAAATATCTTATTAATGGTTTAATCAAACAGCAGTGGTTCGATTAAGGTCTTCTCTTGGGTCATGAGCAGTGAGAGATCATCATTCAAAGTAGTGACTCAGTCACAGAAAGAATCATTCCAGGAGAGGAGGTTTAGGAGTCTGTCATCAAAGAGCCCATCTCTTCAGTGGTATCGTGTTTGTTTTGAAATCGGCCTGTTTGGTGTTGTTTGCCCAGCAGATGATCTTGCTCTCCTGCCTTGCCCTTGCATCCCTCCTGCCTGCCTGTGTGGCTCCCAACAGTGCTGCAGCCTGAGGCTGGCTCTTCCTTCACACCCTGTCAGTGCAACAGCATCGCGAGCTGTCGGGTCACGGCCGCTTGGTTTGCAGGAGAGTGGCACTGGGGTTTGGTAGCAGTCACAAAATATATCCAGAGAAAACGTATGAGGAAGCATATTGTTAGGAATGAAAGTATTTTCCCTGTATTGGCAACGATGGGTTATTTACTGAGAGAGGAATATGACAAATAGTCATATTTATGTCATTTCAAAAGCATTTTATTTTCATGCAGCGTATATGCAGAAGATGATGTATAAAGAGCATTTCCTCACAACCATTTTTGTATGGATCACTTTCATGCATGTTTTATAAGAATCGTTGTTTACTTCTACTGTGTAATGCTGCATAACTTTATTTTCTTAATTCTTATTACTTGTGTTGAACATATTTATGTGTGTAAATAAATATATATATGCAAACCCACTGTAGGATATAGACATGTGACAAATTATGAATGACAAATCATACTTGATTTTGAGAAATGTAGGAGGCAAAATCATTTCTCTGGGTCCTTTAAGAAATCTTTGCGCTCTCACTAGACAGGAATGGGGAGTTTTTTCTTTAACATTTCTGCAGGACTGATTTGCAAAATGCAGAAATCATTTTCTGTGTAACATTTCAGTGTTATAAATTCCTGTAAAGAGATTTAACATACTCCACAACACTTTCTATTTCAATACAATTATTTTGCGAGAATTAATGCTCTTTTATTAGCTGGAGAAATCAGGAGGAAGTTATTTAAATGGCTGATGGGTTATTCACACCAGCTTCTCTGGTGCTAACAATCAAAAGGGCTGTACTGACAGTGGACTCAGAGCTCACAAACAGCAGATTTCAGGCTCAGTCCTAATTTTGTCCTTTCAACTTCCATGTTCAGTGCAGAGTTCAAAGTTCCTTGCAAAATTATGTCTGAACTTGACTAGGTTAGATGCACTAGCAAAACACCAGCCACTGCAATTGGTGAGGCTACAGCTTATGGCTAATATTAATGTCTCATTCAGTAATTGTCTTATGAAACAGGCAGATTAAGCAATCATATGGCCACACAGATGCAGAGCACTGTCATGTGGGTGACATTGGCAGATTGTACTCATATTAAGCATTTTGTCTAATGAAAGGTGAGGAAAGAGAGTTGTGTAACATGGCTCCTCACCCCTTGTGTTTTCCTGTGTTAAGTATCTCTGGGGCAGAGCGTGGAGAGGTTTTGAAAATTGCGGAGAAAGTCCTAGTGAACAAACTGACTGTAAAAGCTAAAGCTTGTCTTTGATAGAAAAGGAAGTAAAGAGAGTTTGCTGTCTAGAAATGAAATTCTTCCAGTCTAAGTATGGGTCTGTTATCACAGGATCTGAGTATCTCTCCAGCTTTAATGCAAGTACCTTTGCAATCTCAGGAGGAGTAAGGAACTCTTATTCCCATTTTTTCCGTAGAGGATAGAGGTGCAGCGATTGCACCTTTCCTTGCCTACTGGAGTGGTCTATGGTGCACTCCAGGATCCTCATCCCCTCAGTCTCCAGACCACAAACCCTGTGTAGAACATGTTGTACCTCCTGCCCATGCAGGTTTCCTTCCTCAGGAGCCATGGCACGAGGAGCAGTCCCCCACATTGCAATATCTTGCTGCAGTGTGGGATCACAGTGCAGCCACAGGGAATACCTGGATCAAGGAATGTGGAAGTGCTCCTGCAGTCTGTGCAACAGGCAGAGCCAGAGTAAGAAAGGATGATATTGATACTGAAAATGAGACTGGGGCGGGTGGATGGTAGATAATGGAATTACAATCCTAAAAATCCACAGCCAGTTTCCATCCCCGTTTGGAGGTAGCTGCCCTCTGTAGCTACTTAAGTCTCCTGGGGAGCCCAATGCTTTGCTTCTGCTTCTTCACCCTGTGCCCAAGTCCAATGGGGACCCAGAAATGAGATGTGCCTTTCACATGCCTCTCTGCAGAGCACTTCTGGCTTCAAAACATACACATGACCCATCCAGTTCAAACCCATCACAAAGTGTAAGGGTGGGAATCACTTTTTTTTAATGCAAAAGGTGAGAATCCCTTCTTCCCCGTCTGGTTTTTTTTTTTTTGTGGTGTCATTTATACTAATTAGCTGTGTTGAGAAACAAAGCCATGTCCAGTGGTTCAGGTTCCTGCCATCATGTTTCAGTAGGGTCAGAGCTGAACGTGCGGCCACTTGCCACAATCAGTTGCTTTTCAGGATACTACTTATCCCATCAGCTTTTTCAAAGATCAGTCTGTTGTTTGGCAAAAGCTGATTTCCTGCCTACGCCCTACTGGTCAGAGCAAAATCAATTCCAGCAGACCTAATTAAGCAAAAGAACGAAAAGCTTCATGTAGGCATGAATAGTGTTCACTCTGGTACAAAGGTCAGTCTTCCCTCCTTGCCACAGCTCTTTGCTCACACTGAGAGCATGGGTGCTCTGATGCAATATGGGTGCAAATGTGAAGCACATGGCACCACAGGGCTGTGCAGAGGAAAAAAAAATCACCATATTCAAAGTTACTGTGTCAATATGCATATTTTATACATTTTATAATGTATAAATTCTGTACTCTAAACATTTCATAAAATACATGAGTTTTAAAATTGCTGAATATTTAGATTTAAAAGCTTGTAATAAAAATACCAAGAACCATATAAAATCTTAAAAATGAAATGATCTCTGAAATTTCATAACTCAGGGCAATGTGATCCCAGTGAGTTCAAATTCTAAGAACTGTATTTCTAAACCATTCTGGAAAATGGTTTACTCTTGATTAATTCTTCCCTATGAGCTCTGAATTCTTGTTGCTGATAGCAGCATAATGAGTAATAGTACAAATTTTTGGTATGGCAATAAAATGACCTGGTGCTATGGTTGCAGCAGTATCAAGGTGAATAAAACCTTGAAGATCTAAAGCATTAAAGTACCTCATATACCCCAGTATTATAGAAAAGAGAATGGGAGAAAGAAATAAGGAATAAAAAATTGTATTCAAAAGCCTAACGTTGGAGCAAAGACTTTCAAATGCGACCTATATATTAATTCACTATCAGCCACGTGACTGGAAATGAAAGAAATGCTCCATTTGTTTTGTCTGCTTTGGGTTTGCATTTGAAAGTAAAACTGCCAAGGTTAAACTAGCCTTTTATTTGCTTGGCTTTTTTGTGTCTTTGTGTTTTCAGAGTTGGATAAACTTTACTACTTTAGTTTTAATAACATATCTGGAAGATGTTTGCTCATGTGTTTTCTATATTCAGCATACCGACATCAACATCTTTTCATGGATTTGTGGATAATTCTGGCCCATGTGTTTCTGGAAAACATAAAGGCTGACCAGTAAAAATCAAGTGTGAGAGGCGATCTGGATGTCTCAGTTAATAAGTATCTAAAGAGAAGAGGTGATTTTGGACTCAAACTGGTGGTTCTTAAAACATATCTCATAAAGTAAGCGTTCCCTGTTAAAACGTCACCCATCAAGACCTGAGAATATCCTTCTTGGTTGAGAGAGGGCCAGTTCCCTTCATAAGCAAGTAATCCCCGGTCTGAAACCCTGCAAGTTATCTGAAGCCTGGTTTGAAGCCTGCTCATGGGACACGGCAGTCACCAGTGTCTGGCTTGGAAATTCCCATCAAGGAGGGCTTTCTGTATCTGGGTTCTCCAGTAGTATCTGTTTTTAATGCCTTGTCTCACATCTCTCTCCCCCCTCTACTTTGTGTGAATAAGTTGTTAAAAAAAAGAAAGGAAACTATCTCACCTTAGGATCTGTAGCTTTATATTTTCAATATGTCTGCCCTCTAGTCAAACCCAAATGTGACTGGCCCGTTGCCTGTTTGTGAGTTTAACTAATGCCTTCCGTCCCCACATTTGGATATTCCAAGAAAGAAAAGTATGTGTTGTTAATAAAATACAGCAAGCCTCTGGCATGTGACTATATGACCCTGAAGTTTGAAGAGCTCTAGAATCAAATCTGGGTCTAAATTTTAAATCTAACCCTTAAGGTCTGTAAAATGACCTGACCCTGACCCTTGGTTCTCTGTGTGCCACTGAACAGTGAGAAAGGTAATTTCTTCTTGTCATGCCTTTGCAATATATTCATCTCTATTTCACAGGGAATGCTTTATCACCGTTCAACTAAAGCCGTTATTTCTCAAATACTCACCTCTGTTTGCTGAACACACATTTTTTTCTGTTTAGCTTTTTATATATGCTTTTTGTATATGTTAGAACTCTCTTTTTTTTTCTCTCTTTTTTGGTGAATGTAGAAGTATCCAGGCCAGCAGGGTGGAAGAATTTAAATATTTAGTATCATGAATATTTTAATATCTTCAGGATTATATTTGAGTCTGAAAAGAATGAAAAGGAACATGTACTTCTACCCATCTCTCAGACTGTCACGAGCCTGGGTCTAGCAGCTACAGACTTGCTTAGCAAAATAATCACAACATTTTAGAGATTATACTACTAGGTGATGTTTGTTTAACTGTAAGGAGTTTTAGTCATGCAAGCCTTAGTGTGTAAGATTATGTGACAATGTACATTTCACGTATGTGAATGCGTTACAAATATGTGTATTTTTTAAAGCATAAGCCCAGTAAAGCCAACAGAAAACTTTTATTGACTTCAGGACCACTGAGAAACTGGAGGTGACTTTGTGGTGCTTCTTGGATGGGTTTTCTTGACCAGAGCATGGTCTCACTTTGTACCTGTGTTCCTGCCATTTCCCACCCTGCTGCCCAAAATGTGTGGAAGAAGATATTTCACCTTCCAGACCTCCTTCCCACCACAGTTAGCAGTAGCCTAGGGCTTCACTAGGTTGAAGAGACACTTTCTTGGTGTGCTTCTCTTGCCCCATCCCTACCAGGGACCTCTGCGGAGATGCTCTGAGCATGTTGTGATCACTGCAGGTGTGAGCCAGCACCTCCAGGACCCGGTGCTGTGCCCACGTTATCCAGCACTGATCAAAACAAAAAAAAATTCAGGAATTTTAGAACATTCCCAGTGGTTTTTATTGTGTAGCTTTTGTAGCTGTCTGTCTTTAAGACTCAGGACAAATTGGTCACAGGTTTTAAATTTTAAAACAAATTCAGTAACTTCTTTAATTAAAAAAAGTGTCATCTGCTATATTATCATTTTGAGGGCTAGAAGCAAGTTAACTGCTGTGTAGGCCACTAGAAAATTTTATAATCTCTGCTCATCTAAAGCTGTTGTTCAATCCAAGAAGGACTGCAATAATAAGATACTTCAGAGAGAGGTTGTTGTTCCAAGTGTGGCTATCAGTCAAGCTGCCATCCTCTTAAGTGGGCTTTTCTAAGTGTTCAGAGAAGTAAACTTTACTGGAGCATTTATTATGATTTCTAGTGCTCAGAGATTTCTAATGATGCTAGTAGTCTCAGGAACAGCAGAATAGTGAGCAAGGCAGAAGTTAATTAATTAAATTACTCTGTTTGACAAGTTCATCAAACTGCTACAACTGTCATATCTCTTTTACAGTAAGTGAAATAATGAAACCTAGTTTCTGGTCTGAATTCAGAGTTCTGAGCAGCACTGCAGTCCATTTACATGGTAGCTTTAATACTCAGCCTTTGCAGTAACTTAAGAATATGTTTTAATTCTTAGTGAATTTTCGTTTGAAATCAGGGGAAGGGCTTACATTTTTAACCCTTATTGTCCGCGTAAGATAAGATCTGTAAAGGAAAAAGGAAAAGCAGATGTACAAGCAAACTCCAGCTATATAAGCAGGGAACAAGACAACCTGTGACTGCACTGTTAAGTACTAAAACTGCTCAGTTACAGCCTATCTTTACAGGGCAGTGAGCCATCTTCAGGTTACTTGTTAACTTCTGCTGACCCATATTGTCTGTGGAGCTGATCTCTAGATCGGTTTTCTGGATACCTGACACTGGCAACAGAGTGCTCATTAAGCAAAAAGAAACAAAACCTTACCTTTCTCTGTGTCTGACATGTTCTTCTGACAGTTCTCTGCCATAATTAAATACAAAAGCATTTGTTTCAATGACGAGGAATTATAAGGGTGTCCGGGCATTCATTTGCAGTTCAGTATATCCACAGGCAACACTTACTGTAGTTTTTGAATGAAGGATTCGTGTGACTACAGCTTACGCTGAGGTGTATAATTACATCTGTTACCTGATTATGCCACCCTCTTACCTGTCAACAGGCTTCTGCAGAGCATGATTCAGCCAACACTTTTCCTCTCAAATACATGGTATTCTTGCAGCATACTAGAATGTAAGTACTTACAATACAGAGTAATTGACTGTCTCTCAGCATTAGTACTATTTCAAGCATCCATACTGCTCTGCACTTAATAAGTCTATTCTGAAGGACCAGCTGAGAATTCAGCTTGCTCCATTAACAGAACTGCGAAATACCTGTCTCTATACCTCTGTGTGTACATGAATACCAGGGAGAGTTTTGTAACCAAAGGGGTCTGTAGCATCTATTCTGATCTGTGTAACAGGGTCACAAAACTGATTCCATTGGTCTTGTGTCAATCCCACTAGCTTGTGGCCACCCAAAGCATTCATTCCTCTCGCTGCAAGTTTGCTCAGTGGTTAGTTTTCTTACTGCTATACATCTCCCATTGGATTTTGTTGTGTCTATTCATGCATTATATCAAGAGTAAATAATGAAATTGTAAAACAGAAAGGATGAAGCAGGTAGATCCAGAGTACATTGTCTGCTCCAGTGATGTGCTCCAAATAAAAAAAAATTGTTTCTTTTTTTTTCCTCTCCTTCTTTGGACATCTTTCTAAAATAAGTGACATAATAGAGCAAAACAAAATACCTAGATTATAATTTCAGCCTAGTGTGAGTACCTCAGAGGGAGAGAACAAGAGGAATGTGATAAATTTTGAAACACCAGCAGTCTGGCAAGTATGCAGATCATAAACTACACACTGGCAAAAAATACACATGCTGGGGAAAAATGTGCAGGTACTGTAGTTGTTTTCATTAGGATGGAGGACAGTGTGACAGTGGAGGTTTATAAACATCAGGTTTATTTGTGGATTGGAATAAGTAGGAGGTAAGTCTTATGGTAAAGCATTTTCAGTTCAGACTGTCCCACAGACCTCTGAGTACCTAACAGTTTGCTTTTACCACAACCATTTTTGTTACGAAACCGAGGGAGGAGGTACTTAATGCTGCACTTCACATTAATTATTTCCTTGAGGAACACAGGAATAGTTACCACAACCTGTATGTCCACTGTTGCTGGGTGAGACTCTCCTTGGGAGAAATACTGTTGCCTTTGAGCAGTTGCAGAATCATCTATGCCTAGAGGGACTGCAGAAATCTTCCATCTATACTTAACACAGAGTAATAAAAAGTAGGGAGGGAAGGAATTTCTAGACGACACATAAGCCAATCCTAAAGCAGTCTTAAACCATTTCTATCCCATTTCTAACAGATACTTGCCTAAGTTGATCCCCCGCTGTCCATTCCCCCTCTCTTGCCATAACGGCAAATTGAGAATATCCCATGTTGATCCATTCCTGTGCTGCCGGTGCTGAACTCTCTCTAACAGCAGACAGATAGTTGGTTTTTTTCTAGTTTTCAAACCCCCTTCTGCAATTCAAGCCCACTCTTTCTTGCCCATCGCCAGTGGATATGGAGAACTGCAAAGAGAAGAGCAGTCAACAAAATCATCTTGGGTAGCTTAAGGCTACCATCTCATGAGGTGGCTCAACTTTGCAAGGCAGGTCTGTGTTTGTTGTTGATGCTCCTTATTGCTGTCTTTCACCTTGAGATGTTATAACTTCTTTTAGTGTCTGGACTAAACATTCCCAGTTCCACTCTTTTCTCCTAAGTGATGTTTTCCAGCTCTTCCGTCAGCTTTATTGCTCTCCCCTTTATTTCAGGAGACATGCTATAATGTTCTTTACACCCCTGGGCTACAGATACCAAAATAGTTCAGATTGTAAAGATGAGAACACGTGGTGTTGTGCAGCAGCTTGCATAGCGCTCTGACTGGGGGTCCACAACCACAAAACTAGAGCTTTATCCTGCACATTCAGAAATAATGGAAATTTTGGTACCGACTTAGGAAAGGATCAAACCCTTGAGGGGTTTGCATAGTGTTTGCAATGCTTCAGGCAACCCAGTAATTTACTGAGTCTGCAAAGCAGGGATTGGCTTGCATAATGTATTATTGCGGTTAGGAATAGATGTAGTAATTTTTGAACACAGAATAGCTGGCAGGAGAATGCCTGGGCTGTAAATGGTCTTTATAAAATTAACTGACCCCGGTCCTATTGCGAATGTATGTTGTGACTGTACCTGGAAGCATTCTCAGGGGTACCCTTACTTCTCACTTTCCCAGCCTTGAAAACATTAACCTGCATATTGTTGCCAAGCATCGTATATGGAAGACAACATAAAGCATCATTCATTCATTTCATATGTCAACACAACTCACAACTCAATGTGAGCACTGGGGCAAATTGAGTCAGTCATCCTTTCTGGAAATAGAGCAGAGGAATTTAACTTCTAAAGCTTTTCATTTAAAGTGTACAATTTTTAGAGTGAATATGAGTTAAAACCAGCAGAAGACTTCAAAAATTAGAAACCAGAGTTTCATGCAAATAACTTGTGTAGATGTCACTCTGCCTCAAGGTGACTTAACACACATTTTAGTCCTGTTATATTATTAAAGGAAATGGGACTAACATGCCAGATAGGAATGTTAATATGGAGTTACTGTTACTATGTCAGTCTGCTGCAGTACTTTATATTATCAGTGCAACATTTTTTGAGGAATAAGATAAATATCACAATACCTTTGTTATTTTCAGAAAAAAAATATTATTCTTTCCACATATAAACATTGCACTGCCTCCAGCAGTACATGGTATGACCAGTTCACATGTAGAATATGACATGGTTTCCCAGAGAAGGCAAATACTTCATTGAGCTGAAGATATAAGTTAAATGCAAGGTGAAAGGCAGCAATAAGGAGGATCAATAACAAACACAGACCTGCCTTGCAAAGTTGAGCCACCTCATGAGATGGGTACTTTTACTCATCTAGCTCAGCATCTTTGCAAAGATCCCAAGTGAGCCCTGCTATGTGGACAGTAAGATACAAATATCATGGCAGCAACTTTTTATCTGATTCTTGTTAAGTTTAGGATACGAAAATTATCCAACTGTGTGTGCTTCTAGTAATACATCAGAGAATAGGTTATTCTTGTAATATAATTAAGTTGGAAATAGAGATATATTTACTGAATCATGGAATAAACCAGTGCAGCCACAATTTTAGTTTTTCTTTCTGCAGAGATGTTGAAAGGTTTTGTGAATCACCTGTTACTGATCAGAGATGCTAAATCACAAAGCCAAGGCAGGGCTGAATTTATTCTTCTGTCATTTTCATTTCAATAGTGTGAAAGTTAGGAGAAAATTTGGCTCTAGGCCTGCATTTAATGAGGGGTACCAGGGCACTAAAACCTTGACAAATGGTTGCCTGTCTAGATACTATTTCTTTATATGTATACCTGTCTACAGCTTTTCATCTAGACATTTAGATGGAAGAAGCCCATAATATCTCTTTTTATATATTTACTACCATTTGTTGCTACTTGTATAATACCACTTCTTTGTATAGAGCCAATTAGTTATTTTGTCATGGAGCAGAATGTGTCCACTCGTTGCCAATGCTGATAGAAATGTCCTTCAATATTAAATTAAAAATATGTGATTCTGTCGTAATCTGTCTAGACCAGTGACTTTCATCCTTCTGTTGTCTGCTGCATCATGACAGTTTTCACATCTTTCCACAATTTCATCTCCATTTTAGGTATGAGCAGCAGCACACATGGCAACCAGAAATAGCCTGACTGTCTTCCAGCAAAATGTCAGTCACCCGATAAAGCTAATAAAAAGCCCAATACCTCACTTTTCCTGCACTGCAGTTTCCATCTCAGACGTCAGGAGAATGTACGTCCAAGGCTGTAGGACTGGCCATCTGTTTTGCTTACACAGTGCTAGTACTTGGGAGTACTGAATTACTCAGATGCTCTAATTTTTATAGACATCTGGAACTGGTGGCCATTTATTAAAAAAAATGCAACAGCGTAGAAAAAATTAAATTGTGCTGAGTGCCCTTCCCATGGGATCATGAGAAATTGCAGGACCAGCATTTCCTGGTATCATCTATCTGCCTGGTGATATAAACATGCAGCATAGTCACTGTGGTATTTTTTTATAACAAAGACAATTTTTGTCCCATAGTCTGCCTCAAGGCATCTTCTCAACATTTCAAAGAAATTAAACACTATATTTAATTCTAGGGAAATTAAATATAAAGCCAGAGGGGATGACATCAAAGTTAGTAGGTCTTACTAGTTTGTTTTCTTAATGACACCATAAAGCACATGATGAAGTAGCAGAAGACAATCAAGATACCGATAAGTGCAGAAAGTTAGTAAAATAAAACTGAACGACCTGAGTTATATACAGACAAACAGGTCAGGTTGTTAAAGCCTTTATAATGAAAGTACTATAAATATATTTTAGCATTATAGTATTAATTGGTACAAAGGAACTCCAAAGATGTTCTGACGCATAAGACAGTTCTATATTTCATGTGGATTTATCAGTGAGCCAAGGGACTTTGGCCCATCCCAGTAGTCAAAGGAAGATTTCATGTGTTGCATGACATGGTAATTCAGCTGCCAGCCTTCCTCTGCACAAGTCTGCTGGGATCAGCTGTCCCTGGGCTCAAACAGAAATGGATGTTTGCAAATATGGAAATCTTTGCTCACAGAAACTAGAAGCAGATCTTCTTTGGTGAGGAGTGAAGGAGCAGGCAACTGGTGTGGGCTTGCCATGAAACACACTCCTCAACAGTCATCAAGTCAGTGCTTCATTTGGAAATACAGCAGAAAGAGGGCCCTCAGAATAGGGTGCTATTTAATGCAAGTGCAAAGTCAGGACGACAGAAGTGGGTACAGCAGCAAGATGACTAATAACTCTTCATTAATTGCATCTTCAGTAGACACAGTGTGCTGCGGGAGCACACATGGACACTCAGGCAATGAGCAATCAGCGTGGTCCCTTGTCCCATCTCACTTGATATCACAGTTTCCTGGGGAATTGAGCATCTGCCATGGGCACTTACTGGACAAAATTGTTATCCCCTTGCATGTCTGTGCAATGTCATGTTTGCACTCTCACAAGGCAGTTCAGCTAGACCACACTCAATTTTAAAAGTTGAAGGAACACATTAACAATATAAAGAACATTTTTTCAGTATTGGAACTATTGGAAGTTGTTTGCAATTCCCTCTTCAGCGCTTGAAACAATGATCAAAATCATCTACAATTGCTTTTCTTTCTAATACAGAATTTGTTTCAATTTGACTGCGTAGGCAAGTAGAGCAGGGAATTTTGTTGGAGAAGTTTGGAGATCAATTAACTTAAAATTCAGTCTTGTTGGGAAATTTCCTGCCAGCAGCTCTTGTTTAGGAACATAGTTGTTCATGTACTTAAATTTAAGTGAGCAAGTCAAGTGAGCCAACAGGATTTCATATGGATGGAGCAGGTGCTTAACAGTATTGCCAACACCTGCTGTTAAATCACAAATTAAGCTCCCTATATTATTACTGGTTTATAAAAAATAAAGATATTCTCTTTACTGGTTTATAAAAAATAAAAATCTTCTCTTACTTGTACCCCCTGTTTGGTTCTGAAAGGCACATGTAGGCTACATTTTTAATCTTTTCATTGCGACCATGAAGTCTCAGAGTTTAATTTTTTTTTCATTTTTTTATTTAATATGGGCTAAAACTCTCAGAACCACCAACTTGCTGGGCCTGAAACTTAAAGAAAGAGGGGAAAGCACCAAAGAGTGGAAAATAAAATTGAAAATATGGCTACATGGCTTAATCTTGTGTATTGCTGCTGTGAGACCTTAAAGCATATATTCTATACAATGATGCTACAATAAAAATGCTACTTGCAGCTTGGGCAGGTAGTTTACACCTGTGGAGCTGGCGATTTCTGGGGTTTTCCTTTATTTAGCAGCAATGGCTTTAGCTGAAACATTTTCACACAAAGTTACCTCCCATGGAGAGAACTTGAACACCTGGGTAGTAACCTGTGGGATTTTAGGTTTCAGAACTGACATTTCTTCAACTACATTGCTGTGCAGAGCAAATGTTTACATGGGAGTTTGTGAACCACAGAAACATGAAATCACCCTTTACGAGAAACACCGCTTGTGCGGTCTGCTAAGATACTCGTATTAAAAGTTCATGTCCAATCTTTTCTCTGAATTACCATAATTTTATTGCTTCAGGTTTAAATATTAACTGTTGTAAAGTAATACAGGCTATCTGTATCTACTGCAGGATATTATTTCTAATAGTGCAAATTTGAAGTGACTCATCGCTTGCTTTACTTAAGGAGGTGGTTGTTCACATATACATTAAATGTTCATATATATTAAATGTTCAGTTGAATTATCCGGCTTTATTGTAGCAAAGTAGTTAGTGCAGACTTAATGTTCATTACGGGTGTTGTTTCTTGGGCTTCGTTGCTACTACATGTGTCTAAAACTAACCACTCACTCACATGCTTTGCTGGATCCAGGCTAAGGCACTCAGTGCCTTTGAAGACTGAACCATCAGTGAACAAGCCACAGATGGCAATTTGTGCCAGAATACATGAGTTTATTATTTAACATCTCAGATGGCTATTTAATTTGTTACCACTTTTGGCTGGAAAACTAGCTGTTAATGTAATCAAACGCCTGCTTTCTGTCAGACCCAAGGCATTTATTTTCATTACTGTAGTCGCCTCAAACAAACCAGAGGAGGGGTGTTGGAATTACTGTCTTTGGAGATCTGTATGTCCATCTGGTGTGTCAGTTTGGAATAAGTCATTTCTTCATTGTGGAAACAGGCCCTGATGCGTCCTTCAGGACGTGTGTGAGCAGGATACTTAATACCAGTCAGCGGGAAAGTTGCCTGTCTGAGGACCGCAAGATTTAACTCAGTTTGAAGGGATCTTAAAGGAGTGAGGAGTCCAGAAGGCACTGAAATTAAATGGAAGTTTTCACCCTCAGCCCCCTCAGTTTCTCTGGTTATAATTTTTAGCTGTGTTTTCAAATTATGTTCACACTGTGTTCACTTCTCAAGGCTGTTGTCCGTCACAGTCCTCGGTCAGATTGCCCACCTCTGGCTCCTGGCTTCCCCCTTGCTTCCCAGCACATGACTGCAGGACTCTCATCCCTCCTGCTTTTTTCCTGGCTGCAGCTGCAGGGATTTGAAAAACAAAAGCAGCTGGAAGGACTGGGGGTATTACAGGGCACCTGTAGCTCAAGACAAAGGAGAAAGGTAAAGATGACAGAAAATCAAAGGGAACAAAGTAAAATGAGAAGAAGAGGAGGGAAAAAAATCACATGGGTCGGAGAAAAATGAGGGCAAAAAAAAAAAGAACATTGAAAGTGTCTGAGGAATGCAGTAACCTTTCTGCAGCATCCTTTCCATAAGGCACTGAGCAAGGCAGTGCTGATCAGGGAATGAAAACAAGCCAAGGGAGAGAAAATCTGTTAAAACGTTTGTTATTTTGTAGCTGAAAAGGTAGTTCGGTGACATTATGCTAAATAATTAGTTAAAAAGTATTAAAAAATTAGTTTGGATAGAAACAAGGGCGAGATCTACTAATGTTTGCCTAAAGCAGCAAAAGCCTACAGCCATCCAGGCTCAACACAGCAACGCTGTAAAATAAAAGCCAAAAAGCAGACAGGACATGGGGAGGAAGGTAGATGTTAACACAAAATCAGTGGTGGCCAGAAAACATTTTCAGTTTGTTTCTTTAGGGAACAGTGTCTATCAGGTGCCAAGTATCTGCTGCACAGCCACTGACTTCCCTCTCATCTCCTGGAGGACAGCTGGAGCCCGTGATTTGTCACAAGACATTAAGGATCACACCTGTATCAGCATGTCCCAAACCCTTGGACCAAAGATTGGTTGCCTTTTTTTTTTTTGACCCCTTTCTTTCCATCCATCCAAACACGCTGGAGGCTTTGGACTAGATGAACGTGCTTTTCTCACTTAGAGCAGTGACTGTAAGGCAGGGGCGGACAACATGACGAATGCCAGTTTGTTTGTAAATGTGAACAGCAGAAGTGTCTGCTCATCTGTTATTTCACACGCTTATCTAGAAGAGGAGGAAAGTTACCTAGGTAAGTCCAGTCTGTTAGCTCTAATGGCTAAATGTTTTATTTGTGGGAAACTGTCTCTTGTTTACAAGTATCACGGACAAGGGTTATAGCCCTAGACTTGAAAAACAGTGAACTGGGATGAGATTTGGCTTCATTAAGCTCTTGAGAGCTTTGTTACCTATTTCAGCAAAGTCAAGACTTCAGGGTCTTGGGCTGAAATGTTCATCACGGATCGGTCTGCTAAGATCAACTTCAATTCTGTTCTTGTATGTATGATCGGGAAGAGAGGCAGCTTGTCTGGGGGTGGCCCCCTGTGGAGAAGGAGGTTGAATTGCACAACATTACCATTCCTGTATTTAATCTTCTACACAAGACAGATGTCTTCCACAGCGTTTGGGGAGCCTGTGCTAACTAACACAGGAAGGATTTCTGTAAGGTGACATTTGAAACATATAAACGTTGTGGTCTGGGTTTCACCGTAATTAAGAGAAAGTATATAGCAGGGAGCAGAGTCCCATCTCCATGACTTCCTCAACGGGAAGGGAGAGGGAGTTTGGTATCAAGATGCTGCAGCAGCCTTTCTCGGCACGGAGCTGCTGGCCTTGCCTGTGCTATGGATGTGGTAACTTGTGTGCCACAGGTCAGAGAGCTGGAACTTATGTAAACAGACCTTATTTTAGAAACAATCAGCCTCTGAAAAACTAGAAGGAAAAATGTCTTCCTTCCACAACTGATCCCACTTAACTACCAAAGAAATATACAATGAGAGATGAAATAGAGATGAAACACGTCTGTTCCCCCCCCAAATCTTTCCACAAGACTTGTGCCAAATTTGCATTTTCTTTTTCTCTGACCACAAAGATGAAAGATTAGACCCGAGCTGGACAAGCCACACACTGTGTTAGAACAGGGATCAAGCTGTTCTGTACCATAGTTCACTACATTATTGCTATTTGTTGACATGTTCTGTGTAATTCAAGAAACCGACTGGTTTATCGACAGTAAAGTCATATGGGTGTCTGGGATTTTCTGTCCTGTACTTGATTATTTCTTCTGTCTACACAGTAAGAGTCCAATCTGTCACTGGATTACATAAATTTACTTAGCAGAGAGATTTTAAGACTGAAACAACTGTGTGAGAGCTGTCTGCCGAAATCCTAAGGCCCTTAGGTCCGTAAAAGTGAAATGTTGGGGGGGTTCAATAATATATTCTGCACAACACAGCCAATACACAAGAAGCCAAACAGTGAAGGCGACTCGTTCCTTCCTCTCTTTTTTCTATCATGCACATGTTTTATTTTTAATTCAGTGTATAGATAATGGGGTTTTTTAGAAGACAATTTGCGGAGGAGTTTCTCTGGGTTGTTTTTCTTTTTACAATGTAATGCCCCTGATTACTTTTTGAGGTCTATCATTGGCATTGCTGGAAAATGAAAACTCTGGGATCCAGAATGAACGTTTGAAGCTGAACTAAAATGCTGGGAAAAATCTTTGGCCAGTCAGAGCAAAGGGTCTTCCATAACACCAAAAGTTCTATATTGCTACTTGCTGCTCTCACCCATGAGTTTCACTGGAATTGGAGCCTGACTGGGAAGGTCAGGAAATACTATGCATTCTCCAGATCCATGATATTTATAACAGCATAGCTGGAAGCAGCCAGAAAAAGCTGCTGATGGATCTCTTAGAGTTTATGTTCTTTCACAGAAGAAAAATAAGTGAGAAGATTATATGAGCATACCAATATATACAGCAACTGGGGTTGCTTTTATTCCGATTTCATAGTATGGATTCACAGTCAGTCTTCTCTCATCCCCCTCTTAGCTCAGGAAAGTCAATTAGCTTCCTCCAAATATGACCCATATTGCCATGATCCTTTGGAGGAGGAAGTGTAGCAAATAGCACAGATGTTTGTGGGATGACTCCACAGCCAGAGCTTCTCCAAGTACACTCATGGATTTATGTGGGAGTATGTGGGTAGCTGTGAGTGACTGCATGGATGTTTTGACCTACCATGCAATGTGACATCTTCCACTGAGCTCTGGTCTCAGTCCTGCTCTACTTCGAGTCATTCTATGGATTTTCTTATTCTTAGAGGTTGTTAATAGAGGCACAGAAGATGGAAAGGGCAAGACCTCAGCAACAGATGGTGGCTTCTTCATTGCGATACACCCAGTTTAGTAAAGCCAAACTGGACGGTGATGCAGCAGATGTTTATGGCTCTTTCTCATTTTAAATCAGATTACAGTGATGTAGTGATTCAGTCCACTGGGGATTGTCCTAAAGTAACAAAGGATATTGTATGTGATAGCTCGTTCAGACAGCACTGTAACAACAAGAGTCGTGGCGTCTGCTTCCAGCTCTTCCCAAGCCAGACTTGCTAAGCAGGCACTGATTGCACACCCATAATCTCTTCCTGCATCTCATAATTGTTTGTTCGGCCTTTGTTCAAATGACATTAAATGCAAAGCATGGGAAAACATTTTACTTGACCTTTCAAAATTAACCAAATATTTCTTAAAATGCACGAGTTGAGTTAAAAAAATCTCCAGCTCTGTAATACAGAGACAATCAAGGACAAAGCACAGAGAGCAATCTCATTGCATTTAGGTGGATGACTAATTTGTGGTAGCTGGTATGTACACGCCATAGGTTTGAAATCCCTTGCAGTCCTTGCATTGAAACATGATAATGACAAAGCCTGACCCTTCAAACAGAACCACAGAATTTATGAAAAAAAAAAAAAATCTTAAGTTAATCACCTAAAGAAAGGTTAAAGCACTGGTCTAGAAGGTCAAGAGATCAAAGGTCAGTTTCCAGTGCTGCCAGCAACCTTTGCTGTATCTTTGCCCAAGTCCTATGAACGATCTGTGATGTAGTTTTAAAAATGTGGATAAAAGTAAAATGAGGGGGGGGGTTCTACCTAAAGAGTGAAAATTAAAAAAAAAACCACCAAACCTCATTGAAACCAAATTAAATCTAGAGGAAGTAGTTAAATCACTGAATGAACTCTTTTCATCAAGCGATATTGCATTTTCAGGATTTTCTCGTTTCCTAGGAAACACATTTTTGCAATCCCCCATTCTGTCTCTGTCCCCCGGCTGGCTGAAGCCACCGATTGAGTTAGGAAGCTTTCACAGCGACTCTGGATGGGCAGGGCATGTGTCAAACTTCTGCAGGCTCTTTTCTGTGGCTGGCATCAGCGATGTGCGGGTCACGGCAGAAATACGTGGCAGGACACAATGGGAAGGAATGTGTGAAGGAAAGACAGAGTACAGGTGTAGTCGAGAAATCACCAAAATGCTTTCTGTTTTCAATTACAAGTCAAACCCAGACACATATATTTCATTAATGCTTTTGTTTGTGAGATCCCTTGGTTCTTACACTTCTGACTATCTATTGAGTGTGTGTGTTAAAAAAAAAGTTTCTTTTAGAAAGGTTGTAAAGAAAAGATCCCACCTTTTTAGATTGAGATTTTAGAGAGTAACAGGAAAAGCCAAAAATGTTACAGTCAAAAAGGGGACAGCTTTGGTCTCTGTAAACTTCCAGTTTCCATAAAATAAAATCATCTAGCAGTAGTTTCCTTAATTAAACCATGAGGAATATTTAATTTTTGTAAGATTCCTGGGTAGAAACATATGTCTACTTCATTAAAGAGATAACACAGCCAGCTGCCCTCCACTGTTCCCTGTTTTCCACTGGACTTTGCACTGGTAATACAATGCATATACAATACAAGGTATAGCAGTTCTCTCTGCCTCTTACCCAAGTTGACTATTTTAATTCAGACACTATCATACAGGTAACTGAATCCACGGACTGAGAAATTCTTACCTGGAAATTAACAGAATTTTTCCTTTGGTAAATGACAAATTTTTAAAGGAGTTTCTTGGCTTAATTTTTAATGATTTTAAAAATAATTTTCAAAATAAGGAAATTGGTGTTTTTCTAGAAGGCATTAATTTTTCATTTCAATATTTTAGGTAATATCTCAAGCTCAAAAATGTAAATGCCTCAAATAGGAATAAAATGTTTTCAAATTACAGGAATGAAACTTTTCGACTGCACAGAACCGATGACAGGAAATCTGATTTCTGTTCCTTGATGATTTTCAAAGTGTTGATAGATTGTCCTGATGCACAACATGAAACATTTCCAAAATCTTACAGTTCTTCAGGGAACAGGAAAAATCTTCCCACTCAGTTCTTGTTGCAACGGAGGTATTTCATATTGTACTTTAAAAACATTGACAGATTTCTTCCTTCAGTCAAAGGAAGGCAGTGTGAGTTTGTATGTTTCAAAGAAAATTGATATTCTGGCAGGCAACATTAATGTCTATGTGTGTATCTTTCAAAATGCAGTTGTCATCCCATGTAATTGTACTATGAATCATATCCTGAAGAATTACATAAGGTTTGGGCTATGATTAAAATTTGGGTTTTTTTCCAGGGAAAATTTGAATCTAGTGAAAGGTTAAATATATTATTATTTGAGATTTAAGTGCAACAATTACTGAAAAGCTGAAAGCCCTAAAATTAAGAACCTAGTTATCCGAGTTCAGTATATTGTATTTATAAATGGATAAATACCAGTGTACAGAGGGTGAGTTTAGAGAACAGCTTTTCTGGCCTGAATTTAGAAAACACTTGATTCTGACGATAAATAAGAAAGGTCCCCTTGGTTATGTAAGAAGAAGAGGGGAAGCATCTCACTGAATAATCCCGACGGATTATACGGTCCCAGTGAAAGTCCAGTATTAGCCACCAGCCAATAGCTTCACATCTGGAACCAGGAGCCGAAAGTCAGATAGTGGGTGGCACTCATTAAAAATAGATCTGCTGAACAGTTAAGACGATTATTGGTCCTGATTTGCAGGATTAGACACAGGGAGCAGTCTGTCAGGCTATTTCTTCACCTGGGTACACAAAAAGCTTCTCCAGGGCTCGGACAAAAATCGATTATGTGGCCAGGGAGGGGAGAGGGCAGTGTTTGGGAGGAGGAGAGGAAAGACACCTTTCCCCTGCTCGTCTGACTTGATGCTCCCTTGCATAGCAATGTTTGAAGCCAGAGCTGAGCACATAATCAGTCCTGCAGAGATTTATAAGGCTTAAACACTGTAGATGTAAATTATTAACATGATCTCCCTGCCTGATGCTGTGAAATCTTTGCAGCTGGATTTATATTGAGTTTATTGAAATTGCAGGCTAACAGGAAATTTGCAGGTTCATTTCTTTGAATATGAGGATGACTGAGGGGAAGAACAATCTGGATACGTGAGGTAGACTGAGAGTAGTGGATGCAATTCACAGTTTGAAATGAAACATGTCAGCAGGACTACCCAGTGTAGTGGCTAGCTGAACAGAAATAAAAGTATGCAATAATCTGACTGGGAAACCCTTGTTTTGCTTGTTATTCTTTCTTCTTTATGCTTACTTGCAAAACTGTTCTGGTTTGCAAGAAAACAGCAAATATTGCAGGGGAAGAATAGATTTCTATTCAGGAACAGAAGAATATGCACTTTTTGTGACTAAACATACAGATTGAATAACCACAGGTACTTATTTCCTAACAATCCATTTGCCTTCATTTGCTGAGACAATGATAGAACAAACAATTTAAAATAATAAGCGCATTCAGAGAAATTACAACGTGTGGTCTCTGCCAAGGAGGAAAAGTTTCATTCATCAGATAAATTATTACAGGTAGTTTGCCCAGGTCTTGGTAATTCCAATAGGTAAAAGGAATTTCTCATCTAACTCCTGTTGTATGTGTTTACTGATGGCAAATGAATATTCTGTTGAATCATTTGAGCACTGAGCTTTCAACTGGCCGTTAATTTAACTGCCGAACAATCAGACCTGTACCTCAGAAATGCAGATTCAGGTGGTTTATTTGGTAATTGTTTCGTCAACAGTTCCTGCTGAATTGCTACATGAATTTGTTTTGCTTTCCCTGTAAATAATAATAAGATACAATGGATCTGTGGGAATTAAGTTCTTAGGAGGTGGTGATGTCATCTCCGCAGATTCAGGGCACTATTCACTTGCTTTTGGGAAACATTTTATAGTTATATAATATTCCTCAATCCATGTTCTGGATCAGCTTTGTTCCATCAGGCTTTTCCCATTACTCTAATAACTCCTATCCCCAGCTTCACAAGTTTATTTGAAATATGCAAATGGATTTAAAAAAAAAAGAAAAAAAAAGCCAGGGAAGCCAGCATCTTCTAAACCATGATCGTTGCTCACATGGATTGGGTATAAATAATAGGGGCTGTTTAACTCAGGGCAGCTTATTTCTTATCTGCAGAAATATTAATGCCCTCCCTGTTATCTAATTCAGCATAATGTAAGGGGATTTAGTGGAGATTAAGAGAGAAAGTGGGAGAAGGATTTATATTCTTTTGGGCCGTGCTTGTGCTCCCAGGAGTTTTGGCATTACTTCCATTAGAAGAGGTGATTGCTCTCTCTGAGGAGTTAAAAAGAATTGGAAAGAGAGGCATGCTCTTACACTAGAGTGAAAAAGGCCTGTAGAAAAAAGAAGCAATTGTTCAAGTTTCAGACCCGCTGCCCTGCTGCTGGAGGGAAACATCTTTGTTCTCAGACCTGGATCCTGAAAAAAGGCTGGTACACCGACAGCACTTAATTTTTAACAGCTCTGTTCCTCTGCTTGGAACAGAAATAGGCTCCGCAGAGATTCACTACCTCTGGATCACACAGCCTGGCCAGACAGTGACAGAATACATTTCTATAATATAATATTATCAAATCAGTAAAATTATACATACAGCTCCTTGGGGTGTTCGAGGTTCTGGGAAAGAGAAAGGCTGTAATACATACAGGCTATATATTCAACATTACCCGAGTGAATGGTTTAAGGTTTATGAATATGTATCAGTTTTATACAGGAAGAAACTTTATATATATATATATATGGGGGAGCTTTCTCAGAAGTATGTTTCTATTTGTCCTGAATGGTTTGATGTGATTTGTGGTGTATCTAAGGATCAAGTCCCCAGATTTACCACTGCAGTCAAGAATTCAAGGAAGTCTGCATACCAGAGTGCCTCTTTCTAGTAACAACATGAAATATTAGAATAACATTTGCTTAGCTGCTCATCAGTCTCAAAGCATAAAGTATCACTTTGATTTCTGAAGGTTGCATATTTCCAGAAGTGTTTTGGAGAATTGAGATGAGTCTTTTTCATTGCAAACTTACTCTTGATAAGTACTTTCTAAGCAGAAAAAGGCTTATGCAAGGTCAACCACTATTCTGTGGTTTTAGTGAGATTTCAGCTGAAGCCAATAACAGACTGATGTACATTGTTTGGAAGCCTGATTGTGGTAAATAGCCTACACAGTGACAGAAATTTTCTTTAGCATCACTGACAGCATCTCAGATTGAGTGTAAAATGCAAAGTCGACTTTTTTCCCCATGGATGTGACATTGGTGGATATGCACAATTATACCTTGGTGAGGATGAAAACGTGATACCTTCAGGGCAGAATTAAGGCACCAGGCTATTTATGACATTTGATCTTATGGTTATGCTGAATGTCATTGCTCATTTTGGTTTTAACTGAGCAAAAGCAGGTTAGAAACTCAATACTTCTTGTTCTAGGCTGTATAGTGAAACAAATACCACCTTTCCACACCCCCACAGATATAGCAAAGGATGTTTGAAGGGCAGAAACAATCTTAATGTGAATTTTCACTGAGGAAGACTACCTATACAGTCATCCTTCTGCATCCTGTGGGTATGGAAGTCCATGAGTGTCTGTCCTTCCCGGGACGGCAGCAGACTTCTGGCCATGGTTTGTTATCGCTGTCATTTGTGACCAGGGATCAAAAGCATTAGCTGTTTTGAAGCAGGTTGGGGGTAAATCCATCCAGATCACTGGGGTTTGCAGCCTACTCATTTTTACTGCTTATTATTCTAAGCAAAAGTAGTAATCCTCTGAGAAGTGAAAGAAAAAATAGTCCTAGATAAAATAATATAGCTGTAACTATATGTAATGAGCTGTTCACTCGTTTGCATTCACAAATGGAAACTATTGTATTTTGTGAAAGTGAAGGCTGTAGCCATTCTCTGGTCAGCTTAATCCAGACAGTGATCCCATAATCCATGTTACATTTACTGGCTTCCCCTTCTAATCGGTTTGGAGTCGGCATGATTTCTTCCAAGTGTTAATGAAAGCCAGGGAGCACTTAGTCAGGAAAGCAAATACAAATAATATCCACATTTCCAGACATTATTACAGCTAGTGTCTGCCTTTGTTTTTATGTTGCAGTATTATGTCGAGCTCAGCTTCCAGTTTTTGTTCTTCTCTGACCTGGAATATTAGAGGAGTTTGACGTGACCAAGAAAATTCTTGCTTAGGAAATCAAAGAAACAGCTTCTTATGGAATCCTCAAATATAAACAAACTTGTTTTGTTTGTATTTTCTTTCCAAGAAATATGAAAATTACGTGCCAGATTTCTGAACTTCCTCAGTTTATCACCATTTTCCCTCTTCTTTGAATGCGTGCAACCTTCTTGTTGAGTTTATCCCATTAGCATCTTTCATACCAGCCATGCCACCCCACTCTACTGTTATTTATTCCTTCCCCAGTGCATGGACACCCCTGCATGGACCTGCGAAGCCATTAGGTGGGTTTGCACCAGAATCCCTTTTCTGGAACAACCACTGCTGTAACTCCAATGCAAATTCTGCTTGTGGGAGTGTGTTTTTACATTTTTATTGCAGCTCAGTGTCAGGAAATAAGTGAGATGCTGTCCTTTATTCAGTTTCTAATACCTGGAGGTCTTCAGAGGAGAGGTCTGGCAGACTCAGTAAATCCAATGCAAATTCAATGTTGTGATAAATGAATATAAGGCTGAACTAGCCTCGCTATTAGGGCTAAGCCAGTCCGTGATTTGGACTGAGCAGGCAGTGGTGTGGCAGGGCATTGCAGAGTGTGTGTCAACACTTTGGCTTCTGTGGGTCCTGTCTTGAGACCAGAGGCACGTTTCTGGTGTACTCACAGCTTTTCTGAGGGGTGCTCATTTCCCAGGAGCACAACCTCATTTGATTCAGATGAGGACACTGTTGGCAAGAAAAATGGTCTGTGTTGGTTAACCTGATGGAATAAAAGAGGTGTTTACATTTTGACTAATTTCGTCTTGATTTGTTTTCTATCTGAAGACATGTTCTTGGATGAGTTGTGGTTAATTTGTAATCTTCTGTAAAGTACCATCTGTGAAGTAATCTGACTTTCATCAAATCTGAAATGGGAAGCCTAAATCAGGCCTCCATTTCAGTAGTCCGCAGCAGGTTTCTTCAACACCACCTTGCTTTAGTCATTCCTGACTGAATTATGTGTGGAGACGCTGAGTTTAATTGTGTTATTCCTGGCAAAGAAGGGTAAAAAAAGCAGAGGAAAACTAGTTCTAACAATCCAATTTGTGAATTATAACTGTACACTCTAATCTAATCATGTTTCTCTTTCCCCAGATGTGGAGAATTTTAAGAGTGCCTCATTACCGACCACTAATTAAATCTAATGTTAAAGAAATGTTGGATGAAATCCTGCCAGTGTTGAAGTCTCTGGCAAAGCTCCCGTTGACTTCAGTGGAACTCAAATTTTGCTTTTTGGGTTTCGGACTCTTCTGAAGATGATAATTATAACTATTTCTTATCTGGTAGGATCTGAGATCTCCAGTTAAAGCTCAGGCCTCATGGCACTGGGCAGGTAAAGTGGCTATTTGTCTTTTAGATCATTACACTCAATGTGACAAGCAGAAGAAGTTGTTGAATGAAACAGCTAGGCAAGGTGGAAAGGCGTGGGGAGAGGGAGCTGACCTTGAGACTAACGAAGTTTGTCATAACAGTGAATAGTTTACTAGAAAACATAGCATAGTGCTTTCACCATGGGTAAAATGTTCAGAAGTGCCTGCTTATAACCAAATGATTTATTCCTGGGGCCAGCCAGCCCTCTTTGAAGACAGAGTCTTTTAAGAATGTGTGTTCAGGTCTAATAAGAATTATCGGTCCCAAATGAGACGGGCTCAGTGGTTCATGTAAAAGCCAGACATCCTGGGCAATCCTGGCTGGAGTTACATGTGTAGGTGTTATCCACACATACAGATGTTATGACAGGACTGGGGGCTCACGCAAGAGGGATCTGTAACGACATCCGTAGCGTATGAGAAAGGAGTAAAGAACGTGGGGTCTGGCTCAAGGAGGGTGAGCTGCACAGGCATCTGTAAGAGCTGTTGCAAGCAATATATGTGAAAATCCATTATATTGTTGTACTCAGATCTGTGATATTTATAACTGTGTCCTGGCTTGATTGCAACTTTCCTAATTCCTTCCTAAAACTCATTTAAATTCCTTACTGGTTTGTTTTTCTCTTCCCTGTAGCACTCCTTGATCTATGTAATTCAATTAAAAGGCAGCATGAGGGCAGTATCTACAAGAAGTTGTTTATTTCTGCACTTTGTTGCGAACAGTTCTTTAAATGCTCAGCTTCTAAAGCAACATATTTTCCACTTCTTTTTATTTCTCTGTCCCCTAAGCTGCTAAATCTTTGCCTTAAAACTGCAGTGTGGGCTAACAAATGTGTGCCCAAATGCCTGCCTATTTGTATAAACTGAATTTTCCATTAGTGACAGCTCACATGATGTGTCGGGCTAGTAGGGCAGGTACAGAGAGTATCAAATTTGGTTTCTTGATTTTCCACTTTGCTCATGGTAGAACTGCAAAGAAGGATATTTTTCTAGCTGTGTTTTACCTTCCTCTTTCATCAGCACTTTTGGACTAGATACCTTCTTGTTTCATCTGTAAGGTTAATTGCAGATGAAAAAGGATATAATTAGGTCTCTTTCATGGCAGCACAGCATGTTTGCCACCTTTGGTGGTTTTTTGCATGCAGATTTCAATGTGTCCCTACCAGCTGCTTCCATGTTGTACTCAGAGATGAAGTTCTCAGGCAGAGTCTCCTTTCTGGCTGCATAGGGCGATGAGGGAACCTGGGAGAAGCAGAGGAGCATTAGTTTGAAGAGCAGATATGTTAGGCTAGGACTAACTTTAAGAATATTCTTGGAAAGTCCCCACCAGCTCCAAGAAGCTTGTAAGAGGGTATTTCCTTGGGGATGCTGGAAGTCAGACATCTCCCACAAGTAGGTTTCTTCAAGACTTAGTAAATATTTTGTTTCATACAAGCTCTTTCTGAAGTGCTTTTCCTGTACGCAGCGTACATCATGATTTTTTTCCGATTATGCTTTAAATATAATTGAGTGCTTGTTTACATCATAAGTTGAAGGAATATGTGTGCCCTTAACCTGTAGTGCTTAGTCTGGCTAATTACAAACCTGTTCAGTAATTCCTCTTCATTTGTACCAACTGTTTATATGTCTGAAGAAAGATTGCTTAACATGACCATGTCCGCAACACTCAGCTGTGGAACATCACTGCGTGATCATCAGAAGAACAGTCCTTTCATTTCAGCTGTAGTGTGGCTGCTTCGTGAGGAAGGGTAAAGGCTGTTGTAGAAATTTATCCTAAGTAATTTTTTATGATTGTCGTGGTTTAACCCCAGCCAGCAACTAAGCACCACGCAGCCGCTCACTCACTCCCCCCCATCCAGTGGGATGGGGGAGAAAATCAGGAAAAGAAGTAAAACTCCTGGGTTGAGATAAGAACGATTTAATAGAACAGAAAAGAAGAGACTAATAATGATAATGATAACACTAATAAAATGACGACAGTAGTAATAAAAGGATCGGAATGTACAAATGATGCGCAGGGCAATTGCTCACCACCCGCCAACCGACACCCAGCCAGTCCCCAAGCGGCGAATCCCTACCCCCCCCACTTCCCAGTTCCTAAACTAGATGGGACGTCACATGGTATGGAATACACTGTTGGCCAGTTTGGGTGAGGTGCCCTGGCTGGGCATGAGAAGCTGAAAAATCCTTGACTGTAGTCTAAACACTACTGAGCAACAACTGAAAACATCAGTGTTATCAACATTCTTCACATACTGAACTCAAAACATAGCACTGTACCAGCTACTAGGAAGACAGTTAACTACATCCCAGCTGAAACCAGGACAATGATATTGTGTTAATGCAGCAGCTTTAACTGCTGTGTGTGTACTGCTTCTGTCTATCATTGAAATGTTGATAGATTTTTTCTTTTAATGTAGGGGAGGCCATGTGAGCTTCTGGGAGAAGTCCTTTGTTTTAAGCAGTTCATATATCCAGCTGATGTTAAGAGGTCTCGTAATGTCTGTGTAGTGTCTTCTATTCTCAGATGGATATGCAGTATTAAAAATGGCAGTACATCAACATCAGGTTATACATTTAGAAGAATCAGTATGCGACAAAAATAAAAAATCCCATTGCCTTTCATCTGTCCCATTTTCTTCTGTAGAACATGCAGTTTATGTCTGTGGAAACAGATCTGAATCAGAGGTTGTCAATGGGATGTGAAAGTCAGTGCAAAGCTTTTAGCTGACATTAATCAATGCTGTAAAAGGCAGAAAAATAGATGGCGTCCCAGGTACCTCATAGTGTCTATGCTAGCAAGTAGGGCAGCAAAACAGGAACCAATCTGGAGAGCTGAGTTGTGGCTAAGGACCCAGATGTTGCTGAGGACCTAATCTCACACCATGGGGCTTTATGCATCAATTGCCATTTGGAAGCAGGGGTTTTCAGATAGCTCCTTAATCTCAGTTTGCATATCAAGATGTTTTCACAAGTCATTACGTGGGCAACTGTATTCAAGCAGCAAAGACTGTACATCTTCCTCCTGTTATGAAAGCATCATACGCATGAACATTGCAATATCTTCATTTAGAAAACCTCTTTATTTTGATTGGAACAGTTGCATTCTTAAAAAATGACTAAGACACTCTTAAATGTCTTGGCAAAGATTTCTCTCAGTCTAATTCGAAAGGGGGTCTGACCCCCCAGGCCGGTCCCAGTTTGCAGTGCCATGCCATGCTTTCAGAAGGTGGAGGGTCCTTGTATTTTGGAGCAAGGCTGTTTCTATTGTGACATTTTCTCCACAATAAAAACACTCATCCTTTCAAGTTAAATCAACAGTTGTAGCGAAATGGCTAACAGAATTGCAGTCAGATCCTCAATTGCTTTTAAGAGAAAATGCTATGACATTTGAGGATGACACTAACAGCATCACTAAAATAAATTAAATGAATGTTATCTATTTTTCTGAGTGGCTTTTAAAGTCTTTAGAATGCTTTTTGGATTGTTACTGCTGAGTAGTATTAACAAAGTACCAAACATCTATTTCTACGTCATTCATCTTTTGCAATATTTGATAGTCCTAAAGTAATGGAAGAGTCAATTGTAACTGGAAGTGGAAGAAATGAAGCATCAGAAAAGATAGGATGCTATCAAATAAGAAAGCAAACAAGTTTCTGAATTTAGAAAATGTGAGTTTGCAGCTTCCAGTCCCTTACTCAAACAGGTGTGATAATGCTGTGTGGGGTTACAAGAGATTTAACCATAGCTGTTAAGCTGCAAAGAGCTTGTGTAGTTTTAATTTCCAAACAAAATCAGACCTCACTCAAAACGAACACTTCCCTCTATATTCATCCCCAAATGCCAAATTTCTCAAGAAAGTTTGAGCCCTGACTTCTAGGCCCTCGCTGCAGAAGCTTACAGTTTATACTTGCAAAAAAGCAAGTCTGATTTGGAGTTTAAAGCTAGAATCTCAGAGCAGGTGGATTTCAGGGAATTTAAGGATTTATTCTGAACTTTGTCTAACAATCTAGGGTACTCTGGAAAAAAAGAGAAAAATATGTGTTTTGACTTATGAAAAAGATTAAAAGCTAGAGATGACATAAATCGTGGGTAATGGTTTTGAGGAAGAGTTTGATTCTCCAGATGTGCTGTTCTCAATCTGCAGTAGCAGAGAGTTAAAGCATTTCAGTGATCACCTTTGACTAGAAAGATACACAAGCCCTTGTGCTTGTTCATTTGTCAGACCATGACTCCATGGAGGTACTACAGCATCCACCATCCCTGGGATGGTGTAGGCCACATTTGTGTCTGTCTGGACGTACCTTTTGTGTGTCCGACAGCAATACGATTGGGAGGTCAAGCAAACAGAGTCTGATGCTAAGATCCTGTTTCAGCTCACTAATCCAAACTGCAATGGTAGTTCTTGCCCCATTTTATATATGATAGTATAATGCAACACTTTTCAGCTTTTGATGAGGTCTCCGAAGTCCCTGAACAGTGTCACAGTGAAGGACCAATTCCAGCCCTTACAATCAAGGCACAAGAGTCCCCGAAAAGAGCCTGTTTGTGGAATTGCTACATTACAATTAGCTCAGCACAATCCTTCCATGAGAAATTACAAGACCTTATTTGCAACAGCTGTCGAAATAATTGCACCTCAGTGATTTTTATCCCTCTATTCCTTGTTTTAAGTATATTCATTAATTGAATGGATCAGCTTATTTCAACATGGCCTTGAACTGAGCTGAGCAGTACATCATACTCATTATCCTCTGAGCATATTGCTTTGAACTCGCACAAATTAAAAGGCTTTCTCTCTGCTCATCCTCTTTCTTCATGCCTTTTCTATTCTTTGCATGCTCTCGTTATGGAGATGATACTGTAAGCTGACAGGCTGAATGTTACCTGTTGAGTTGTAGGTGGCAGGAAAGCACCAGCACTCCAGAGGGCCAGAATTGCAGGGGTGTGGGCACGCAAGGTGTCCAGAGGATTGGTGTTTTGGAAATAGGTGCGATTTTGCCTCTGGAGGCAGAGGAATGGTACAGACTGGGGCAAGTTGGGGAACTATCTAGGATTGGGGAACTGAGATACTGAATGGAGGTCTCAGGCTAGGAGGCAAGAAGGGATGGAGGGAGCATGGAGTGACAGTCCTTGTTGGAAGGGGTGATATGGGGAGGACCAGGAGGGGAAGGGCTCCCAGTCCAGGGAGATGTGGGCACGCACGGCAGGACAGCCGGACCTGCAAACTGCACTTCTCTGATGCAGTTCACTCTGTGCTGCTCCTCAAACATCTCTGCTGAAACCACTCAACAGGAAACAGCAGATGAACCAAATTGAAATCATCTGCAAAGAAACAGTAATTGAGGGATATTTTAATGCTGTAGTTTTAATGGCTTCCCATTTCCTCCTAGGGAAATGTGTAACTAATTAAGTCTATGACATTCGTTTAACTCAAACAATAAAAAGTGCTTCATGTCATCAGAGGTATTTACTAAACATATGTTTTCCTGATGGGGGGAGAGAAGAGTTTGTAAATGAAACAAGAAAATACCTGCTTATCATCTTTCTCAATTCCAGGTAAAGCTGTTGTTGACACTGATGAGGACTAGTGGCATTCATTAGTATTAGTGTCTGCAGTAGCAGGACTTCTTTGAGACTAGGAAATAATACTTACTTTAAGGTGAGGACTCATGTTTAAAACTAGTCAGAGGAATAAGTCTTGTACCTCCAATACCAGTTGTTGGATAAGTGTGTGCTTACTTGCTCTGTTGCTCACTTGCGCCATGAGAAGAGACCTCCAGGTACAGGTCTGCAGGACTGAGTGGGAGGATAGCTGGGATTGCCCAGTGCTATAACGCAAGTAATCCGTTACTTATTCCTACAGTGGCATTTCACACAAGGGCTGAATACAAAATTACAGAAAAAAAAACCCCAACCTGTAGCAAGAAGTCCTGGAAGTCTCAGAATAGGCAGTCTCAACTGGTAATCTGAAAATTAGAGCAGAGTCTAGGATTAAGCAGGGATTGTCCCATTAAACACTCGGAAGAAAAAGGTGCTGCACAGCTCTGTAAACCAGCCTCAATTTCGGATGCTTCATCCCTCCCTACATGCAGTAAGCACTGCTTTGAAGCCCCTGTGCAGCCAGAATAACTCACGGTATCATTTCTGAGCAGAGGAACTATGGATTCTCAGGTCTTGTTTTGCTTTGAACAAGCAGATGCTTCTGTGCCAGGTCTTGCTCTCGTACTGATAATGCCAATCTCTCACCAATGCAAGGAAATTGTTGTGACTTTGCAGAAGGAGGCAGCTCTTTTCCACGGAGCCAGCAGAAAGCTGGGCACTGCTGGTGTTTGCCCTTAAGGCAGTCCCTGCCTTTGTACAAAGCTGAGGTATTTGCTTGGTGTCTCCTCGCATTGCGAGGCAAGTGTGCCAAGAATTTGACACGTACACTTCACTGCTGGCCCACATCACATACCTCCCAGCAAATCTCATCATGTCTAGTCATGCAGAGTGGCAGGGGACCCTTGAGCATATGTTTTGCTTAGTCTGCCCATTTAACTTCAGTGCTCAGCACTACCTGATTTATGTCTGGTTTCCCAGCAGAATCTGTTGTGTCTAATTGGAGATTATTCCAAGTGTCACAATAAAGACCAAATCTGACAGTTCAGCTGAGCACTGAAGTAATGAGTTAAATAATGCACCTTGGAAAAGTTAATCCTTAAAAATCCGTTAGACATATCTTGTTTTCCAGGTCAAAGCAGAACTGTATTTAACCTTTTAGAGGAATCCAAGAATTTGGGGATAGGGGACAAACAGAGGACAGAGCAGTTATTCTGCGGAGTGTACAAACTCATCTCATGGTGCAAACCAGACTTGCTTCTACTGTGGAAGACTCAACAAAAATTGGATTTTGTTTCATTTCTCCCAGATACTGTCCCAGCAGATGACAGCCAGACACAGAAATAAAATGAAGTACCATATCGAAGGGATATTAAATCCTGCTGCCAACAATTGGCTTCATTTTTCTAGTTATTGATTGCTATCAAGGTCCTGTCTGGGGAAGGATAGAGAATCCTGGTTTATGACAGCTCACAGAAACACCGCATCTTCACATTCTTGCTCTGAGCACTTTTCTATTTCGCCACTTAAATTCTCCCACAAACACTGTTACTTTATTCCCTAGATTAAGTGGTCCAGGTAGGCACAAAGTTACACCCTATCTCCTCTGGGACAAGAAGAGAGGCTGATGGAAACATCCCCCTGGTCGGGCCATATCATCTGAAGTTATGCTACTGAGAGCGTGTGTCTGTGACTCCTTTATGCAAGGAGCAATGCAGCATGTCATATGCCTACAGCAAAGACACTCCAAATGGATGAGAGGCCTCAAAGCCAGCTTTTTTATTTACTCTTTGATTTCAACAGCAACCTCAGAGAGCCACACAACTTGTCACCTAATTCCCTAAGCCCTTTGGATTGTCCTATGCCATATATGCAATGCAGATGTTGCGAATACAAAAGCCATCCTATCCTCTCCCATCTGGAATCACTTCTGCCTAACTATTTCTCCCAGAAGGCTAAATGAACCCATTTTCTCCAAGGAGGTGAAAGAAGTTGACAGCAAACTACTCAGGCTGGTAGTTGTAGCAGTTTGGGGGGGTTTGTCTGAAGCAGTCACAGGACAGCAACAAAACTCCTGCATTCCCCAGTTCTCACTACTAGCAAACAGGCAGAGTCTCTTTACCAAATGTAGGGAATCTTTCATAGATTGAAACCCCACTCATTGTTTTCTTACATTTGTTCCATTTTTCTCCCTTTATTTCCCGCGTGGAGACACATGCTAGCCCAGTGCACAACTCTTTCTTTGATCTGTGCCCCAGAAAATCTGTATCAAATCAGCTGCACATTTCTAAGGAGATGAAATTTGCCCTTGTGGTTCATCTGAAGCCTGGCAGATCTTCTTTGTGTGCTTTGTGGTCCAAGATCCCAAACCAGCAAAACCCAACCGCCCATCTGTAAATTTAAGCATATAAGACCTCATTCTATGGGACTTACTCATTTAAGGTTAAGCATATGCTTAAAGCCTTGTGCAAACAAAATTGTCTGCTTTGATACACTTACAAGTGACCTTCATGTGAAGATTACTGAAATGCTCTGGACTTGTAATTTTTTTTTTTTTTTTTTTGTGGGGAGAGTGCTTTAGAAAAGAGAAAAAAGCCTACAGTCTTCCCCTGAAGAGGTGGAGGCCCTTTGGTGTTTAGTGTGTGATGGAGACATAAGGACCTAAGGTAGGACATTAGTTCAAAAGGCAAGACAAGGACATAGCTAAGAGGTTTTGAGAAAGTTGTAAGAAATTGTGTGTGTGGCAGAGTATGTCCTCTTTGGCTCCATGAGATTACAGGTTCATTTTCTCTTTCCGTGGCTCAGCCTAAGTTCAAAGGAAGATATATAGCCAAGAGAGGGACCTGAGGTGCAGGAAAGTGCAAGGACTTGAGGGAGGATGTTACCAAGAGCTGAAATGACCCAGGACTTGTGGTTGCAAGCAAAACAGACTGCTTTTCCCAACAGTAATTGGGGAAGGTCCGTTTTGGGGATCTAACATCTACCCCCAGGTTCCAGGAAGCAGCTTTACCACAAAACCAACTTTTGACAGAGGTAAAGGCTCTGAACCAACTCTAGGTCTACTAGGCTCAGCTCCCTCCCATAATTAGCAACAGAAATGCAGTGTTCTCTTCCAGATCTGAGCTATTTACCCACATGGCAAGGACAAGAACTAGAGAGACCATGTGATGTTACCATCCAGTGGTCAACATCATAAGAATGTGTTTGTCAGCTAATTTGTCCAGACTTTTTCTTGATTGCAAAACAAAGCTGAAAGGCTGTCATGCCTGGTGAAATTGATGTCTTGGTACATTTTCATAAAAATGCCTTTTTTGCTTTGGGTTGCTATATTTAGCCAAGCATATCCTACAAGCTATATCCGAGTCTCATTCACAGTGGATAATAGTCTTCTGAGGTCAGTAGCCAAACACAGAAAGGAACCACCCTCAAAGGTATTTTTCAGGACTGTGCACATCCTCTCTCATCAATGGGAATATTCCAATTTTGGTGCAAATCATTTATCTGGTAAATGATAAATGTCAAGGCAAAATATTAGGAAAGGAGTGGGAACAAGAGGAAACTGTGCCTAGTTTTCCTCTTCTTTTGCACTGTTTTGTAGCCTTTTTGAAAGCTGAAAGTTTTTCCAAAATGTGTTTCCTCTGAATAAACCGCATGTGTATTTATGGTTTCTGATGAGAATCTAAGCCACTGATAGCTTTGATTTGCATATTTATTTGTTTTTTTGCAAGAAAAATAGAGAACGGTTGTTTGTGTGAATCTGAAATCTATTACAAGCACCCCAATTCTTGACTAGGGGTTGTTCAGTGAAATACTTTATCTGAAAAATGAATTGCTCTGTTTAATCTTTTCAACCTGCCAGGAAAAAAAAAAACAAGAAGAAGAAAAAAAAGCAAAATTAAATGAAAAGCCACAAACCCCTTTTTGATTCAAATGGGACTAAGGGAAATCTAAACTGATGGGGGAAAAATCCTGGCTGGTGTTATTTGTGGGATCTGCAACCTGGGAAAGCTGAGGGAGATAATCTTAAGGAGATGTCTTTGATTTAGGTCCTAGGGCTGAGGGGATAAAGGGATCTCTCTGCTAACATAAAGTTAGGAGCGAGCAGGGATTTAATATCATTTTGATCATACTGATAAAGCCATTTTGACTTCTTGTGCCAGTGACTTTAATTGCTGGAGCGAGACAGCCCAAAGGGCTATGCTAACGCAGTGCCTTCAACATTGATCCAACTCTGATGCTTCAAAACCCAGGTCTAAACTCATCATCTCCTCTGTCTGCACTGCCATATTAATCCACTGCACAGAAGTAAATGACACTGTAGCTCTGAGGAATCAGGAGATTTGTGCTTGCTGCCATCAAGACTATATTTGGTATTTAATCTTCAGCCCATAAAAGTTGCAACCCATACTTCTAAAATACACTCACAGAAGCTGAACTGATTGAGCCATTGCTGCTGCACACAGCTAGAAAGGAAGAGAGGCAAGTTGCCACGTTTCTTCAATCCTTCCTCATAAATAGCCTTTGCTTTGATGTTTCAGATGGTCTTAACATCGATCAACAGTTACAGCCCTCAATAGCTTATTCAGTAAGCTGATGTTTGTAAATAAAGCGGAGATTTTAATCCACCGTAGCAAAAGGTCAGTTTGAAAGGAGGAATGATTTACACATGGATCCCATCTCTGCTTTCACAGAAGAACTGGGCAGCCCCTCAGGCTCTAAAAGTCACAAACGTATTTTTTTTTGCACAAATCAGAAAAAATTGAATTTAATTAGATTGTGACATATTGCTATGATATCAAGGAAGCAATGGTGGGGAGGAATTTCTGGAAATTTGAGTTTTCTTTTTAGTCAAGCATCTTTTGTAAACCACTCCTACAGTCTTTATTCACAAACCCTTAAAATTCTGGGAGCCCTCCTCATCCCCAAACATCTCTGCAGTTGCTCTCAATGACCTCCACGTGGGAGCTAGCTCGTGCACTGAAATACCATTCTTCCTCAATGATTCCCTGCCAGAGGTGGAGGTCATGGCAGGGGCCCCTCAGGGAGAGGTGCTCCCAGCAGCTGCCTTTTCTTTCTCTGAGCCACGAGCTCTTTGCTGACAGTTTTCTAGCTTTTGTGATCTCTGGAATTCATCACTTTCAGCAAAAAAACCCAGCATCTGTGCAGGAAACACATCCTTGGTAGCTCAGCATCGAAGGGCTGCGTACACATAAACCACGGATAACTGCAGTAAGCAACCCAGAGTTTTCCTCCTCATCTAGCACTGATGACGGGAAAGGGAAATCTCTCATAAATTACAGTTGTGCTTTTAAAAGTTTGTAAGCAAACAGCCATGAAGCTCCTTTGTTCTTCACAAGGGTCTGCTTGTGCAGTGTGCCGGATAGCTGCTGTGTGGGGAGAGCAGCCCTTGAGCAAGGGAGGATGCCCGAATTCAAGGTCTTCCATGGGTGTCACAGCTATGGGTCAAACAGGCGTCTCCTCAAAAATAAATATTGTGAGGAAAAGGGAAACGGCAAACTTGCTTAAACCAGATCGTTTAAGAAAGAAGCCTGGAGTTTGCAAGAAGCTGGTTTGTGAGGATGAGCAGTGAGGCTGGGCTTTTGCTGGAGAATGCAGAAAGATTTGCATTGGTTTGTAAAGCAGCACGGGCCAGCTGAAGGAGCACGGGGCTCCCTGCATGCCAGTGGCGTCTGCCGGTACGTCTGGCCTCACTACCAAATGTTTTATCCTGGTTATGTGTCCTCCAACACTGAACGGCCATAAAGTCCTCAAAGCCCATGCAACTGCTGATGCAATGGGTACCCAGCACAGCCCTGTTGTTTCTTTCTTCTCGTACGTATGTCATCAACCGTTTCACTGCGAGTTGTGAACAGCACAGAGCTGTCTTACCCCCACAGACCCCTGCAAACATGATTTAGCCACCTCTGAAACATGGGAGCTGAAGGGACAGATCCATACCACACTGCCCGCATGGATGTTACAACACATGCCTGTAGCTCTCTTCACGGTCAAAGAGGAAAATGCTCTAGCGCTGGCTGCTAAGCCCATTAAAAAAAAAATAAATCATTATTTTAAACAGTGGTTATTTCATTACTGTGGTAAAAGAGATTGTGGCCATTTAAAGGACCATGATGGAGTCTGTAATATAATTAGATGATCCTGAAAAAGCAATACTGGAATTCAATCACTCTGAGCAATCCACATGCGCTTCCTGAAGGTAATCAATCCCTGTGTCAAAGGAAGCCTATTGTTCTCTGTCCCCCAGGGTCTCCTTCTCCTACAACGTACAAAGGGCTTTTCTGTCAAGACCAACAAATCTACTTCCCCAGCTTAGCTAAAGATAAGAAAACAATGTCTGGACTATCCAAACAATTTGTCTTTCTTTAGGCACTTTGCTTTTCTCTTTCTAGGTTTCACTGTTTCCCTGTTTTGGAGATTGCTGGTGTATAAGTGATAATATTTTCCCTGGGGTAAGGCTCTGCTGATCTTTACACCAGTGTAAAACTGAAAATCAGTGAAAATCATTCTGCGTTTGGAACAGGGTACCGAAGGACAATATTCACATCCCTAAGGCCATGGCTTATATAGAATTGGTAAAAAGTTATTAAAAATATAAGCCAGCTTCCAAGCTCCTTCTTTGGTGGTCCTAATTTGCAATTAGGCTTTTTATTGTCCTTTCCCACCTGTGTACTGTGAGATTTGATTTGTAAACACTGGCCCAGGACTCGACATTCATTCATTAATTCTACCAAGAATGTTCTGGTTTGTAACCAGAAAATTGAATTACTCTTCTACTTAATTGTAGTACTTTCCACCTTTTGGCTGGGAAATGGAATTATCCTGGTTGGTTTTCTTTTTCCACTGTGTAATAACACACAACTCTTCTGTCTTAAAATATATACAATGTCCTTCCAACAGGTAAAATTCCATCTAATTCTTACCTGTCTGAGCTTGTTGAGGCTAATAGGAGTTACGCTAGTGAAACTGAAGCCAGAATTGAGTCAGTATCTACCTTCTGTGGAAGGCCTCCAGGGCTCAGACAACCTGGGAGAAGTAAAATGAAGTGTCTGACTCAATGAAGCTACCATTAGCTAATAGTTCTCGATTGCAATTGATGCAATTTTTCTAAAGGGAAAACTTTCCTTAAGAATCACATCTCCTCGGCAGCAGTGAGAACCCCAGTAGGCACCCTCCATAAACATGCACTGCCGCAGCAGTCAGAAGAGATTAACGGCATTTCCCCAAGGCTTCCCAGTGGAATCAATGCTTGCTAATCTTTAGAAAATTACACTAACAAGCTCAAGGCATGAACTGCAGGAGTTCGGCGCACCAGTCTCTGAAATCACGCACAGGCCATTAATGTATCAGAGCTTTAATGAACCAGAAAATCTCTACTAAGCAGAGGCCAGAAGGATGCTTTAAGGTTCCCACCTCTCCTAAGCTGGTCTTATGACAGACAGTCAACTCTGAAAGCAAAAATGCTACTTTTGGGACTCATCCAGTCTGGGGAGCAGCCCAGCTCCTTAGGGTACTCCTTAGGGTACAGCTACTTAGGGTTTGAAGTCCATGCAAGTGATGATCAGCAGCTCTTGAAAAATCCTGAAGTCCAAAATCCTTGAATGGAAAGTTCAGGAAAGACTGCTGGTTATTGTGCTATAGATTTTGCGTGTGGTTTCAGGAAAAAACCTTTTTCCTCCTCTTTCAAACCACCAGGCAGAACCAGAAGGTGTAGCTGGCCAAAATAAAATTGCTAGAGAGGCTGGCAACTTGAAAATGAATGAAATATATAGCTTGCTATAGCCTGCATTAAAAAAATAAAGCTTTTTTTTCTATCAGTCATAAAATCTACTTATTTCCTGAGCAATGTTCTAATTTGCTTGATGCTTGTGAGATATATTGCCTGTTTTCTACTGTTTCCTATTGGGCAGCCTGCAAGGTTGCCTAATCTCTAAAATAAATAAGCATCTGTTTCCTTCATGGTCTATGTCTGATTTAAGGTAATTATATTCTTATTATACTCCTACGCAACATATCCTAGAGAAAATAAGAACAATCTATGGGTTTTTTTTCTCAAAAGATATTTTAACTTGCAATCCAAGAGGAATACACATTGGATCATTCTTTACAAGAAACAGCCTGCAAACTTTTGTCCCCTATCTGGGTAAGAGTTTGGTGCACCAGCTCCATATCACTGCCATGAAACAGATGCTGATGTCTTTGCAGAATCAGCTCCCAAGAGGCTCCTGCCTTGAAAGTTCTCACGACTGGCACATCCTCGTCCGTCCTGATGCACCAGCAATTCGAGCAGCCCAGGGCTGTGAAGGTAGAAATAAGAAAACTGTTTTTTCAAGGGAAGGGAAGAAAGAGTAACAAAAAAGCAGAAGGAAAAAGCAAAATATTGGGAAGAGGACAGAGTGCAGGAGGCAAAGTCTTGGAGCTAATCCCATCACCCTATGGAAGCACACAAGGTATTTTCTCTCACTCCTCCGTATTGTGAAACACTTTGACTACAGTTCCCTGTATGTGTTGGTACTGACAATGAATGGCCCATCAGAGGTTTTTGCAGAGCATCAGTAGGCAGACGACCATGTCTCCTCATCAAGAAAGCCACGTGAATCTGCATCTTTATGAGTGGTCCTTATATTTGAAGTAATTTAAAAAAATAACATAGCATCTTTATGTTTGTTCTTTGGGGTCAAGTATTTGACTTTCGAATCCCTAGGGGTCAGTTCCTCCAAAACAAAAGGCAGTCGATATCTCTGCTGCCCTGAGGTGGAGTCTCAGTTCCATTTTTGTTCTCAGATGTGGGGCTTTTCTTCATCTCTATCAGCAGCCATTGTTTCCATTCTGCAAACCCTGTCAGTTAAAAGGCTCAAACAAAGCAACTTTCCCATTCAGACAAAAACAACCAGACATGCATCTTAAGGATCTCTGATTTCCAGAGCTCCTTAACCCTGTGACCTCACTTCTCAGATTTTAATAAGAAATCTTTTGTCATTTTTTTTCCATGTAGCTGATTCTGACATGGGGAAAGGCTAAGTATTAACTTAAATTTGGCTCCAAATTAAAAATGTTGCAGAACCAGCATTTTTTTTAATGCAGCCTTTGAACAATTGGAATGTTTCCTTGCATAAAATCCTCAATGAAAACTGCATCTGAAGCCAATATTTGCCCCCCTGCAGAGTGTGAAACCCACAGATTTCAGCACAGATGCTGCAATCCCTGTGCTATGAGAATCAATACCAATTTCACTTGCAATGGGAACAGGATTTTGTCCTAAAATACAATGGTCCCAGAGCAGTTTACCCCAGCTGAGTATCTGCTACTAAGTGGGAAATTTAAAGCAGGAGGGACATAATGTGAAACCTCGCCACTTGAAAAAATGAATTAGAAATAGTTTCAGGTTCTCTCCCTGTTGTAGGTTTTCTGACTTTACACTCCCCACATTCCTACTTTATAGGGTCGGGGTTTTTTCTTTTCTCTGTTGTTTTCTGCGACATACACCCAAACAGCAGGGGCAGTCAGTCATAAGTGAGAATCAACCCCAAAATATTCCCCATGTACGAAGAGGGAGGCCGAGCATAGACGGATGAATGTAGAGCCCTCTGATGAAGTTTGGTTTCTGTAAACTAGAATTTCACTCATACTCCACTGTAAACCCTTACTCCCTATCCCGGATGGGATGGGGTGGGATTGTATTACATTTCAGAGTGCCCTGACCCAGAGAAGCCCTCAGAGCCTGTAAACACAACCCCTGCTCATCCCTGCCTCTTGGAAACACTCATCTGCTGTCAACACTGGTCTGCTGTCAACCATCACTGCTCTTCTAGCCTTTCACTGTTCCCTTTCTACTGGTCCATGACCCCAGCAAGAGTCAAAACTTGCAGACTGGGGAACGCAGGATAATTGTAATTCCAAGTGTTAATTGTGCTTTGGGGTGGGGACCATCACTGTGTTCGTTTTGGATAGTAGCTGGAACAACAAACTCTGGCTCTGCAATGAGACCTCCCCAGTATTACACTCATACTTGCAATGTCAGCAGATAAAACTTTTTCACAGGAACATATTTTGGGGTGTACCTTGGCACTGCCATGCATTAATTCTCAAAGTCCAGGCTGACTGAAACATAAAGACCATCTGCTTTGATTTGAACTGTTCACATCAATGTTTTTCCTTGCCTCATTCCAGACCTAGTCGTAAAACCCTCTCTCAGTCTTTCTCCTTTCCTTAAATAGGATTTTCGTCCCTTCTGAGGAATAGCTGCAGATTCCAGGATTTGCCCTTGCCTCCCGATCTTTGCCTCCCACTGCCTCCCAGTGCGGTGGGAGGGAGGCAGCGTGCACTGTACAAGGACAAACAGCGGCAGCAATGGGGCCGATCCACCCCCACTTTGTTCGGTGGAAAGGCTCCAGCTGGCTCCAGTGGGAGCTGGATCAGTCCCATACCAGGAATGGTAATGATCTATCCATCTAGCCTGGCATTTGTTAGAGCAGAGCAGCAGCAGAAGTGCAGACATTACTCATGTACCAAGATATGCAAGGCTAGGGCCAAGATTTCTTGTGGATCTGCAGGCTCAGTGGGGCTCCTTGGGGCCCTTTCCATGTCTCAGTTTTGCCAGTAACCCCTCGCCTTCTGGGAAGCGCATCAGGGCACTCGCTAATCTCTGATCAGCAAGCCCCTCTTTTCGTGATGGCCCCAAACCTCCGATTTGGGAGGAGCAAGTTTACAAAGCCCTCAACCAAAAATATGCTGCTCGTGTTTCAGGGAAACCAGAAATTATTCTCTACATCTGTTCTCCACTGAGAATGGAAATCTAAACCACTTTGAGCTAGTATATAATAAGGACAAGGTGAAACGGGCTGAAATGTCTCTTGATGAAACTGGTCGTTACGCACTCAGCCTTTCTGTTTGAAATTCCCATTCCAGGCAAACAGAGCTGAAGTCCATGCAATTTTTTTTTTCTGAAAATTTGGAGCCTGATGAAATTTGGGGTTGTGCTATACCTGGCAAAAAGATTTTTATTGAGAGTGACTATTACTACCTAAAGTACACATTTAGGTGGTCACTTTATAATAAGTAGTGACAACTTACAATAATTGCTCCCCTTTTGAGGGGAAAAGCCATTAGTTTTTCCTGTGTTGAACATATTTTTTCCATGTTTCCAGAAGCTTTTTTGTTTAATGAATCACTGCTCCAGTGGACGTATTGTGTCTAATGCCTTTGCTTATGCATTCCTGAGACTTTGCATTTGTCCCAGCAGCCGTTTGGGAATTGCTGATTGCGACTCTTACTAAGGGGCTGATCTTGCAAATATCCCTCGAAGGAAGTTGCTTATATTCTCAGTTATTATCTGTTCTAATCTCTTAGCAAATTATTACTTGCAAAGCAGTCAGGATGGTACCGTGTTACATGTAATTATAAATATGAATTGGTGTAGAGGAGGGAGACCAGCATGTTTTCTTCCTAAGAGAGAGAGGAAGACTGAAGGAGCTTGGCTGCTGTGCCAGGTCATGTGTGACCTGTGAGTAAGTTATGGAATTTCTGACCCTAATTCCAATGTTTTCTCATGGATATAATGGTGCCTTTCAATAGCATAGACTGCAGGAGTGGTTTATTAGTCTTCATTCTCCCTTAATTTGAGTAACTGCCTTCTATTGATTCAAACACTGTTTAAATCTGTTTTCCTTGATAGTTCTTTGAGGATGAGGAATTGCTTTGTAATAATTGACATTTATTGTATATAAGGTGATTAATGAGATGTTTAAATATGCCAGTTTAGGTTAATAACAGCAGTGTGAAAAACTGCCTGTATGGGAATTCAAGACCACAGCTCCAAACAAGACCTCTCCTTGAGGTGGCTCAGCAATGAATCCTAAGCTATTAGTTGGGAAGAACCTACTTCAGCCAAGTTTTGCAGCTTGTTTTGTCAACACTGACACAGTTTAGTATGGAGAACGGATAGTCCTCTGCTGAAGCAATTGTTGGGAAGATGTTTGAAGGAGGTAGGGAGCTGCCTTGAAGTTTCTAGAAGCAGGACTATCCAGCTATCCAGCTGATAATCATCCAAAAAATAGCTACGCAGAGGGTGCTAATTGTTACTCACCCTTTGGAGGCTTATGCTCAAATTAAATGATAGCTTGATTTGCAAAGGCTGCCTTGGACTTAGTGCTGGCAACAAGCTCCCAAAAGAAGGAGCTAGAGGAATGGGAACCCAGATGGAGCTAGATAGGTTTTCTACAAAGCTAATGTGGGAGAAGTGTTATTTCACCCCTTGAGACAAAGACAGGGGGCCTCACATCTGAGGGACATGCATCCAGAGATGAAGAGACACAGCTAACACTTCCGCTATTACATTTCAGTTAAGAGTCTGGAAAAACTCAACTGTAAATGCCATAACTTTTCAGTCACAGTCTGAAACAGCTGTTTAAATCTGCACAGAAAAGTAAATCTGCCCTGCTGCAAACAGCATGTCCCGGGTTTCTTTGGCAGAAGTGTTGAGTTAATTGAGACAGAAAATTTGTAATAGCTGCAGGTTCTGCTGAAATGAAGCCCCAGATGAAAGGAGTTTTACAGCATTTGTCTCCATTACCTTGTCATGAGAAGGGTTTTCCCTCTATATATGCATACATGCTCAGCAAAATATGAATTTGCGGCTTGCAGACCTCAGTGCCCCCAAAACCTCAAGCAGATGCATTGCTCCAACACTGACTTTTGACACTGCAATGCATCCTTCTTACAAGGACCCTGCCCGTGCCTACAGCTGCTCCAAGGAGTCGTGGGAGGTGTCCTTGAGCCGTCAGCTGAATTAGCCTTGCTGGTTTGTGTCTGAAGGACTTGATGGAATAAAAAATGCTTTGAATCCTCTGCTCCAGCTACTGAGTCTCCACTTACTCCCAACTCATGGACTTTAGTCTGCATCACTCCTTTGACATAAAATCTGAAGGGAAAAAATGTACAGTGGAAGAAGTTTTCATTCTGGGTCGAAGAGATGAAGTTCAGAGCACCCAAATGCATGTGGACAATAAAAGAGTTGGTATTTAACCACACAAGAAGCTATGATTAAATTAATCCACCATTCTCCTTTTTGCAGCTCTTTGGGGGAATTAGATCAAGAAAGTAACAAAGGAATGCCACAGTCTGCCAATAATGTAATTAAGGAGTCAAGCCTCATCTGAGCTTTCTCTTGCCAAAGAGCATGCTGGATGTAAGTTGGAAAAAAAATCAGATTTGAGACTTTAAAGAGAAGATGGAGAGATATTGTGAAAAAGTATTTGAATATTCAGCTATTCACTTCCTCCAGATCCCTTAACACTCTCAGAATGCAGAAAACATGAATGATGAAATAATGCAGCTACTTTGGGAAGACTAGGCAGAAAAAGAGATTTGTTAGGGCTGGTTACACTCAAGAATACATTAATGGCTTTGAAAAACAGGTAGACTTGGAAAAGGATCTGGAACTCATGCCAAATCAACTGCAAACGTTTATCCTATACTATGAAAACGTGCTAAAAGAATAGTCCAAACAAACCAGATGTTCTAGTGTGGCCTGGACACTTCTGGAGCGTCCTAATAATAATTTGGAGGGTCTTGGGTTTTCCCTCTGTTTTGCCTAGGATACAGCATTTTCCCTTGCTCCCCATTTTGAGGCATAACAGTGGGAACTTCAGCAATCGAGGAGGAAGGAGAGACTTTGGCCTGTTTGATGCCTGAATGAACAGTGGGGTTTGAGCGTTACTCATCATAGGACTCCTGTGTAGACATGTCTCATAGCCTGATGCAGGGGGCCTGCCCCTCACCTTGATGCTTGTGTCAGACCTTTCCTTGTACACCTGAAAAACATTTATGATTCCACTGAAAAAAGCCAGCACGATGTCCACCAAACCCTAATTGGCCCATGGGACTAGTGTGTTCAGTGGTCTCTACAATACTTTGAGAATGTTCTCTTGCTCCTACTAATTAGATATCTATTCACAGAGGACTTAGGTTGCCATGTTTCAGGCTGGACAAAATATATAACTGTTTGCTCTGTAGAAAAAATTTGCATTGGAACATGTCCAGAATTGCTGGGCACTGGAAATCTCAGATAAATGAACCCTGAAGTAGCAAAAAAGTTGTCAAGTGGGGCAAAACTTAAGTGTAAATCTGAACTCAAACTCTGGCAAGCCCTGTACCCACTCTGCAGGTATTAAGCAGCCTGTATTAGGAAGAGCTATAAAGTACCAAGCAGAGAGGTTTGATGATGTTGCTCCATTACTTTTGGGGGGGCATCAACAAACAAGAAACGTGCTGGAGATTGAAGCTTAAGTATATGTAAACTTATATAATTATATAGAAATATATATAGAATTTATCTTTATATAATATATATAGTTATATAATATATAATATTTAACTAGAACATTGAATCAAAACTGAAATAAACATTTTCCGGCATATAAAAATCACATGGTGAATGGCAAAAGCAGCTGTGTCATGCAGAGCTGGGAGTGTACTCTCATGAGAATTAGAGATGTGACCATCTTCCATAGCCACATTCAGCACTAAGCAATGACAGAAGCCAGGTCTGTAATACAGTCTGGTTTTTAGCACTGCTTTTAATCTCTGCCTGGTGCTAATAGGGTGCTTAGAGAGTTTTTGCTTTGTGCTTAGCTAACAACGTCCAGATTGTTTTGCTGCAGAAGTAGGGACACCCGTTGCTGAAGTCTCCGTGCAATATTCAAAACATTGACTTTGTAATAGAGATGTCACCATTTCTCATGCTGTTGTTCTCCCATAATGTAAACATCCTTCTCTGTTCTCCTTTCTCTGCCTTGCCCAAATAGTTTACTGCAGCTGCACGAGAGCGGAGCGTGGAAGCGAACTGAACGTGGCAGTGAATGCGAAGCATCGATTGACTGCGGCTGAGGCACCGTGCGTCCAAAGTACCTTCATGTTTCCCCTTTATGTCAGGAATGGGAAACGTTGTAATAGGCAACATCTGTGGCAAAATGCAAGTTACTGTCATCCTAAAAATGAGTGGCTCACTGGAGGACAATAACTTTCCCATTAAAGAGATTCTATTCAGATGGAAAGTTTTGTGCTGAGATAAAAGGTAGAAACTCTCTGTGTGTCTCTCCCAGCCTGCTGAACGATTCAGAAGGAATTCAGCTGGAATACTAAACCTTGCTGTTCAGGACCTCACACGGAGACACAAGGGGAGGAAACCCTTTCTATTATACTTCTTTCAGCACCTTCAAAAAATTAAGCTATGTCTGGCTGCTAAAAGAAGTCCCTTGCTGAGCTGAGGAATGAAATTGGCCAAGCTATAAGCTATGAGATGCATCCTCTTAATTAGGGGTACATACATCAAAAAAGGATGCTACCTGAAGTCTCTTGTGTTTTCCTGCCACAGCGAAGCTTGTGAAAGCTGTCTGTCTGCCCAGAGGCCTTTTGGAGAGGGCTTATCTTCGGCTGTTCAAGGGCACGTGTGGATGTCAGCAAGCAGTTTTCGGAACTTCCTTGCAGGAATTTTTTGCTTTGCAATGCCGGTTTTGCATCGCTTGATTTCTGATTTTGAAAGGACATCTAATTATATTTAATGCCCAAGCCAAGAGAGTATTCGAAACAATGCCTAGGGAGAGTGCAAGGATAGAAGCCAGAGTCTGAGCTCCATCTGGGCACCAGGAGTCAGTGGTGAATGAGATCCAGCCCACTTAGTAGAGCTTTTGCATAGGAGAGAGCCTGCATGTCCCTTTCAGACCAGGTAGGTGATGGAAACATATGTACTGACTTCCAGACACTCTGCTGAAGGACATAAAAGGGAACACTCCTAGATAATCTCAGTCTGCAACAGCTCAAAATACTGCTGTCTATCTTCAACCAGCTTTAGATAAGACTTTTATCAAGAGGTCAAAGGCAAGTGGAATTTTCTATAGCTTGTTTAACCATGCTCCTCAGATAAGAGAAGACAAGAAAAACTATCATCTGCCTTCTCGTAGCAAACTCCTTAAGAGCAATGGAATGATACAGCAAATGTGGCTCTCAGGCTCCAAAATCCTTGGATCTCTTCTAAGAAATTCTGAAGCAACATTACCAACTGCAAGTCTTAATATCCTTGCCTTGTGGTTGGACCTGGGAAATCACTTAGTGTCCTTGCCAGAGTATTCATTGCCTCGGAGGAGCCGCAGCAAAGAGTGAAGGAGTTCTCTTGTAATAGTATGTGGGACGCGGAGGTTAAAGGTTTCATAAAGGAAATCATATGCAAGCACAATGCTGATATATATCTGGCCTTTCATCTGCTTCTTGTTCAGTGTTTGCAGGTGCCACTGACAGGCACTTTATTAAATTGCTATTTCTGGATGTAGGCAAGACACTTTTGTTATGGGAAACCATCTGTCTCTGGGGCTACAGGCAGGCAGATTTCAAACTCAGAGAGATGCAGCACCAAAACCAAACTGCTTGGCCCTCGTCCAGTCTTTGTGGGTCAGTGCAGGGAATCAGCCCCCAAATAATCCGTTTCAATGTCATGTGTAAAATTGTGAATTTGCTAATGACATGTGCCTTTTAAATGGTTTTATTAGTGTCCATGCTGACATGACTGCCTGGTCCCTGGCTTTGACCTGTGCCTTACTATGGTCCAAGCAAGGTGTCATGTGCCCCACGCTTCTTCGGAGCCCCCAGAGCACAGCTCTGCTATTTTAGGGCCAGCGGTCCCTGAGTGCAGTCTTGCTACCCCCAGGGAATTCAAGCTGGTTGCTGTGCAGCGCATGGTAAAGGGCTGCAGATTTGCTGTAAAAATCTATGCGAATGCACACAGACTAACTCCCCATGTCTTTCATTTTAGGGTGAAATCTGTCCTCCAGGGAGATTCGTCTGAGGTTTCCAGTCCATGACTCGGCTTCTCTCGGCAGTCGCAGTGTGAGAGCTTCACGGTATGTCCCCCCCAATCCAAAACATGCAGCAATCCCACTGCCCTGAGAGGGAAAGGGTCCCCGCTCCCCTCCAGCCCCTCCAACCTCCTCTCCTGCCTCCCTGCAGGGACATTAACTGCTCACAGAGGCCTCTTTGGAGACAAAAGACTTTGGGACAACAATGCCCCAGAGAGAGCTGGCCCAAGGGAGCGTGTGGGCAAAAACCGCAGCTCTGGCGGTCCCACCCAGGGAAATTGTTCGGGATTCACCGTGGTCTCCCCAGGGCACATGGCATCGCAGCGGAGGCACAGCCGCATGTTGCGCCGTAAAGGCAAGCCTCTCCCTCGGACTAAGTACCTTTCTGCCTCATAATTAATACGATGTTTTGATCATATATTTGAAGACTTCCTGCTAATTTTGTTAGTGGGATGCAGCACTCATGAAAGTGCTTCTCTAATAACATTCATCTGCTTAATTTATATCTCATATGCAATAAAGCTAGTTAAACGTAGAGACACTTTATATTCTTCTTTATAGGCCTTTCCAAATGGTCAGGGGCCACTTAACATTGACCTCTGCCAGGCTTTGCGAGGGCTTGAGGCCAGATGCTTAAAGAGAATCACCTGTCTGTGTTTTGAATTGCTTTTGATCTTTTATTTCATCCTATAAATTCCCAGTGGATTTCGCTGGTAGCAAACATCTGGCACAGACACAACAGCCAGCTTTTCCTGCTCAGAGAAGGAATGAGTCCATACTGAAACCCCAGATTTGGTGTCTTCCCGTAGAGCTGGCTGTAAAATAAGCCCCTGGGTGATGGGGTGTATCATCTGCATTCGGTGTCACCCCTCAAGAGATGCTGCAGTTTCTTTTATTTGTTGATTATCACATGCACCCACCTGCGTGGGCACACGTAAGGGACTCCTTTTCCTCCTAGTCCATGCAGTGAGCAATCCCAATCACTGTCTGGGCTCTTAGGCGAGATAAAAAAGTGACAATTATAATATTGCTGCTTTAAGGTATCTTACACAAAGCATAGGTTGGAGGGGTGACCATATGGATAAAAGTGCTGCCATCTCTCATTGTTGGGGAGCCCAGCACTTCCTATAGGTTTCCCTGAATTTCACATGGCAGGTTTAGCTGAGGAAAACTGAATCAGGGCTATGGTTTTTCTGTGCTCATATTCAAAACAAAAACACTCTGGATTTACTTGGTTTTGCTGATTTCCTAAAACTGAGTGGAAGTCTGAGTGGTAAGCCCCCAGGGCTGGCCTTCACAAGGCAGCTGGGAGTAGCAGGGGGGAGCATTAGCTTGTTTTTTTGTCACTGTGATCAGTGGAGTTGTTCTCCTGATGTACCTGACCCATAAGAAGCCCTGGGAAGTGCTCTATCACCCTTTGCTGATCCCAGCACGCACCTGCAGGTCTCCCTCAGGCCACATAAACCCTGTTCCCAAGTGGTACAGCAGGCAGGACCCCCCAGGGCTGGCCACCAGCGGCTGGATGTGCAGGAGATGGGGGAGACAGAGCAGCTGTAACCTTGCTTTCCCACCAGATCAGGTAATATCAACAATCTCTAACCTGCTTAATCCCCAGAAAACCACTGCCCTTTGCTGTTGGCAACAGAACCTACGCAGAGCTGGTGAGGAAACAGCAGGCCTGGAAGCGCCACAGCTAAAGAATTGCAGCAACCCCTGGCATGAAGGTACTGTGATTATATCAAGCTAAAATGAGTCACCTCATACTGCTGGAGTTGTGTTCTCTGAGGAAACTCTCTCTTTGACATAATCTTTCCTTAAAAGTCAAATCTTTCCTCTGGGAAAGGGGAAGTCTTGGCTTAGGCTAAACTACATCACTTGTTTTTGGCTGGAGAAAGAAATTTTTCCTTGGCTGCACAAACACCCTGTGACTTTCACTCAGAACCTCCCTGAGAACATTTTTAAAACCCATTATTTAATTCATTTTAATCAGGCAGCACGAATCCTGGTTCCAAAAGCGATTTTATTCTCCTAGCCTGATAAAATGCCCTCCTTTTATTCAGATACATCTTCCTCGCTGTAACAAATGATGCTGAAGTGTCACAGGTCCTGGGGAGATGCTCAAGTCTCAGCCACGTTCTCCCACTATCATCTGACGGCAATTTATGTTACTGCAGAATTTGCCTTATTGAAACCATTTGTGGAATGGAAATTTGCACAGATTCATGCACAGAAGATGACTCTTTGCTTAGTGATGATGTATGAAGCGATCTCATTTAACATCCTTAAAGGCAGCGCGAATTTTGTGTGAGGAACTGCACCACAAATCTTGATGCAGAGAAACCTTGACTTAGTGATGTACTACCTATTCCCTGGACAAGCCTATAGAAAACAAATCATTTTATTATGAATGACGCAACTGAGCGCACTGTAAACTTTCACTAGTAGAAAATCCACTTGCTGGTTCATTCACACATGTCTTGCGCATGGCCAGACATACTGGTTAGGCATGTGGCTTTTCACTTTTAATGCATTCCCTGGGCTAATTGCACAGCGTTGATACAGTTATATATGTTACTATACTTGTTTTCTCCAGCTGTCAGTCTAACTGCCTGCCTGCTGAATGCTCAAGATTTCAGACAAGCAGGAGCCAAATCTAGCCAAGACATAATAACACAAGGATGTCTTATACCAGCATCACTTATTCCACTTTGCATAGAATAGCCATACAGCAAATTTATATGGATGTAACCATCACCAGAGGGAGTTAATCCACTTAGAGTAAATGACTGTGGCCCAACCGTTGTGTGTAGATAAGATGTAGTTTAAGAGAAAATGGCAATTAATTTTCTCTCTTTCTTGAAATAATAGTTTTAAAAACATAATACGTCATCAAATACCTAGCATTTAAAGTAACACAACTCAGAAATATGCTTAGCAGTAAATTTTAAATTTCTAATTATTACCGGTGTCTGTGTTTGCTAAGGATTTGTGCCTGATTCCTATAATTACTTCACAAGCTGTTAAGAATGCTTTATACTAATAATTGGAGCCATAAACCTGCCGAGAACTGCTTTGTTAAACAAGAAATTCTTCAGAAAGTCAAAGCTGCTTCTCTTTTTTTTTTTTTTTCCTTTTTTTTCTGAATGGGCCATTCAAAAGTGAACTTGATAAGACATGAACTGCTCTGTAGCGGGAGCGAGGAGCCTCCTTAACTGAGTGGGCTAAAGTCTCTGTTGGTTTAGGTTTGCACTGGGCTCCAAATGGGAGGGCAGGGTGAATATGAAATGGGCTAAAGCTGTCCTGTAGTTGTCCTGTGATGAGACAGCCCTGCCAGGGACTACGAAGAAGAAGAAGAATATCCAGAAAAGGTGAGAAATATATTCTTTCCAATGTTGCCAGCTAAAGAAGTTTTTCTTAATCCTATAAAAAATGTAAAATCCCTTGGCTAGTTTCCAAGACAGACTGGAGGTAGAAGCATGTGAGGAATGGAAATGGGTGGCATGAAGAATTCCCTATTGAATGTGAGGACAGAGCCTTGAAGCAACAGAGCCCTGGCCTAGGCTGAGCTGTTATAACTCTAGCAGTTTGGTCATGCAGATGGAAGAAGGTCTAATTTCAGCAAATCACTTACTCTGTGCCTCAGTTTCCCCAGCTCATAGAAGGGATAATCTAGTCCAGGCATTGCATGCAGTACTTTGGGAAGTTAAGGTGAAGTGGCTGCGTGCAGGAGGCCTAAGTGTTATAACATCAACGTTCATTTTTATGTGAAGACCATGACCAGCTGTTGAAGTTTGGTCCTGCAGGAGAATTCTCACTTCTCTGGTATACAGTCCATGAACTGTAATGCACAGACCCTAGTTTCTCCTCGGTAAATGTCAAAGCTGTATATCTGCCAAAAGAAAGGACAGTAAATGGTGTCTGAAGTAGCTATTAATCTTTAGAATTAGTTGCTCCGAGTCCAGATTGCAAGTATATGAAACAAACAACAAAAATGAAATTAAATTAGGGAGATTTATCAGGAACAGTTGTTGTTTCATGCTGGTTTGGGTTTCAGCAAGAGCACAGACATGTGAAATATCAGCACAAGGGCATAAATTAAGTAGGAATACTCTAAGAAAAAATCTTGTTTATTCTGTGCAACCAGCCATGTCATTTGACACCTTACAACACAGGAGTCAGGACACTGGTGGGAGCTCCTGGTTGTGCCTGAAAGGTGCTTTATCAAGGTGCAGATATTAATATTGCAACAAACAGGGGAGATTTGTTTTTGAAGGGAATTGGAGGCATCCTGTTGTGTCGGACAAAGTTCTCTGAGCAATAAAAAATAAAGCCACAAATTGAAGTCTTGTGGTAGTGATGTATTCCTCTCTGGATGTACTGACGATGTCTGAGTGTGCCTTTCACTAACTCCAGCACAACTGCTGATTTCAGATGACATTTGGATGAGATTTCGGTGGAGATGACAGTGACCTGTAGGTGCTGAGCTCTGCCTTCATCTGAAGTTAACACTTCAGTCATTACGGAGTCACTTTGTGTAGCTGTTAACTGACCCATGGACACGAGTTTTCCACAGTTGTCCTAATTAAATGCAGAAGAGAAGACAGCCTGAGGGAAATGACCTGTTTAAAGGAAAACGGCAAGAAATACTGTTTTAAATGGGTGACTACATTTAAAGAGAGAGGAGAACCGGCAGGATGGTGCAAAGCAGGTGTCAGGGACCTGGAGCCATGCTTTCTGCTGAGACAGTCTTCTCAGCAGCCTGCTGGAGAGTGATGAAGCCTCTGTGCCATGAAAAGCTCTCCAGGCCAAATGCACACTCCCTGAAACAACTGTGCCATGGGGTCCCCCCAAATCCTGTCAGCCCCCCAAAACCCTGCTCATGCCTTAGGGAGCGACACGTCATGTTATTGCAGGAGCAACCTATGGATCAAGCAGTGATGAAGATTATACAAACACAGAGCGATATACAGGCATTGCATCCCCAGAGAGATCCCTTCCAAAACACTCGCCACTGGAGCTCCTTTGGGAGTCCATAGACTCCACGCACAGGCAAGGCAGCTTGCTCTGCCAGTCCCAGGAGGACTCCTTGTATTGCTGCATCTGTGAGGGAGGTGACCCTCCCCAGTTTAACTCTTCATTCTTTTTCCCCACCCTTCTTTCTCTACTTTCCTCCCATAACAATAGCCCCTGCTTGGCTTTTCTTACCAACTAAATTCCCTGGCATGAACTGAACAGGTTTTGGTGCTAAGAAGTTTTCTACAGCGGTAGAGATATGGACAAGACTGCCCCAAAGCACAGTTTCTGCTAGAAACCCTGTAAACCCCTTATCTCTGAGTAAATCAAATATATTCAGTTAAATACAGAGCTTTTAAAACCCACACCTCACTCATTCTTCAGATTTCCATCACCATATTCTGGCAGGCTTGGAGATGAAATCCTTTGGCTGCCACCTACATGCAGCTATTGACCCTTAGGCATGGATCAAAGTGACTTGCCACAGCTTTCTGATATAAGGAAGAATCGGAAGATTGTTTTTCTATTTGTCCACAAGGTCTAACACTCCTGTGCAGACCCATCTTACTGCAGATACACAATAAATCCAATGCATCCAGCAAGCCTCCACTCTGTTCTGCCTTGGCTATAGAGCAGGGCTGCAGTGAGGGTAAACTGAAGGCAAGAGGGGCTTGGTGCTTGTATCTCAACTAACATTGTGGTTCCGTTTCTTCCTTCATTCCAGGTGGAGGATGGACAAGCTGCTGGAGGAGAAATTCATGGAGGATTATAAAATAAACAGCCCCCACATTTGGCTCAGGAAGCCCGAACACCGTTACTGAAGGCTGTGAAAGTATATATATGGATACATATGCATCAGTTGCCCTGTTCTCATACTTTTTCTTTGGCACCTGCCTCTGTCCCCATCCAGGCAGGATGCTGGGATGCTTTCAGCCTGACTTCATAAGTCCATTCTTGTCCTTCAGGCACTTGGGTGCCTGAATGTCAATGTAGGTGTCTAATACCCCAGATGCAGTCTCTCCCTCTCTCCCATTGTCAGGCACAGGCTGACTCACGTCCCCTTCCTCACTTTCCATTTGGTCATGTCATTTCTAAGCTGCCTGCCTTTCCTATTCCCCACCCATGCACATGGATTTATTTTTCCCCAATGGCCATGTCTTCCCCTTCTTTGAAATCATTCGCAGAAAGCTAACGTCAACTTGGTTTAATTAAAGCCCCTGCATGTTTATCACGTCTTTAAATCATTTTCTTCAAGCAAACTTCATATGAAGTTATCGCTTTGTCAAAACATGATCCAAAACCACAGCTCAGGGCACAGTGGGAAGCACACAAAGGGAGAGCTGAGTAGCTTGGGAAGTTTGGGTGAGCTGTTTGCTAGAAGCTGCCGAGCCCACCCCTCCAAGACCTTTATTTCCCCCTGCGGCAGCTGTCATCTGATCCCACGCTTTGGCTTTGAATAGGGCTGTCTGAGGATGCCAGATGTTGGGAACAAAGGTCTAAAAATAATCTTTCCAAATAATCATCCCATCTATCATTCAAGGAGAGCGTGTGCTTTGTGTGAACATGTGAGCCGAGAACCTGATCTAACTTTGAGTGAAGAAGTTCAACAGCAGCTCCTGGCTTCTGCTTGTGGGATCCTTTTTTTTTTTTCCCCCTTTCCCTTCCCAGAAGCTGCGCAGCGAAAAGCGGCTCTCACCAGCGATCAGCCCTCACTCTCCCTCCCTCCCCGTCTCCCTCCCTCCTTGCCAAGACTCTGAATCGTCTCGATCCTGAAAGCTGGGCTCCTTATTTGATTTCTCCTGGGGAAAATGGATTCCAGGGTACTATCAGAGATGCATTTCTGTAAAAAGATCTTCACTGCAGCCTTGTGTGTCTTAGTTTTGCTGCCAGATTCGGGCTGTGCAAGGAATCTCTGGAAGCGTGCTCTACATCTGAAAATGACGGAGAAATACGATGTGAGTAAACTGTGGTGGGGTGATTTGGGGGGAGCTGGGTATGCTCAACGTGAAAGGGGAGTTTTCTTTACATGAGTGTATCATTTTAGAATAAGAAGTATTTGAATCTGCAGGCTGTCTCTTTATAAAAGGGTTGCGTTAAGTTTCCCAGGCTGTACTAAACTTTTGCCACCTAGCTGCTGCAATGGGAAACTTGTAAAGCACACTTGGAACAGTGAGAAGACATTGGTAAGGCTGCCGTCACTGCTTTTCCTAGAAACTTCATAGGGCAGCAAGGGAAGCATGAATGAGGAGAAGGGGAATGCAAAACCTACATGTCTGGAGATAGATTTAGTGAAAAGAAGATAAATTGATTTATTGTTTAGAGAAGGGAGGAGGGTTCCCTGCCCCGTTCCTCCACTGCCTTTTGGAGTAACTTTGGGTAAATGTTTCCAGCTCCTAGTGATAATGTGCACTAGAGGGATGGTGGCATTGCCTAGCGTTTTGTAAATCACTGGAGCACAGAGACCTCCACATCCACAGTGTCAGAGTAACGTGCCGATCACCTTAATGGGTGTAAGGAGCCGATCAGAAAAATCCATTCTCGTGGCTGTACCATGCCTGGCATGTTCACTGGGAGCAGAGCTCCCCTCTGCTGCCCACACCCTGGCAGCTTCTCAGTGGCACTGTCTGTCCCTGCCCGCTTTTGGCAGACTTGCATGGGGTACTGAGTGCAACCACCATTTCCAAATCTGCAGTGGTACTTACAGCAGTAGTGCTGGAATTGAAACTGAAGCAGCAACAAATTACTGTGAGTGAAGAAAATGATGGTGCTGGGTCTTGTTCTGGTATGTCTGGGCCAAAAGACTATTAGAAATGGCCATGGAGGAGATGGGAGGGGAAAAAAAGGAAAATAATTTGATAGTTTGACTTTCAGGACCTGCTGTTTAGAAAGGAAAAAAATTTGAAATTTTTACTTACTCCATTAAAGTCCCCTTAGAAGCCAGCACTGACCCAGGGCTTCTGCCCCTTGAATCACTTAGATGGAAGCCCCAGCCGGTCTTTTTTCTCATGCTTGGGTTTGATTGCATCTTCCAGCCATTGCATGTACATAAACAGGTCCTTGGTGTCACATGGGGATTCCTCCACCTGTTTTCTGCAGCCACATATAAGAGCCTTTAATTTAAAAAGGATGCTTTTTTGCCCATGACATCTAGAGTGATGTTTGGAGACAGCTACATTTGGTTTGTGCAATTGCTGACTCAGAAGTGTGACACAGATCTTTCGCCTGTGCTCAATGAACTGAAATACGGTGCCCTTGTCTCCTTGAAATTTTGCAGAAAACATTGTGCTGATGTTTGAAAGGCACCCCAGTATTTTACAACATGAAATTTTCTTCATTGTAGCTTCCCTTAGGACCGGGTATCATCTGGGTTGCACTTTAACTGGAAAATGGTGACATGAAGAGCTGTGTTTCCTGCAAAATCACTCACTGGAAAGTGTATTTATTAGTATGTTCTTGTGTCATATTTCAATGCAATGCTCAAATTCAATAGGAGCTATGAAGTAAATGACCCAGAGAGATAGGATAGGAGTAGAACAGGAATTTACATGTTGATCTTCAGATAATGCGCTCTGTAGAGGCACAGAGCCTGCTCCCCTGGGGATATATCCTCTTCTTTCAATCTGCAGTTCTTCAAAGGACTGTTTTTTCTGGCAGCCATGAATCCAGGTGCTACTGATCTGGCAAGCTCAGCTAGAATTGCTCACATTGACAGAAACATCTTATCTAGGGAGAACAGAAAATGCTTTTCTTTCTCCTTCTTCTCAAAGCCTTGTAAGGAGGAAGGCGTCCACTCTCCATCCCCTTATCCATCAAGAGTCTGTTTTGGCAGCCCCTCCTGTTCCTCAGGGAGAGGCTTTCTTTTCTACCAAATGCTGTATGTTCCCTACAGTTCGAAAATCAGAGGCTGTGAGTGGAACAGCTGATTTGTGAGTCACTTGGATAGAGGGATACAAGATGGAGGTGCTTACGACAACACGCAGCCATACAGAAGATGGGCCATAGACATCCCTGTGGGACCTCCAGAAGGACACAGGCAAGGTCTGCAGAGGGAGGAGGCAGTGAGGGGTAGGGAGTTGACTGAGAGTTATGTCGTCTGAGTCCATAAAATCTGAGTCTACGGCAGGAAGAATGCATCCACCAAACTGCTGGCCGCAGAACGATGAGCAGGTGTTACAATGAGGAGCTGGCTTGAGGTGTAGCCAGGAGTTATTTATTAAGGTGCCTGAGGAAGGGTATTGGTTGGCAAGGAGGGGTCAAGGGGGAATTGAGAAGGGAGAAAGAGGAGAGGGAATACAGTGAGAAGAAAAAAATGGCAGTCACAGTGCAGTGGAGGAGCTGGGCTTCCAGCTTTTGGGAAATCCATGCATTTTACAGCCAGAGGGACACTTGTCCAGTTCAGTGATTTGCAGCTGGTATTCTGCAGCCCCCGCACAGTCTGTGAACTGTTCCCAAAGAGCAGAGGGAGGGAGCTACCTGGGAGTGGGCTTTAATTCATTATCAAGACACCCATATGTCTATTGGGAAAACCTGGGGCAGTCTTGATTTTATTCCAGTTTCGGCTGCATCAAGCATTTTCGAAAAAAATCCAGCCTTCTTTTATAGATTTCCAGAAATGAAGAATCCCTTGCAGCTGCTGTAATGTTCTTCCAACAATGTATTTACTCTCCAGCTAGCTGTCATAAATCAACGCTGAGATACCCTCTTGTCGTGGTTTAACCCCAGCCAGCAACTAAGCACCACGCAGCTGCTCGCTCCTTCCCCCACCCCAGTGGGATGAGGAGGACAATTGAAAACAAGTAAAACTCATGGGTTGAGATAAGAACAGTTAATAATTGAAATTAAAAGAAATTATTATAATAATAGTAATAATTGTAGTGAAAAGGAAGATAGCAAAAAGAGAGTGAAATATAACCCAAGTGATACACAATGCCATTGCTCACCAACCACTGACCGATGCTCAGTCAGTCCCCAAGCAATGATCCGCCAACTCCCCCCAGTTCATATACTGGCCATGGTCTGGAATACCCCTTTGGCCAGTTTGGGTCAGCTGCCCTGGCTGTGTCCCCTCCCAACTCCTTGTGCCCCTCCAGCGTTCTTGCTGGCTGGGCATGAGAAGCTGAAAAATCCTTGACTTGGTATAAACACTACGTAGCAACAACTGAAGACATCAGTCTGTTGTCAACATTCTTCTCATGCTAAATCCAAGACACGACATTATACCAGCTACTAGGTAGAAAATTAACTTTATCCCAGCTGAAACCAGGATACCTCTTCATCTACCAGATTAGCACACCTCCCATGAGATTTCTGTCGTGCATATGCCTGAGAGTAACGTATGAGCGGAGCAGCCCTCAGCCTCTCCTTTGAAACCTGCCCACACACATACAAGCCTTGCACTGTATTCCCTGCTTTCCAGTCCTCTAACTGCTATTGTGCATCTTCTTCGAGCCCACCCTAATTTTGCAACAATCTTCCAGTACTGCAGACACCTGAACCGAAACTGCTAATCCAGAGTCAATAGCAGGAGAATATTATTCCTATTGTTTTGGTCTTGTCCTTCAGTCTGATATTTGCAACTTTGATCACTGATGATCTGTGTTCTTGCAGGTCTTTGATAAAAATATTGGAGGGCTCTAAATTCCTCCTGACTGTGTATTGTTTCAGAGAAAAGGTGGTTTATGGGCAGTGTTTGGAAATACCTCCCAGGGGCAGAACTCGCTGACCAGAGGCTGGGAATAAACCTCATGTGTGATCTCAGGGGTGGCCATGCAGAATATAAATTAGCAGAGAATTGTGCTTTGACACAAGCCAAGGGTCCACTTTCAGGCACAAATGATAGACCAGATCTGGGATTTTTTGGAAGCAGACTGCATCGCACAGTTAGTATTGAAAATACGGCTTGAGACTGAGTGATTACATTCAGGTTTGGTTTTTCCTAGTCATCTTTACTGACCTCCAGGGTTCCTCAGCTGAACTCTGAACTTTTCCCCTTACTTTGTTTCTGGATATCTCTAAGGCAGATATTGTTATTAAAATGATTTAATAAGTCTCCATGGGAAACAGCAATTTGCCTCCTGCATTGAAATATATTCTTAAAGAAAGAAATTTTGACTGTTGTCATAATCTATATAAATAATAAATCTGAGCTATGCTCAGAGCCGAACTGTGAATCCTGGGAGAGCTTTTAAAAAGACCTTGTAGTCCATACCTGAAGACATCCTTAACCAGGCTATTTTGGGAATGAGGGAATCCCACATTCCCACTGGGATGGTTTATGTATACATAAACCAGTGGCAATGGTTTTGTTAGATCAAAGGTGCAAAAAATATTTTTTTGACTATGAGGTTTTGAAAGAAAAGGATTTCAGAGCAATAGGTGAAGAGAGAAAATGGGCAGGGAAATCATGAGGTACAAAGTTACTTGGCTAAAAATGTTGTATTGTTCCCAAACGGAAATCTCATTCATTGAGCCAACTGTTCATTGCAATTTTGGCTTCTTGGTTTCTGAATCATCTGTGAAGCAACTGCAGTAATTGTTTGGGGTTGGGTATTTTTTTTTTTTTCATGTATCCATTATTTGCCAGTATTATTTTGGTCACATTTCAGTCTGCAGCTGACATTTCAAATAACAGAATAGTAAACTGTGACCTTCCAGGATGAATGCTCCCTCCAACAAGGAGACCTGTTAAATGTTTGGAACTGCACAGACTTACTGTTAAATGCTGTCTTATATCCCAAAATTATACTTGGTCCAAGCATCTTCTCTATTTAAAATCCAACAACAGCAAAATAAGTTGAACTTGCAATATCTTCAATTCAAAAGCACGTTATTTCAAAGCTGGAGTGTTTTCAGCTTTTGAGGAATGGGATGATGTGATAGCTTACACCTTGGTTTACACTTTAACATTGAAAATATCATCAAAATTAGGAAGTATTTTTTTTTTCAAACCTACTTTGTGGCTCAAACAGCCTATCAGTTCATGGGAAAACAGCCTCATGGAAGGGGGTTTGAGCAGTTTCTTGTTCACTGAATGAAAACAACTAAGGAAAAAGCAGAAGAAAATTGTTTATTGATATTGAGAACAGGGCAGGCTGATATGGGGAACAGGGCAGGAGGCTGTCATTTGTGGAAATATTAGGAACTCTCTGTCTCTCACACACTGACACACACACACACACATTATTTAACCAGTTACAGATATAACCAGGATATGGATTTTCTTTAACGTAAACCTTGTAACAGAAATTGAAACTTTTAATCATCCTAACTTTTCTCTACACTTCTACATTGGCTGACACTCAATCCCTGTGCAACCAGGCAGCGGAGAAACTTCGCTGCTCTCCGTTTCCCCCTAGCTATGGCTCAAAGAACAGAGGCCAGCTTTGGTGTAAAAACCACCACCTTATCAATATGATTCTACACTATATACAATGTGGAAGTAAAATTTCTCACTTCAGTACCACAATATACATCATTGTTTCTTTTGGTGTCCCTTGGGATTGCCTTCGTTCTCTACATTACGAATTATGCCAAGGGAGTGTAGATGATATTCTTTTCACCGTTAGGGATAATTGATTGCAGCTTGGTCACACGTAGTGTGAGCCAGCGGTCAGTCCCCAGGGCAATGGACCTCCTGGAGCCTCTCCTAGGACATTTTTTTGGACGGGAACATGTGTGGACACGCTGTTTCGCAAAGGCACACATGCTCCACAGAAGACGTTGGAAGGTTTCAACAATGAGGATGTAGCAGCATGTAGATAAAGAGGGATATTAGTCTCACCTCAAATTTCTCCATAGCTTGATGGTGAAATTTCCTAGAGACCCCCTCAGGGACGGTTGCACCATGTTGTTTCTTGGAATAACAATCCCAGTTGTTCGTCACTGATTTCGTAACACAACAGTGATCAGGCCAGCTATATATAGCTCTTAAACTCAACAGCCTGCTAGCAAGTGCACAGCAGCACTCAATTCATATGTCTGGCTAGATGCTGATCTCTTTTAAAAGTGCAAATCCAGAATCCATCTTTTGATTTGATTAGAGCTTATTAATGTTTGTTAATAAATCTGAGAACTGATTGCCCTGCGTACTTTATGCTGCTCTGGGGAGCTGAGCTCAAGCCCAGAGATGAGTAGTTTAGCCATAGGTGAGAAAGGAGTGGGCTTGGGTGATTCACCTCTCCGTCAGAGGGAGTTGGCTTCTTGCTAAAATGTCACCAGTGTGAATAATATCTCAATGCTGCCTCTTATGAATGTTTCTGGTAAAATCCTGTGCCTGTTAGTCCACTTTAAATCTCCCTTGTCCTTTCAGTGTGCAGTGAGCAGCTGGGCTCCTTTCTGCTCTAGTCAAACACAGCCTCATTTTCTTTGGGATTAATCTGACATCACCCGGACAGATCTCACCCAGATCAACTCATGCTTTAGAAATGGTCTCTAATTTAACAATCCAGGACCGCACAGTAGATAAGCTTGAAAGACTCCCCTATAAGTTCTGGTCCAGAAGAAGGTGATGAAGGTAGAATGAGCCTATTGAGGAGACAGGTGGTACCTGGGGCATTAGTTCCAGGTCCCATTTGGGGATGTAACCTCAAAACAATACAGCGTCCTCATTTCCACTGCTTTACTATCAAAGCGTTTTGGTGTGCTCATCATGAGGATGCCTGGAGTCTTTCTCTCTGTTTCTTAGACAAGTATAAAAGACTTTAAAGGATTTTTTTTCTACCTCCTCATTGTCATTAGAATAACCTTAATTGTAAAATTACTTCCACACAATAATTTGGTGGTTTGGTGTTTCCAAAGCAGTGTGCTAAGGTGATCATATAGCTCTCTCTTCAGTGTGCCAAAGACAGAGCTGAAGGAGCTGACCGGTTAATTCTCCTCTCTAATGAACATTTGAAAACCACTTTGAAAATCCCTCTTCTGTTTCAACTGATGAGATGTTTGGTATTCACCTTATGCCAAACCTTTGTTTCCTTTCTTTTCTTTGCAAGGATTATGAGTACCCTCTTCATTCTCACAGTTCCCACTACCAGAAGAACGACCGCTGCCCCCCACCGCCCCAGACTTTGCCTGACCGAGCCTGCGAGGTGCCCAGCTGCCGCTCGGATTCAGAGTGTGAAAGGCACAAACGCTGCTGCTACAATGGGTGCATCTACGCCTGCCTGGAATCCGTACAGCCACCGCCAGGTAGAGTGGACCCAGCGATCAAACTGGTAGAGGAGCATGCAGAAACAATGGTAGTCATCCCCACGTGCGTTGGGTCTCGGGTAGGAAGCATGGTTTGAGTTGTGAGTTGAGGATAAAGCTTTGGTTCCACACTTCTGATTTCTGGGATGATTGCTGAATCGAAAAATTATCTAAGGCCAGCTGGTGTTGCAAAATTCCCACGAGCACAAATGGTAGAAGTCACTTGAGGCCAGTTCTTGTCCTGGGATTATATATTCAGGAAAAGAAAGAATCCCAATCTGAATTAGTGCGCACAGAAGCGAGGCAGCCATCTCATCTGATCCGTGCCATGGGAATGGAAGATGGGAAACAACAGCCGCTTTGGCCTTTATGACACCAGGTTCTTGTGGCCCTGGGTAACATGCATGGCTCTCTTGCCACTGGAACAACAAAAGCATAAATATAAGTATCTTGCTGAAAACTCAACTCCGTCCTTCAGGAGCCTGGCAGCCTCATCACTGGCTGTTAGAGGAAATCTGTTACTTTTCCATAACTGTGTGCCCTATGGCTACTCCACCTTGACTCTGCTTCCTTGTTTCTGTCTTTTACAGTTTTAGACTGGTTGGTTCAGCCCAAACCCCGCTGGCTGGGAGGAAATGGGTGGCTTTTGGATGGCCCAGAGGAAGTCTTACAAGGTACAGTACGTTTCACTGTCTTCTCTGTGGTATCGGTAGTTATACAAAGGCACTAAATAATACATTCATCATACACAGGGCCTGCCAGGGATATTGGGATGCTGGGGCTGCTGGTGTTTGTCTGGAGTTTCCATAGGAATAACACTGTGTCATGGTGGGGGCTAGTTTCTGGTGCACTAAATCAGTTGCTTTTTATGGATATGGCTTATCCAGCAGAGCACTAGGAATGCTCCAGGCAACTGGATTTGTATCCATTCTTGAAATAAGTAGAAATATATCTTTTTTTTTTTTAGAAAAAGGCTTTGTCAGCATACACATATTTTCTGCCAGCTTCCTGATAGACTGTAGGCGGACTTGGATTAGGACATCTTTTAATCCAGAGTGGCCTCATCGCACAGATGCCTTGGGCTGGGGCTGGGGCTTTTGGATCTGAAGGCTGCTTTGAACAAGAGCCCTGGCAAACTGCTGCAGAGTTGTGTCAAGCTGACATGGAGCTGAGAGCATCTAAGCTTGGGGACTGCTAATGAGATTGGGCTTCTCAGGTTAATTCCATAGGGAAAGGTCTTTTAATTAATTTTTTCCAATACCTCAAAGTGAAACAAGGAGGGAGTAGGGAGGTGGGAAGAGAAGTTTCCTTCTACGAGACATTCCCAGATGTATGTATGCCTGAGGTTCTTAATTTCTTTGTGGAAAGGCTACTCCAGCTTTTGATCAGCTTTAGTCAGACACAGGTAGTGCCAATAAATTACCCCCTCTGGTCTTACACAGATGGTGTGAGACCTGCCAAACCTTGACTCTAATCTATTACGGAAACTCCTAGTTCTTCAAGAGAAAATTCTGCCTCCAGCTTATTGGAGTTGCACTGCTAGAAATAAGATAAAATAGGTTCCTCCTCATCCATCCTTGTCATGCTTACATTATTTGTCCTTATCTTAACACCTTCATCTCAGCTTGGCAGAGTAATTAGTGAAATAAAAACCATCAGTCACGGCATGAGAATTACAGAAGAGGTCCTTGAAATTAAAATCCTGGCAAATGAAAGGGTGGAGTGTCCCTGCATAGTCTGTACATTTAATGGACACAAACACTGCCTGTAAATCCTGCTTTACTTTCTTATTCTGCTCTGCACTTGCTGGATATCCAGTATCAAGGTGGCTAAAGCCTCCGTTTGTAACAGAGGATGGTACTGCCTTACTCCATAGTGAGTCACATGTGAGGTTTAAATACATCAGTAAGTTAATGGGTGTGGAGCAAAGAACAAAGCAGCAAACTGCCAGCTTCCTGGTCACGTTTCCCTGATTCCTCACCCAGCCAAAAACACTGGCTAGAACAGACTTATGACTGCTTGGAGGGAATAGCCGTGAGGAGGCACCAACCATCAGTGCGAGCATGGTAGGCAGCGGTGGTCTGTCTTCATCATGCTCCAGCCCTTTCGCAGATCCAGCACAACAGGCTGTGGGAAGGGCGTCATTACAGGTAATCGGGCTGACCTGCACTCCCCATATCGGGCTAGATACATCAGTTTTTGTTTAAGGTGTGAACTGGATCACCTGCTCTGCCAGGCTTCTTTGGAGATGTTAACTCCTTGGTGGCCTGGCATGGGAAGTAGTCTGAGATCCTGTCTGGAAGGAGATGCAGAAGGTAGCTGTGTTGTCATATTTTAGTTATCTGTGGGTGTTAATCATAGAATCATAGAATGGTTTGGGTTGGAAGGGACCTTAAAGATCATCTAGTTCCAACCCCCCCTGCCATGGGCAGGGACACCTTCCACTAGACCAGGTTGCTCAAAGCCCCATCCGACCTGGCCTTGAACACCGCCAGGGATGGGGCATCCACAACCTCTCTGGGCAACCTGTGCCAGTGCCTCACCACCCTCACAGTGAAGAACTTCTTCCTTATATCTAATCTAAATCTACCCTCTTTCAGTTTAAAACCATTACCCCTTGTCCTATCACTACATGCCCTTGTAAAAAGTCCCTCTCCAGCTTTCCCGTAGGCCCCCTTTAGGTACTGGAAGGTTGCTCTAAGGTGTCCCCGGAGCCTTGTCTTCTCCAGGCTGAACAACCCCAACTCTCTTTCAGCCTGTTGCCATAGGAGGGGTGCTCCAGCCCTCTGATCATCTTTGTGGTCCTCCTCTGGACTTGCTCCAACAGGTCCATGTCCTTCTTGTGTTGGGGGCCCCAGAGCTGGAGGCAGTCCTGCAGGTGGGGTCTCACCAGTGCGGAGCAGAGGGGGAGAATCACCTCCCTCAACCTGCTGGTCACGCTTCTTTTAATGCAGCCCAGGATAAGGTTGGATTTCTGGGCTGCAAACGGACATGGCTTTGTTGAGCTTCATGAGGTTCGCGTGGGCCCACCTCTCAAGCCTGTCAAGATCCCTCTGGATGGCATCCCTTCCCTCCAGCGTGTCGACTGCACAACACAGCTTAGTGTCATCAGCAAACTTGCTGAGGGTGCATTCAATCCCACTGTCCATGTTGCTGACAAAGATGTTAAACGGTGCTGGTCCCAATAGCAACCTCTGAGGAACGCCACTTGTCACTGCTGTCCACTTGGACATTGAGCCATTGACCGCAACTCTTTGAGTGCGACCATCCAGCCAATTCCTTATCCACCAAGTGGTCCATCCATCAAATCCATGTCTCTCCAATTTAGAGATGAAGATGTCGTGCAGGACAGCGTCAAATGCTTTGCACAAGTCCAGGTGATGTCGTCAGTTGCTCTTCCCTTATCCACCAATGCTGTAACCCCATTGCAGAAGGCTGCCAAATTTGTCAGGCATGATTTTCCCTTAGTGAAGCCATGTTGGGTGTCACCAATCACCTCGTTATTTTCCATGTACCTTAGCATAGTTTCCAGGAGGATCCGCTCCATGATCTTGCCGGGCACAGAGGTGAGACTGACTGGCCTGTAGTTCCCTGGGTCTTCTTTTTTTTCCTTTTCAAAAATGGGGGTTATGTCTCCCTTTTTCCAGTCAGTGGGAATTTCTCCAGACTGCCACAACTTCTTAAATATGATGGACAGCGGCTTAGCCACTTCATCCGCCAGTTCCCTCAGGACCCACGGATGCATCTCATCAGGTTTCACAGACTTGTACACCTTCAGGTTCCTTAGATAGATAGTCTCGAACTGACCTTCTCCTACACTAAGTTAGCCACAGACTAACTTAAAATCTAACTTTGCTGATATTTGTTTTACAGGGAGCAATTCCAACAATGTGGTCGGCTATGTGAAAAACCAGCAGAAGCATTTAGGCTAATCAAAGGTGTGCCTGGGTAAGTGTCCTGTGAATAAAGAGAAAGCTGGGTGAAAATAGTTGGTGCTTAGTATGCAATTATTTAAAGAAAGGGTCATTTGAGGGTGAAATTACCTCTCATCAAAAAGCCAGTGTAAGGACAGTACCTTAAAACTATGTGCAGGTACATACCTCAGGCTCCATGAAACACCTATGTGGACAAACAGATGGTGCTGTAAAAGTGTCTCAAGAACCTGTGGCATTGGAGATTGAGCTCTGCAAACTGTCCATGAAGAAGTTAATGTCTTTCCCACTTTTTATTTTCATTTCACAAGATGCACCTGATTTCTTTGAAGAACCTTTGCCTTGTGGGTGTTTAGAGGATGGAGTGACCTTCAGGATGAAAAATAAATGCTGCAAAACTTTGTGTGCCTTAAGACTTTAAACTTTCAGTTTAGGGACTTCTTATAATGCAGGTATAACTGCTCCTCCAAGACAAATTAAAAAGTTCTTTATTCTGGACTGACTGCAGTAAGAGTCAGCCTTGCAAATACTTAGGCACATGAGTGATTTTTGTGGGATAACTTTATGTGTGTGGACAGTTGCATTGAATAATGTGACCCAGTCATGTGAGCAAATGTACCTGGCCAGAGCAAAGCCAACTGAAAAAGCTCCGATCATTTAATCAGGCTTTGAATTAGGCAAGAATGAAAATATTTATTATACCAAAGGTTCTGTGCCAAGATGGTTTTGTCAACACTTTCAGCTTCACTTTAAAACTAACTTGAGCTTAACTAGCAGTTATGAAAACAAAGCAGTTCAGTATGTCTTTTATGTACCTACGTCAGGCTGACTGTTAAGATTACACAGCTACATAAGGACAAGATCTGTGCAAACATCCCAGGAAGGATAAATATTTTAATTCCTCTTTTTTGTTTGATTTTCACCCAGCTGGACCACTCTGTTAAGCAGCTGTCAAGGAACGCTTTACTCAACAGTTTTCTGTTTTGGAAGAACTCTGGTCCCAAATCTCCATGAGCACGTCTCCAGCATTACCCTGATCCCTGCCCATCAGTGATAAAAAGACATTGCTATTCAAGGAACAGGATGAGTCTAGATTTTAAGTCTATTGGAAGGGTAAGAAATGCGATCCCGTGAAAGAAACCACACCATTTATGAGCTGCCCTTTTACCATGAAATGCAAATACCTCTAGGCGGATCCCTATAAGCCACAGCACCATTATCAGGCTGCTGGAACAGAGCCTGCCCTTTATGTGCGTGTTATGTGACTGATTCAGATTTCATGACCCCAAAAATAACTCAGTATTCTAAAAATGAAGTGATGTCAGAATTGTACCTAAATATCATATCTAAGTTGCATTAAGATAGGCAAGGCTGTAAGACTAAAGGGGCTCTCTGGATCAAATCCAATGCCCGCCTGTCTCAAACAGCTACTTTAAATAAGCCTTTTCATAAGCTTAAAGTTCAAAGAAACCTGCAGGTTTCTTCTTTTCCTATTTATACCTAGGGTTCACCAGGTTTGACACCCAATCTACAAGCCTAAACCTGAAGTCTTAAGAATTTGAGGAACTCTGAGCTAGGAGCAGAACAAGTTTTATAATTTTATTTTTTTTTAGTTACTTTCCTTTAGCTTCTCAGTCTGGTGAGCTGCAGATTGAAAGCTAATGATAGAACAGATTTCTTCCTACAGTATCTAAGCAGACACATGTGTGCCCGTTTTTTTTAAGTTGTTGTTTTTAGCAGCACAGTTAACACTCACAAAATGTACATCTGCATTTTTGTACCTGCAAAACCTCAGCAAGAGGGCTGAAGTCTGGATTATTTGTTGCACATATTAGAAAAGCAAAAGCAGGATAAATTTGTGTGATTAAAAGGATTGTCTGGCAGATGGGCAACCGCTCTTTAGAAGTCCTGTACCTTTATGTTGACTTCCATAAATTCTTAAGGTCAAGTTATTTGTATTTGGGTCTTACAGCTTCTTTTAGCTGTTTAGCATTATAAAATGGAAAGCACATTTTCTATGAATGTTTTCCTTTTCTGTGGCAGTCCTAAAGGGACAGTTGCATTTCATTTTGACAAATCTGCCAGAATTGCTAGGCAAAAGAAGCCACGTTTACTTCCTTGTTTAGTACATGTCCCCATCTGCATGCATAAAATTAGCATTTTAATATGCAGAGTAGTAGTGATGTATATAAATACCCAATTCACAAATACAAGTGCCTGCTTCCACCCACAAACTATGGGATTTTTTTTTCCGCTCACCAAATGGTTTAAGCCAAAGCTAAGACACCTAAAAAACACTTGATACTTTGCATATGACATCTGCAGCTGGAGAGATGAAAGATACCAAACTGCTCTTCTGTTTCCTATTATAAACAGGCACACGCCTCGATGCTTTACGGAGCAAAGGAACAGATGAAGGGCTCCACATTTTCCTAAATATCTTCATTTGTTGAGCTCCATTCACTTCTTTGTGCCTTTGTGCCAAGTTCTAGGTATTAAATGCAACCCCATATTCCGACAGATCTATTTCTAGAATTTTATGATATACAACTTCATAAAATGATACCTTAACTCCTCCTGAGAGACGGGAGTCCATCCATATTTTATAGTTCCAATCTCAGTTTAGGCCAGAAACTTACTGCTTTGCCACTGACATTACATGACAACTTAAAGCAGTGCAGCTCATAATGGAAGTCTTAATGCAGCCTTGCTCCTAGGTGCTGCTTAGAGAAGTGAGTTGACTTTTTTCAGCATTACTTTTTGCAGAAAAATCAAATTCTGGTTAAATGAGCAAAGCCCTTCAGTGGTTACTGCTAGGTCCCAAAGAGTAAATGCCAAATTGTTCTATTTTAAAATAAAAAATTCAGCACCTAAAAACCTGTGAGGATCTAGTTGAAAAACTTGTGTTGAACATTAGCAAATTTGCAAGATTAAAACTTCAGATCTCAACCTAATCTTGCAAAGCATCCAAAAATATGCTTGATTTGAGTGGACACATTCACTTCAGTGGCTGCTTTTTTGTAGCTACAAAAGCACATACCTGACCACCTTGCTGGATGGGATGGTGAAGATATTTTCTACTTGCAAAAGGAATTTTTAAAAAAGAGAATTGACAACTTAATGATTTGTTGATGAATTTCTGTTTACTGGATGTTATCAAAGACATCACCCTTCCTCATGGTGCTATAATGCTTGGAGTTTTTTTCAAGTTAATTCTTTTCAAGTTATTAAATGTCAAACTCAGAAACAAAAGCCCCGGAAGAGACTTGTCCAAATGCTGTTTTCAACACTGACATCCGTCACGTTGAAACAAAAGCACAGACCGAATGAGTTGTCCTCATCTTGTCTTCTCTCCAAAGACAAATGGCTTAACAACAGTCTTGTGAAGCACAGTAGGAAATCACTAATGTAGGTTGGTTTTAATGTTTCTATGTACACTTTAAAGCATGTTTGGTGCTATAATAAACTTTACGTGTATCACTGTGTGCTAGCAATGCTCATGGCCTTCCAGATCCTCGAGTGCTGCTGGTGGAGCAGCTCTGCCTTGCAGCAGCCGAGGATCTGCGGCAACCCCAGGCAGACCCTTCCTGGTTCCTGCCCCTGGTGCTTAGGCGTGTACAGGTTCTGCCACTTCGGTGCTCAATAAAAAGTGACCAGTATATTTTTCAACTCTGCCTAGTTTCAGTTGTGTGTTCTTGATGTATGCTTGGCTTCGAATTACAACAAAAACGACAAATCTTTTAAATTTTAATTGTTGGGAGAGCTCAGAAAACGTAGGCATAGGGAGGCAAAAGTCATTTTGTCCACTGGAAGGGAGGTGACAGACCCCCAAAACACATCTGCCACCGGTGTCCCCTTTCAGAGGGGCCGCCTTCGTGGGTCAGACACTCACTCTGTTCTTGGCACCTTCATTTCTATTGCCCAAAGAGGAGCTGATGGGCAGTACTGTGAAGAGGATAGTGATGGTGACCCAAGCAGAAGATGACCCTTTTATTTGAGCAGGCATTTTCCTTGTTGATTCAGAGCTGTCGTTCGCTGCCGGACGGGTTTCAGCTGCCAGCTTAGGTGGCTTGTGCTGCACAAGCAGCTGCTCAGACAGCTTTGCAGAAGGCCAAGGCTTGCTCGAAGGGTGGAAAAGTAAACCAAGTGAGAGGCCAGTGTTGGGCTGGTGCCTACTGCAGGATACCGGAGCTGAAAGAGGAGCCTTGTGCCGAGAGGTTGGGCTGCTGAGCGCTGCGTCTCCAGGAGCAGGCAAGACTTCACCGTCCCACCAGCTCCACCCACACTGGTCTTGCTCTACCTGCAGGAGTCCTTCTGCAGTGCTTCCCTTCTGCCCTGAAACCATAACAGAGGAGTCCCAGAGGGAGAAACTGCCTGTAATTTAGCCAAGGAGGGAATAGCAGTGGGTTTCATTGCTTTGGAAATGTTTTCTGCGGGTTTTGAGAAGACGCCAGGTAGCACAAGGTGTCAAGGTAGCTCTTCAGTCTGGCAGTGAAGTTATCCTTGGGATCACTTGAAATTCTCACGGCAACGGCCATATGGCCTGTTTGGATGGGGAGATTACGGGATGTGTGTACGTAACTCGTGCCTCCTGCTGTGAAGTGCGAGGTGGACTAAGTACCTTGGCTTCCAAGAGAAGAATCTATTTGGTGAATGCCAGAAAATTTTGGTTTGATTTCAATTTGTCTCCATGTTAATGTAAGCAAATACAGTTTCTGTTGATGTAGCTGGCTGACGGTCTTCGTGGAAAAAACATTGTGTGACCTAAGGCGTCATCTGCAGATGGCACTGAAGTGCTGTCGGTGCATCCGTGAACCTGAGAGCTGGAATAATCAGAAGGACAAACATTGTAATAGATCTTCAAGAAGTCAGGGGTCTGCATTAAAACCACAGCCTGCATCTCTAAGTCAGCAGTCTGCAGAAGTTGTAAATATGAGAATAATAAAAAAAACCTGCTGTAATTTTGACATGCCTAGTTCAGAGCTCCATTAAGCTTTGTGGTGCAGAAGCGTTTTGGTTACCTTCAGGAAGCCGTTCCATAGTTTCATGAGCACTGAAGAAGCCTATGAGGTTGAGACAATCCATAGAAGAGTCTTTGGAGACTGACAGTTCCTCTTTGCCCACTACATAGCAGGGATTTTTTCATACAGGGGGTTGTTTACTTCTCCCACCTCACACTGTCTACGCAGGCTAGATTCTTCTCTGGAGGTCGTGTCAGGTGAGCATCAATTGTCTGTCTGTGGCAAGAGGATTTACAGCTTCGTTTAGTGTCCTTTAAAGATAAATAAAAAAGACACCTTCTGCTGGTGAGTCTACAGAGGTAAGCCCTATTTCTTCCCATTATTTTCTCCTTCTTGTTACCTCTCTACGTAAACAAAGCAGCAAAGACCACTGGAGAAGCTGTGCAAAGCAAAAAAGACCTTTTGACAGTTTCAAAGACGGAGATGTGGATGGTGGGGCTCATTCCACCCCACCTGAGCCGCCCCACCAGACGAGTCTCCCAGTTTAAGCAGTGGAGGTTGTGCAAACCAACCAAGAGATTTAATTAAATTCCCCATTCCTTTCTGGTGACGCACCTAGGAACAGACCTAAGGATTTTACGTAGCCTTTATCAGCAGCATTGACAAGATGGAAAGGGACCGTGGCCAAAGCTTTGTCCTTTGCTTTTATAACCAGGAGCAGCAGATGTTCTGCCCAGGGACCTGGGAAAAACCCGACCTGAAAACAGAGTATTTGGATTTTTGGATAGCAGCAAACTCAGTAAATTCTACCCATGCACCAGAGTCTTTTTCCCTCAAGGTGGCACAAGAGGAACAAAAGTGTGACAAGCCCTGGTTGTGGCGAGGGAAGCAGGTGAAGGAGCTGTGAGTTTTGAACTGAAAGCAGCACCCTGCCCTCACAGCAGCAACCTTTTGGGTTTGCATAATCTCATTTACAGCTGCTTTGCTGTATACGTCTCCGTAACAGATATTTTCTATTTTAAAAAAAAACCAACAGTTTCCCAGATAACCTACTTAGAATTGGAGTCTGACCCTGAGCTTTATTATCCAATTAAATAGGAAATACTATAAAGGTACTGTAATTGGGCTGTGTGTTGTTTTTATGGTGTGAAGATTATGTCCTATACAAGAATGAAGAAACGCAACTTGTATTAGTGTTGTTTTCTTTACTTTATAGTCTCGATTCAGTTTATTCCCAGCATTTTCTGAGCCATGAAATAGCAAAATACATGAGTTTTCCATTAAATTTCCTAACAGGCAGAAATCAAAAGCAGCAAGAAAATGAAACTTCAGTCCATTCAGCAATTTTGCAGGATGCATGGCAAATAGTCAGCAACTGCGTTTTCTTTCTGCATTTATTCAATTTCCTTGGTGCTAAAATGTAATTTCACGTTACAGGACTGAATGAACATAAAAATGACAGACAGGGCCATGGTCCTGAGCACAAACAATACTGTTTCTCCTGAGCTGCAGGTCTGCTGGATAATAAGCCACAACACACCAATTAATATGGTGCGTTATTATGCTCATCAACTCATATTTCTCCTTTTCTGTGTCCTGTTTGTCTCGGTATTTTTGCCATACCCCTCAGTGGATCCTTCTCCCTCCCTCACTGAGGCTCCCTCCCTCCACGCCAACCCGGGATGGGGCATCTTGGCCCATGTCCACATGGCATAGATTCTGGATTTTATTCTTCCCCGGATTGTGTACACAGCGCTGAGCTACATGTGTTTCCACAAGCAGCAGCTTTTTGCCAAGAGAAGGAAGTTAAATAAGGAAACCGACAGCGAGAGCCTGTTGCTCAATTAGCCGTATTGTCAGCAGCGCTTGGCTAATGAGAGCCGCGCCTGGCTAACGAAAGCTGCGCTTGGCTAACGAGAGCCGTGCTCAGGACCGCACATTCCACACCGCAGAGCCCCGAAGGATGCCCGGGCTGCGTGGGCGGCAGCTCCCCTTGCTGTATGCCGGCTTCAGGGATGATGGGTGAGATCTGGGGATGAGAAAAGCAAGAATAAAACCAAGGAAATTTTTTTTCTACCTGCCTGGAGAGGGGGAAGACGGTTTTTGCCACTTTTCTACCAGAGACACGAGGAACGATTCGGTGTGATCCCAAGGCTATGACTACTACAAACACACTCAGGTGAACAGAAGAATGTATTTCCTTGCCAGGCAGTGCCTGCTTTGCCTTATCAGGACCATGGCAGAGCCAGCTGGCTGTGCTCCAGATCTGTACAAAAGCTACAGAAGGAGGGGACCGGTTCAGAAGCATACGTGAGCTCAGAGGTGTTCTGCCACCTAATTCCCATACATTTCAATAAGGTCTAAATCTCTGTATACCTCTGGGAGCCTGGGTTGCCTTTGAGCCCCGGCTAAGCACCTTACCTAAACCCTGGGCAGGGCCTGGATGTGAGCTGCCTGAAAATCAGTGCCCAGCATTATCCCTGGATACTTTCCCATGGGAAGGAGGACTGTTGCAGCAACGCAGGAACTTCCTTCATCTGCCTGACGCATCCAGTTCAGGTCATTAAGAAAGCATTTCTCAATCGGGAGCCGAGGGAGTTAGGAAGGTCGGCCGTGTTTTACGAAAGCCTGGCTATTTGCAGGGTGTTTCCCAATGGCTTTGTTTTCTCCTCAGTCTGAAAAGAAGCCCTCCCTCCACACCGCTTCAGTGGGACACGGTGTGTTTTCTGCTGGTGGGGTGTCCCACGGGGCTCATCAGCTTTTGCTAGAGCTGGTGGGACCTGGGAGATGCAAAGAGGCAACACTGAAATGCTCCATGGGAAAACACCGGTTTGATGGAAGTCGGCCAGGGTTTGGGTACCGTGGGCTGTCACGCAGGTGAGAGTCTGGGGTCTTGGCCCCATCGTGGTCCAGGTGTCACCACGTCCACTGCTCCAGCGCTGTGAAGCTGGCACCTGGATGTCCTAGGAGAAAACTATTCTCCTGCAGAAAATTGCACATATGTTTTTCTCTGACAGGGAATGACTTTTATTCCCTCAATGCAGTTTTTACTGTCAAAGGAGGATCTTAATCTCATGGTTTACACCTTACAGACAATTTAAGCCTAAGTGAATCCTGTGGTCATGATGCCTGGGGGAGGATGTAGGTGTCCTGGTGCAAACCAGAGCACGATGCTCCCTGACAGGCGGCTATAAATCTTCAGTGAGGATGTAGCTGGTTAACTTTAGCCACATGTTGAGATCCACCAGGAAAGCGCTCCCCTCTAGCAAATGAAAGACCGTGGTTTTTTTAATAAATGAGCATCACAAATTCACACATCATGCATTTATGCCCTCTCCCTGATGTAAATACTTATAAATACCGGCATTATGCTGACTGAAGTGTTTCTCAAGGAGGATTTCCCCAGCCTGGAAGTTTACAAACAGGCTCGGCAGTGTGTGTAACCTGTCTTGCCTCCGCACACAGCGGCCTCAGCAAAACAACTTCCCTATCTGCCTGCCCGAGATGCGGCGCCCGCCGACGCTCCTCCCGCAGCGATTTTTCAGAGGGCGGAGGAAAACGTCGAGCCGCAAGACCTCAACCTGCTCTTCGAGTGCCGGCCGCGCACGCACGTAGGGCCACCTCACTCCTCTCTCAGCCACCGTCCTAAACGCAGCCAGGCTTCCCCTGGCAGGGTTTTATGGGCGAAACACCCTGCGTGGCTGCTGGAAGGGTGCGCAGCCTCCCTCGGCACCTGCGGCCGAAGGCGTGACTTGGCGGCAGGGAAAGGTTGCCTCTCCCTGCCTGTAACCATAGCCCCGCGCTCGCAGGGGAATCGGAGCCGGCGGTGCTGGTGGCAGCGGGTGACACCATCCCGGTGGCCCCCGGGGAGCTCCCCACCACTGCGCAGCGAAGATGGGAGAAGGAGGTTTTGCCAAACTCTTCCAGAAAAGGTCGTTTTTCCGCTTCGCCCAGAAATATCAGCCCCTTGGAAGCGGCGAGCCAGAAGAGGAGGTGAGGTTTGCCTGTGCCTCTTGCCTGGACCTGCTGAAATAGTTTGTGTAATTGGGGTTAATTTTGTCTACTTTGCCTGCTTTGTCCCACCGGTAACTTGATATCGCGGCCTCTGTGCTCTCCTTTCTCTGCAGCTGGAGTTGTTCTGTGTACAACAGGGGATAAGATTAATGATGTTTACCAGGCAGCCGGCTGAGATGGGGATACTTGTTTCTATGCGATGCTCCCGGGACATATAGCCCAGGCCAAAGTCCTGGCCAGGAACATTGTTCTCTGCACTTGAGGAGGTTCAAGATTAACGAAACGTGTAGGAGAGCGACTGCCGTGGGGCCGTGGGCACTGTGGGAGGCTTTCTGGAGCGCTCGCACGAAATGCAAACGCTGTCTCGGCAGAAGGGTAGATGAAGAGCGAGGCTAACCCTGTCCCCAGCGGTACCTCTGCCACCGGTGCCGGTTGCTGGTGGATGGGCTGTGACCCCTCGGGCTGTCCTCTGTGCTGTTGCTGCAGTCATTACTGGTAACGAATGGTTGAGAAGAGCTTTAGCTCAGACCTGCAGAGTCCACTTCGATATAATGCTTTCTTTTCTTGAAAAATGCTGGTGTATGAACATTGGTTTCCCCCTTCCTGCTTTCACTGTCTCTTCTTGGTGCAGGTGGACCAAAGAGTGGGGGTTTAGGTGACGCATTTACTGTTCTTGTTTTTTTGCCACAAAACCTTCAGGTCTGGGATTATCTTATTATCACGTTTGCTCAGCACAGGGATTTCCATTGCTCAAGCCCCATTTTTTTCTCCCGCATGACAAATAGGTTGGGCACCCTCCCACGTAAACCCGATTTGTCTAATTCCTTCAGCATGTGGGGTGAGCCCTTAGTCCCATCCCAACAAGCACCATCCACACACTTTGAGATATTCATGTTCTTTTCTGTGACTAAGTTCTTTTCTCAGGTGTCATTTCAGCTAATCCTCTGCTCTCTTCTGAGTCTCGTCTTTCCAGTATGGGGGTTGGTTAGTGCTACAGGGAGAGGAAAATAAGACATTGAACTCTTACCTTATGCACCCCGCAGTGCGTTGTGCGATGCTGCTCTACACTACTCGAGCATAGCTCAAAATCCCAGGAAAGGAAGATCTCGATGAGGTTACAGAAAGTATCTGTAATCTTGCCTTGATGGCAAGCTGAGATTTCTGATCGAACATAGGCAGGAGGCCACCAGCAATTAGTCTGACTAGTTCTTTGGCAGCACCATCTCTGCTGCGCCAAAATAAATAATGATACATATTTACTTCCAAATACAAACCCTTCTTGAATTTTAGCTCTAGTCCGTGCGGTGTGATACATTTATAACAGGACAGGAGACGACCAGCATTTTGGCCCAGGCGTAGGAAATAGGCAGCAATGCAAAATGACAACAGGAATTTGAAAAATCAAGAACGTATTCTCGGGTTATGATTTAGGCTGGTAAATGACTCACATTTCCTCTAAGGCTGGTATTTTGCTTCTTTACTTGAAAATAGTTGCAGAGCACTTTCAATCTTAAAGACCCTTAAGTATTTTGGTCAAAGGGTTGTCCTGGGCCTCAAAGATATGAGTCCAGGTGATCTGATGGGACTCAAGCTACAATAAATACACAAATTGTGGATTGTGAAGGAAAAGCCCCAGCACTGGTAACTGCGAGGTGATGGCCAGCTCACAGGCTCTGGCGATGGTGTTATCCGGAGATGGCAGAACAGTTAACTTCTACATCAAAGCGCAAGCACAGCCTGTGTCTAGACTCTGCTGTATATGGTTAAAACCCCTTTTTTCTCCAGTGGCCTGTTCAGAACCACAGGGAATTTTTGTGGTGCCGACTTACAGTTTATGAGAACCCTGTGTTTCCCGCAGAAATCTGAAGACCATCCAAAGATTTTACTTCTGAGCATCCAAGCGTGTGTGCGTGTGTGTGTGCACACGTGTGTGTGCACGCATGCACAAGCACACGTCCCTGTGTGTGTCCGTGTGTTTGAAAGGGAGAGAAAAACCCATGCACTGCATGGGTCGCATCGCCTTTTCCCTTTGTAATACCATCCAGGGCAATCTGTCCATCTTTATGCCGTGGGGTGGCCTCCATTTCCACACACAGTGCCGCTGGGAGAAGAGTTCATCGTGGAGATCTACTGCCAACCCACCAGGGTCCTGCCGTGATTTAGGGGCTTTTTCTCTTGTTAGCTTTAGAAAGAGCTGGCTCCTACCCCAGGTGCATCCAGGTAGTAGATTTTAGTGCATTAAGATCTTCTTCAGAGTTTCTTCAGAGCTGGACTTTTCCACTGCAACTGTTCCATTTCTTCTCACCAAAACCCCTTTTGATCCTTTCTCCCACAATACCTGATCCATTTGAGATTCAGTAGCCATGAGATGGAGTACGGGTATTTCCCAGCCCTGTCCGATATTCAGGGCTAAATCACTATTCCAGTTTGGTTCGAGGCTTTTTTCCATTTCAGGTTTCACACCAATGAACATTTATGTCCTGGAGGGTTTCACAGGCTCCATATCCTCCTGGATATGCAGAGCATTCTTATCAGAACAGTTTTATTACCAGGCAGGTACCTATTTTTTTATATGCCCTCAAAATAAAACCAAATAGTGTAGCTTTCCTTCTAGGGGAAAAGAAGGAGACCATGGGATTGACTCTGCACAGCAGTAACACAGACTTCACTTGCACACGTGTGTGTTTTCAGTCCCTTAGAGGTGTCAAGCCCAATTTCTCACATCTGAAAAGCTTCCAGCAGGCAAGGAGTTAGCTCCCTCCCTCCAGCTCCCACAGGTTTTTGGGCTGAGGGCTGCAGCACCTCCATCCCAGGAGACCTTACATACCAAGTTGCCTTAAACTCTTGGGGTTTGAGGTTTTTTTGGGGCATGGGTGGGACTGGTTTGGGTGGCTGAGGAGAATTCTCAACTGGGGTCACTGTTGGCTGTGGAGCTGCAGTGACTGGGCTTTCCTGCAGGGATGGCAATGCCAGCTTTCCCCTCAAGGAGCTTTGTTTCAGATTAAAGGGAGCTGGAAGATTTTTTTTAATTAAAAAAAAAAAAGCCAGGTTTGAGCAGGAGCAAAAGAGCAGTGGGGGTGAGGGGAGTGGGATGTGCAGCTGGGGGCAATGAGGCAGCGCTCATATATCCCTGGGGGCAACTTAAAATCCAGGGAATACTTTTAAAGCAGCTTTTCTGGAAAACCCTTGGCTTTCTGAACAATCAAAAAGTTTATTTTAAGGCTTATATCTGCAAGCAGGGAGACCAGAGGCTTTATTTCACCTAGAAAGTCTGCAATTCTGTGATAGACGTGCGATGGGGGAGCGAGAAATTGTGTGCGAGAGGAGCTGAAACTACGGCGGGGGGGTGGGAAACGGCTGGGGGCTCCGATAAGGAAACCCAGCGAGGCAATTCCTGGCTTTGCAGGGCTGTGGTTTGCTCTGGGTTGGTTTCTGCACGCTGCCTGCACCCCTGAAACACAGGTCCTTCGCCTGCCGCGTGCACTGAAAAAAGCAATGCAAAGGGCTTTTCTGGGAATGGTTTGATTTAGTTACTGTATGGTTTTTTTAGTTAAGGATGAAGAATATACAAGAAGAGGGTTTCTGTTTGATGTTTTAAAGGGCTTCTTGTTAGACTAAATAACCCAGCCCACTTCTGACCGGATTACGATATACTAGCTGGTCCAAAGTAATCTAAGATGGAGGAAAAGAATATGCAAAACCTCAGTAAAGGCAGATGCGGCGGTGGGGGAAATCCCGAGAACTGATCTTTTGGGCTGTTTGCCAGAGTATACAGAAAGGGCTACGTACTCTCCAGAAAGCCCCACGTTTTCTTCCTTCCCGCACGGGCTGCGTGGCGCAACAATTGATGGATTGTTTTAGGGCGAGGGATGCGGAGGCAGCGGCGCAGGTACCGGCAGCGCCGAGCACTCTCCGAGCTGCGTGGCTCCCAGCCACCAGCAGCTGCTCTTTACAGCCTCCAATATCTCCTGATCTTGCAAAGCAATAGATAAACTAAAAATTTAATTTTTTTTTTTTTACTTCTTCCTGCCCCGCCACATGGAGTCGTGCACTCTCGTGCTTGAGTTACGCCTAAAAGATAAAGGTTAAAAATGTAAATGGATAGCACTGATAGCCCACATCTGTTTTACAATGTAAATGGAAAAGAAAGTAATGCACAATAAGAGGTTAGTTTATAAAGGGGTTTGCTCAGGGCACTGCCTGGTGCCTAGCAGACATGGGGTGGATGCATTTAGGGGCTCTGCACCAGCAGCACTTTGGTAAAGAGAAGGGAGACAAGGCTCCACTGATGGATTTCCAACTTGTGCACTGCTGGAGCTGTTTATCTGGTAGGAAAAGTTGTGTCAATTGGTCCAGGGGAAATCACTCACAGGTGTAAGCTAATCAATGCAAATTAACTCATCCCAATAAAGCTGTTCATTTCACAACAGCCCCTGGTTGTAAGGAGCATAGGTTTTTAGAATAGAGCTAGCATTTCTGTTGCTCTGCAGCCAGTTCTGGCTGCGTATGACTTGGGCACGTCTATATGCTGTGTGGTTTTGTCATTCATTTCCTCCACACCTTTTTAAAGGTAAATATTAATGACAGAGCTGGGCCCAGGCTTCCCCTGCTGCCTCTGGAGACTGTAGGTATGTTACCCTCATGCCTGGGTCTTTTCCCATCCTCCAGTTCCTTTAATTAAAATTTAAACTCCTTTGAGGCAAGGATGTACCTTGATGCCTGCATATGCCCTGAGCAGCACAGAGGAGCCTGTAGAAACTGCGTTAATCAAGTCAGCACAGTAATGAATGTAAGGTATGTTTCTATATGTGACAGCTTTGTATTTTCTTCACAGTAAGCCCTTCCATCTCCTTAGATGCGTGGGTGGCTTTTGGTCTTACAGGGTCTTGGAGTCAGCAAAGTTACAGGGAACGGATGAATTTGCACAGCGAGGATGCACAAGTAGGAATAAATCATCAGTTTTAAACATGGAAGGACTTTTTTGTCCTTTCTAGGGATGGCTGTTAAGGAAATGTTAAAATAAGGGTGATGTCTGGTGCTAGTATGCCTCAAAACAGTGGAGAAATACTGCAGCTTCTTTGGGCAAAACATGGTCACCTGCATGAGGGAAACATGGAAGCAGGAAAATCCTTGGAAATCTTGGGCAAATTGCAAGGGTTTTGGAAAGGCAGGTTGTTCCTGGGGCAAAATGGCTTTTAAACGAGCACTGCACAAACCAAGGGATCACACCAAAGTCTTCTGTGTTTCTGCGGGGAGCAGGTCAGTACCAGGATCTCTCTCGCATTAGCAGCTGTACAGCAACCAGTGACAAAAAGGGGGCTGCAATGTATGGAAGCGGCAAAAGCGTTTTTAAGGAGCAGGGCTTAGAGATGCTCCTATCTCATCTGCTATGAGCTCTCCAGAAGCCACAAGACAGAAACAGATTCCGCGTACCAGCATGAGCGAACAGCCAAAGAGATTTTTCTGCATTTATCTCGGGCTTTAGATTGCAAAACACTGGATGTTTCTAGAAACCTCCTGAATATTCATAGAAGGGCTGATTCTCCAAATACCACTTCGGGCACTTCTGAAGTCCTCCAAACCTTTACTCGGGTGCTTCTATGAGCTGGACCTGAATGTTTCCCCCAGCAAACACCGCAGGGCACTGGTAGCGGGGAGCTGGTGCTAAATTCCTCCCACCCTGCTGAGTGTGAGCTGGCCATAGGGCTGAGCAATGCCGGGGGCTGAGCACCACGCTCTCTTGGGATCCCTCTCCTAACGAACACGGGCTCTTGTGCTTTATGAATGAAGGTAAATAGAAATGGATTTTCCTGTCCCTCGGGAAGGATGAGATTTCTCCCTCTCCGTACTTGCCCTGCAATAGCGGTCGCATCGCCCCCGTCATGTGCCTGGCTGAGATTTCAGGGGACGCTGCCGCTCTGGAAAGAGCGTTTTGGAAAAAGAGATGAGGGGTCTTGAAAGGGAACGGAGGTCAGGGTGCTGAGCCCCCGGGCGCTGGGAGTTCGGTGCAGCCCTCAGGCTGCCTGGATAGGGCAGGCAGGGTTTGTCCAGCTTGGAGACGTTCACAGAGCTGCGGTGGAGGAAAACAGCCGTGGAGACGGGAGAGGAGGCTTTTGCTTTCTCCTGTTGGCTCAGAGATTTTTCTCTCGTGTGTTTGCTGTTCGTTTATTAGTCTTCAATGAGGGAAAATAGGGTTTTTTCCTTGCTGTGAGCATTGAGTGTGCAGTGGGCTTTGAGACACTGGCACGGAAAAATGCTCAGCTCGGGCAGGATACCTGCAAACGGCAGAGCCCGGCACGCTTTTCTGACTAAGGCAGTGCTGTGGGTTTGTCTTTTTGGTAATCCAGTTCCTAATAGCCTTTCTTCCACTACAAGGATGTGCACCTGGCTTTGAGGCTGTAATGAGGATTAATTAGTGAATGGTGTAAAGTGCTGTGATTTAGGAAGTGTTTTAGCTAACTATGAGGTCACGCAGCTGGCAAGGTGAGTGAAGGGAATGGGATTAAGGGAAGAAGCAGAGAGATGCTGAAATACTTTTATTAACTCTACTCTCCCCTAACGATTGCTTTATCTCATTTACTCAGACCCATGAGGAGTGTGAGCTGAAAATAATTGAGCAGGAGAAGGAGGTGACAGTTCTGCCCCCGAAAGATGCCTGTAAATGCCATAAAGAAGACTTGGCAAAAGCTTTAAACGTAAGGGTTTTTACACGTTTGCCCACTTGGGGTGGGGAGACCAGCCCTGGCAGGGATGTTTGCGGTGGCAGAACCGGCCGCTCTGCCCCAGCCCCGCTCGAGCTTCCCTGCGGCCACAGCGTGGACGGAGCTGGAGGGATGGAGGGACACTGGGGCTCGGGAAGGAAACTCCAGTTACTCAGTCTGCATTGGGGTTTGGTCTTGGGAAAAGAAACAATCTGATGTTATAACTCACGTTTAACCCCATGTGTGAAAAATAGATGGAAGTTTAGAAAGGCTGAGTCCCCACGACCAGGGAAAGCTATAATGCTTAGCAGTGTTTTGGTGTCTAACCTTGCTTTTTTGTTTTTTTAATTTTTTTTAAATCCAGGCAAAATGGATCTTATTCCTCTTCCATTTGTTCTCTTTGAATCTTGTTAGGGTATTTTTATTTTTATTTTTTTCTTTAAATGTAGAGTGAAACCAGAAATAAATTCTTTACTATTTTAGATTTCTAATTCATCATCTATTATATGGTTTCTCACTTGTGGAAATATTTTTAATTAACTTGTGCTTACTTTATGGATTTCTGTGATGGTTCATGGTAAAGTTTTATAGATAACAAAAGTAAATACCTAAACAGAAAAACAGAGGATAGATTTATTTTTTTTTTGTGGGGGACTGAAGCATGAACATCTTGCCCAGCCTACTTACAGGTTTTTAAACATAACTTTGCCTTAAGAACTCTCCTATAACTATTCTACAATAAGTAATGTTTGGTTTATTGTTGTGTTTTTTTTTTTTTAAATTTCCCTCTAGGTTGACTTACAAACTGGACTGCCTGAGTTTTCTGTGCTACAGCGCAGGTTAAAACATGGCTGGAATGAATTTTCAGTAGAGAATACAGAGCCGATATGGAAGAAATATCTAGACCAGGTAAGGATTTTCTGCACAAAAACCCCTGGCTGGATTGGCCTGAGCATGTATCTACATTGAAATATTCAGGGTTTCTACTTCCACAGATTCAGCCATGGAACAGGCTGTGCCCCAGATACAGAAAGTGTCTCTTCCCCTGGGAAAGCCATTGTGAGATTCAGACGCAGGGTCATTTAATGTGAAGATAACATCTTAAAATAAAAATAAACCTTTTTATCTCTGCACAGTCCACAAATCAAAAACCATAGTTCAGTGACCTGATTTCTGGAGCGTATTTATTCCCTTTAAAGCAAGTGATAAAATCATGAAGGTTTGAGGAAAACCAGTAGTAGCTGAAAGCTACTCTGATTTCAGTTACCCCAGTGAAGGAAAGGCCTAAACCTCCAGCAAAAGCAGAGGCAGTCGTAGAGCTCAGGTGAGTGTTAGTGTCTCTATTAGGAATACATCAGTAACATGCCATGCACTGTGAAGATCCATGATTTCAAACCAGCTGCCCCCAAAAGCCAGGCAGAAGGTGGTATTTGCCATCTTGTTTTTCCCCAGCTGAGTTATCCTTGAGTTTTGCTTTTATTAACTGGTTCTCATCTGTATTTAATGCACCTTTCACCTCTTCTTTAGAGCTTTTAACCAAACAACAAGGGTCTTTTTTTGTGTGTGTGTTTATTTTCAGCCAGCAATTTGACTGGTTTTGTTCTTGCTTAGCTGGATCATGAAGATTTTAGTTGCTTTGAAAGACTGTATTTTTATTTCATGGGTTACCCCTTTTTTCCTATGGGATCAGTATTCTTTAAGCAGTTTGTAATCATCACTAAAGCTCTTCAAGGATTCTTTTATTCTTAATAAAAAGTGAGCTGGTGCTTTTTTTCTGCTCATCCTTAACGAGTTGCTTCTCCTATGGGGACACCAAATGAACTCTTTAGTGCATCTCTGATCCTTCCACAACCTGTTGGTCTCTGGAAGAGCTGCTTGCAGTCCCACACCATTCGCACCTCAGCGCTTGAGCATTGTCCCTCAGCAGACACTCAACGTGGCTTTTTGCAGCTGCAATTTTTGTAAAGCAGCCCCTTTGGCCCAGTCTTTCCAAAGAGGAGCGAAGGGGACTTTCACCTTTGGCTTCAGCAGGGAATAAATTTAAACCTTGGCTTTCCTGCCATGCATCACCACGTTCCTGTTACCCAAAACAGGCAGTCTTGTCTTTGCCCAACTTAACTCCTTTACCTCAATTCCCACATTAGCTAAACAGAGCTGTAACTTTCTCAGGTAGGAGAAAAGTCTTTAAAATCTGTGCTTAAAAGAAAAAAAAAAAAAAAAAAAAAAGTCGGATCTGATTCCTGCAGTGCGGGGAACAGGGCAGAGTTTAGCAGATTAATTAAAGGAAAAAAAAGAAGAAAAAGAGGATTTTTGGTTTCAAATTCTAAAAAGACAATAAAGTTTTTGTTCATACCTATCGTGCCTCCAAGGAGCTCTTAGGGTCAGCCCTGTGCTGTATGTCTGCAAAGGTGAGCCTTGCTTGTGCAAGCAGGGGAAAAGAGAGGAAACTATCGGTTTTTGGTGCGAGCCTTGTCCTGCTGGTCCCTGATGCCATCTGTCTCCTGTACAGGTGCAGGATCCGGCATCAGCCTGACCACAGATGCTGCACCCATTCTGTCTGGGCAGGGCGATGCTGCTGTCACAAGCAAGGAGGGTCCCTGCAGCAAAACCGTGTGTTTAATCCTTTCTGATGAGATGCGAGGCCAGCTCACCTTCAGCATCTCCATGTTTAATTTTATATTGCAATTTTATTTTTTTCAGTTTAAAAACCCCCTCATTCTTCTGTTGCTGGCTTCTGCTTTAGTAAGCGTCATCACGAAAGAATACGAGGACGCCGTGAGCATCGCCATGGTAGGTGGTACCTCTCCTGCAACCCAACCCTTCACTCTCTGAAGCTGCTGTGCCCACACCTGTAATGCCTCTTTGTTCACAGGCCGTGCTCATCGTCGTCACCGTGGCCTTCATCCAGGTACATCAGCCAGAGCTTGGCTCTGCAGCCGGGGCTGTCACGAGCGAGCCCTCTCGTGTAACTTGGCTTTCTTCTCCTTTCTCATTTAAAAGGAATATCGCTCGGAAAAATCGCTGGAAGAACTTAACAAGCTCGTGCCCCCTGAGTGCAACTGGTGAGGCATGCCTGCTTCAGTGGGTTTTAGCAGGGTTTGGGTTATGAGGGAAGAACTGATCAGTGAAGAAAATTGCTTCAGGGTGTCATGCACGTAATGAGAACCCGGCCTCTGGAGGGATAGCACCGTGTGTGGGTGCAGCTAAAAGGGGATCAAATAATTCTGGTTTTTAAAGTAGGCACCTGCTGGAATTTAATAAATGCTGAGAGCCAGCAGGGTCCCAGAAATGTCCCACCCCGCATGAGGATCCCTGCAGCCTCTTGCGTGTCGCTGACTCCCTGTGCAGGAAAAACCTCCCCTCTGAATTTTTTTGGCTTTAGGGTAGTTTTTGCCCAAGAGATTGGCACAAAATGGCTTATAGGCGGAGGTTTCCTCACCCACGCCTGCCCTTTGCTGTATGCACAGGCACACCGGGCGTTTCGGTGCAGGTCGGGCGCAGGCGAGTGCGGCCACGGCATTGCCCATGGAGCAGTGGTAGGGTGTACCAGAGACCGCTTCCCTGACTGCTTTGATGTTCGGTATCAGTGCTTTAGAATACAGAAAACACTTCTATTTATGTCTTTCCAAATCAGTTTTGTCACGGCCAACGTAAATAAGCTGTGAGGCTCAGAGAAACCTTGCACTGCAAAAGCAGTGTGGGGTTTTCTTCTAGTCCAAAGTTCACCCAGGTCTGGATCTTATAAATGCCGCTGTTTGTTCTTTATTTATGATATGATACTATGAGCATCTAACCACTTGAAAGGCTGTACTTTTAATACAACATTGAAATGCCAGTGGTAATACTAGCTTTATAAAGCTTCTTTTTAGGTTAAAGAATCTGCATTTCATTATTTAAAGCATAAGACACAGGAAAGCACATCTTCTTGACACTATCTCCCTTATAAGTGACGTAAACAGTACTTATTGCTGAAATGCAAGTCTTCCATAACCTGCCCACCAGTTTGTGAATTAAAACTGGGCCCAAACAGAACATAATCATCTCTCCTCTTCATTATGAAGATTTTATGTTCTTATATACATTGGAAGCTCTTTGGGGCAGGGCTCTTGCTTTCTTGCCAGTCACGTTCCCAAGCCTGCAGAAGGAATAAAAACCTCACAGCCTGGTTTCCTTTCTTCTTTTTCCATTTGTCTCGTGTAGCCTAAGGGAAGGAAAACTGCAGCATCTTCTAGCACGAGAGCTTGTGCCTGGAGATATCGTCTATCTGTCTGTTGGCGACAGGGTTCCTGCAGACCTCAGGCTGATAGAGGTAAATACAGCTACACGTATGAGAGCCTGTTTTGGAAATTTCTTGTTTTAACAGTGCCAGAAATGTGCCTTTTTAATTAGGTTACAGATCTGCTGGTGGATGAATCCAGTTTTACTGGAGAAGCTGAGCCTTGCAACAAGACTGATGGTGTCTTACTGGAAGCGGGGGACATAACCACACTGAGCAATATTGTTTTCATGGGGACCCTGGTGCGATATGGGAAGGGAAAAGTGAGTTCTGTCATCTTCAATCTTTTCCTTGGCATTAGTTACAGAATGTCTAGATTTTGTTTCCATCTGTCTCCCTTTTTTCCTTTTTTTTCAGGGTGTAGTTATTGGGACAGGTGAAAATTCACAGTTTGGAGAGGTGTTCAAAATGATGCAAGCTGAAGAGGTAAAGAAATCTATGTCTGTGGAAATGGTGGATGTCCTGGATGAAAGTCTGTGAGCAGGAGTGGTCCCAAGAGTTAATGCACTGGGTCCATTTTGGTTTCTGCTACAAAATGCCTGGGTGACTGAGGGACACCAAAGTGTTGTATCCAAAAAAGGTTATAAGCAGGATTTAGGCTTCTAAATCCAGACTTGATATGTAGCTTGTATCTAACCTTGTAGTCACCTAAACCTCACAATTTCTTCTTTTTTTTTTTTCACACACACACACTTTCCACTAGGTATGTAGATTTTTTACTTCCACACATGACAAAATTTCATGGGTCAGATCTCTGAACTAACACAGATGAGGGTCTAGAAACTAGGTAACTCTTGATCCATTGACGCAAGAAATCACTGGAAAGCAGAAGCAGCCACTATGCAAGATGCTGTGATGCATCTGCAGTGCTGCTGCAGATCTGTGATGCTCTGCAGTGCTTAAAAGTGCTGCTGCAGAAGCTCGGATCTGGCACCCTCCTTGGCCTGAAACTCGGACCTCCCAAACCCTACCACCTCCCAGGGTCCCTCCTACGTGTCAGCTTGAGCTGGCTCGGTGGAGGAGAAGGATCTGCTCAGCTCTGCCAGGTCACAGACAGACTGGCCCTGGTCTAGAGAGGAGAGCCCAGACCATCAGGATGGGTGTCCCAGGCTTTTATCCTTTTCCCAGAGGCTTTGCACACATGTTATCTAAACCTGGACTCGATCGCTAAGGTCCTTTCCAGATTTAGCCCTTAGTCTGCCTCCCCAGCTGTAAACAAATATAATTCATCTCTTCTCCCACTTTTTTGCCCATCTCGAGTGCATTGAGGCAGAAAATCTCTCCCTGCAGGATGCTCTGTACCCAGCAGACCCTGTTGGGGGTTTGGGGTGGGAAAGCTCTAGGGTGTATCAGGCAGCTGTGGGGACCACAGTAATGATACCCAGGACTGTGGGGGTCAGTCGTTCTGGGCTGACCATCATCTTCTCGTTTCACATACCAAGCAAAGAAAACCAGCTATTCTCTAATGTTTCCAGACTCCCAAAACACCTCTCCAGAAAAACATGGACAGACTGGGGAAGCAACTCACTCTTTTCTCCTTTGGCGTAATCGGTGAGTCGGACGCGATGCTCGTACTTGCATGGTCAGCTGTGAAAGCTCTCTGTTCTCCAGGGCTGCTTTCTCCAAAAGTACTTGTTGATGTGGGTTACCTGGACTTTAGGGGTTCAAGCAGAGACACCTCTGAAGGGAGAGGTTTGGGGGCCTCATTGCATACTCAGTTCTCCAACAACAGCTAAAGCAGGTTAGAGATTTATGAATTTCTTGATGTTTTTTAATCAGATGGTTTTCCCCCCACCAGGTTTAATAATGCTCATTGGCTGGTTACAAGGGAAGCATCTCCTCAGCATGTTCACAATTGGAGTTAGGTGAGGACTGGAGAGCACCTTTCTCTTTTGATTTCTAATGAAACATGTCCCAGGGAATTCCTTGTTCAAAACAATGGACACTTCACAAAAGGGAACTTGAGTAAGACCTTTCATAAATACATATTGATCTTGCACTAGTGAAATTAATGTGAGCTTTACAACAATTTAAGAGGAAAAAAAAAAAACAACCACCAAGTTTGAGGGTTTATTTAATTTTAGAAACTGATATTTTGAAAATCTTTGCTGGCATTTCCACTTCATCCAGCTGTGAATGTCCTTTCCTATCTGTTCTATGAATTTAATGGGAGTGCAGCAACAGCAAATATTACTCTTTGCTGTTCTTACTGGATTTACATCTAAAGATAGGAATGCACATTTTATGTGGCATAAAAAGCAGTCACAACCTCCTAATCAAACATAATAAACCATGTGTTTTTAGTAGTACCCATAAAACCTGTTGTTTGGTGTTGTCATGGCTCTAAAATCAATCCTAAAAAAAAAAAAGAAAGAAATTTTTTTTTTATATGGAAATAAGAACAAAACCACAGCTGAAGAGATAAGAGAAGCCAAGCTGGCTTGGTGCCCACCTTCCTGTCTCCTGGGTGAATGTAGTGGCAAATAAAAGTGGTTAAGCCTGAGTTTTGGAGACCACCCTATGGTTTCAAAAGTCCTCTTTGATGACTTCTTGCACATACCTAGAAGTGTTCAGAGTTACCCAAGGAATAAATAAGGGACAGATGCAGACTGTGTCTGGATTTTTCTAGCATGTCAGGTGTCGCAGGTTTTGACATTGCACCGATTCAGTGTGTGCGGCACGGGGACATCTGGGGAACTTGTCCTGTCCCACCACAGCTCGTACCCACGTGTAAGAGGTGATGAGGGGCTGCGTGTGGCCAGGAGCCAGTGGCTAATGTGTGAGCCAGGGTGCCAAGGAATATTCAACTTCCATCCTCGGAAAGTTAAACAAATGAAATGAAATGCAACCCCTAAATCCCTACTTAGCCAGAAACTAATGCTCTTTGGCAATGTAAAGAAGAAAAGTAATTGTTCTGTCAAAATCTTCCAGAAAAAGGGTTGAGGAGTTGGATAAATGTCCTGCTTTTGTATTTACAGTGTGCCAGGAGTCCCAGTAGTTAGCCCTGAGTGTTCCCATTCAGATACACACATATAAGAAGGAAAACTCACCCCATGGAAATGTCCCTTTGGCACGTTTTGGTCGGTACTCGTAGTTTGACCCCTGTGTTGAAGCTGTTATGTCTCTGCTGTCCCCAGCCTGGCAGTGGCTGCCATTCCAGAGGGTCTTCCCATCGTGGTCACCGTTACGCTGGTGCTGGGCGTTCTCCGGATGGCCAAGAAAAGGGTGATTGTGAAGAAGTTGCCCATAGTAGAAACCTTAGGTAAGGCTGCAAAGGGGTCACACAGCTTGGTTGTCTGCTAGGCTTCAAAATCTGAACTGAATAGCAATGGGCTGGCCAAGTAAGCCTTGGTTTGATTAAAAAAAAAAAAATTTTAAAAAATTGGAATATGTGTACTGTGTGGCCACCTCCCTGATATCTAAAGAGTCATGGAAAATGGGGACAGAGAGAAAGAGAGAACCTTGAGAAGGAGTCCAGCCCATCCTCACAACTGCAGGGCAGAATGAACCATAATGAAATTATTCTTCCACCTCCCCTTATCTTCAAATTGGCCCTTACTCCCAGGTCACTGTATTCCAGGCTTTGCTGCTCTGACCTTGGCCAGTATGGCAGTTATATGAAGGAGAAGATACGTTGTGTATTTAGTAGCACTCATTAAAAAGTACACTAAATGCCAAGCCTGGCCTGTGCAGTCACAGATATCTGCTGCACAGCCGGATCCTTCAGCTAAAATCTGTCTTCGTTGGAAATGCTGCTGTTGGTTGAACTGCCCTTGTTTGTTCTGCAGTTAAGGAATCTTATCACCCTTATTTTATTGTATTTGCCCTGACCCAGGACATCTGAAATGGCCTTATCTCATGAAGAATTTCGTTCTGGTAGGGCTGCGCCCAAATAGGTGTAACTGCCAGATAGCCGGGTACTCTGCAACACAGTCTAAGCATGGCAAAAACTGTACTCTCCCACATGTTAATTGTGCCGTGTCGTTAAACTTCTGAAAAGGAGAAAAATAATCCTTCTTCTTTATCCAATTCTTTAATTGTCAATAACTAAAAATGACATATTGAAGGTGGTCGCTTTGCTCTGTGCTAATCCTTCTAAATTGCAATTAATTTAATTGCAGCCCAATCTGCTTTATTCTCTCCAGGTTTTTACCTGGTGGTCATCATGCTCATGGGGTCTGTGCCTAAGCAGCATGATCACCTCCAGAACCAGGGAAGATATTCAGACTTAGAAGGGTGCTGGAGCCTGATTCTTTTTTGCATTAAAGTAATTTTTCCCCTTCTTGGGAGTGGAAACTAGCCTGAATGTGGTGACTCTGCTAATCGACTCCTTTGCTGTATTGTGGTATAAACGGGCCCTGGAAGAAATGTGCTTTACTGAAGCAGGATTGTCACAGAGCAGAGCACGAGTGGGGCAACTCCTGCTCTTAGCTGTAGATTTTTAAGTATTTTTTGTAACAGTCTTTAACACACATACCCTTGCAATCCCATGGTTGGGCAGGGAAGGGCTGTTATTCCTGATTTAGAGAAGCAAGGGTTAAATGGCCTATCTGAGGAAGCATGTGGCAGAGAGGGAATTTGATACGCCTTTTCAGAATATAACAGCTGTTCTGTTGTGTGATACTGCAGCTCAGAAATGTTGACCAATTCCCTGGAGATCAGTGCCTTCTCTGACTGCCCACCATATGATGCTCAAGACAATGTGGCCCTCTTCAGATGTTTCCTGCCATATCTCACATCCAAATTATGCATGCGATACCCTGACGTGCACTCAAATTCTTTCCTTACAACACTCTGTTAGGAAACTCACCCATTCTCTTGCTATTTTCTCCCTTTTCTTACCGGTGCAGTTTGAGTAACATTAGGGAAACCTGTTCTCCCACTTCTGGGGCCCTGAATCTCGTGGTTCAGTTGCAGTATTTATTAGGTCTGATTAAAAACTTTCCTGCATCAGGTTGCTGCAATGTCATCTGCTCAGATAAGACAGGGACTCTGACGGCCAACGAGATGACGGTGACTCGGCTCGTGACCTCGGATGGGTTCCAGGCAGAGGTATGGCCAAGGCGGTAATACAGACCGCCCTGCTCAAGCTCAGCAGGGCCAATTTGCTTTTAGTTCAATTAGGCCCAAATGAGGGATGTTGAGTCAGTCCCAAACCGAGCAGTTCCTTGCACATCACTGATTCCGTCGAAGAGAAGAGACTTTTGCAGTGCTGGAGAGAGGTAGAGGTGGGGCTGAGTGTACAAAAGCTGCTCAGATGCCATAAAAAAGATGTTTGTTGACAACATTTGCTGTTCTTCGCAATTATTGTAAATACCAAAACCTGCCACTGACCCTTGTGGACCCATCTTCTGTGGGAATATTTATTACACGAGTGACCTGATCCTTCCACTTGGTTCATTTACCTGTGTGCAAAGTGGGTAAAAAATCCAGGCATGCAATATGTAAGGCAATGGAGGCATAGACCAGTCATCAGTAGGGTAAAACCAGTGAACCCGCTGCTACCAAAGGGCTGGATCTCTCAACTGAGCTGCAAGAGACTTCTGAACTCATGGTGAGCAAGTTCCGTATACGACAAGCTGATTCTTTTTGTTCCTGTACAGCTATTGTAATATTATACTTTCATTATTTGCAGCCTTTCCTATAAGCATTGATTTGAGCTAGAAAGAATAATCCCAGCACGCCTTCAAAATGAAAAATTTGCTCGACTGCACCCCATTGTATAAAGATGTAGTATAGTCCTGCCTGGCACTGGGAAATTTGCTTTTTCTGTCTCTCTCTTCCTCAGGTCAGTGGGGTGGGCTACAGTGGAGAAGGAGATGTTTATCTTCTGCCATCAAAGGAGGTTCTTAAACAATTTTCCAATGTCTCAGTTGGAAAACTAGTAGAGGTAAGTATAAATTATCAACCAGCTTGTCCTATTTATATTCAATTTTCATTTGTGCAGATCCCTTTGGGTAATTAGTGTGAAAAAAAGCTACTTTTGTCACTCTAAAATAAATTGTCTTGCTAGAGCATTCTCAAGGAAAGGCTCCGAGTAATTGTGATATAATACCTGAAGCTTATAGGTGAAAGGTAGTAAAGGTAGAACAAGATACATAGGGAGACACTAGAGTCATCAGCTTAAAGTGTCAATGACATTTTGGATAAAAATACAATTCTTGCAGAGGAGACACTGATTAATTTTACCACGTTCAGGTTTTTATTGTGGACAGATTCTAGACTTTAGCTACATACTCAATTTACAAATGTATTGTGATGGTCTCTGGCTTTCCTGTTAGCATTAAGTAAAATCTTGCACATTCAATTGTAGGCTAAAGCGGAGTATTTGGGTAGTGAAATGATCTGAGCTGGAATCTCAAATGGAGATTAGGTCTTATTTTATCTATACTGCAAGTTCGAATCAATAGTAGGAGAGACTAAGTTCTCATTTTCATGATTTATCAAGCTCATTAGATATATATAATGTTTTGCTTGATGTTAATTTATCCAAAACGTAATATTTTACCAAATATTGGTGTATCCTATGGATTAAGCAGGTTTAGACAGCATAAGAGCTGATCTCAAGAGATGCTGCTATGGGGAATAGCACATCTTTTGGGATGTGGCTGCCTTCATTCTCCAATCTTTCATTATTTCATTTTAAAAGATGAAAAAGCTATGAATTTAGTTATGAAAAAAATAAACCATGTAAATATGTCCCTTCCTCTAGGCTGGCTGTGTAGTCAATAATGCTATTATCAGGAAAAGTAGTGTGATCGGACAGCCCACAGAAGGAGCTCTCATTGCCCTTGCAATGAAGGTAAGATTGTTAAGATTTAAAATTTTCCAGAAATTTAAAAAAAAAAAAAAAAAGAGCTGGAATTGTTAGGTCTAACAGGAGTGATCAGACTTCTTTACAGTCCCCAGACTGGTTTTAGTCTTTCCTTGTCTCTTCTCCCCAAGGTCATAGATATACACCTCTCCCATGTAAACCTCTTGTCACGGACAAACACTTTCCTTGAGCTTCTCTGCTAACAGCAAGAATTGTTTTGCTTGGTTAATCTCTGCAATTACGCTCTATAATGGATTTCTTTTGGGCTCAGGATGGACTACCTTTTTTTATAGTTTCTGCACATGCCGATTAAGAGTTCGGGAGGAAGACAAGAGAGTGAAAAATGAGCAAGAACAGGCCATACTAAAAAGCATGGCAGAGGCTCATCATCGATTTGGGTCATCTGCTAGCTTTTACATTTTTTTTCTAGTTGTGATTATGTAAAACAAGATTTTTTTAATGAATATTGCATTCGTGATCACAGGCAGAGGGCTGTAAAATGCCTCAGGGTATCATCTAATCAGCGTTACGCAGCCTGTGGTCCACAGACCTCAGGTGGGCTGTAAAGCACAGAAGGTGCCTGATGAAACGATGCACCTGCAAACATCTGTTCCTACCTCCTATTTTTCAAACTTGTAACTCTAATAAGGAAACCATGACTTGTCATTTGCAAAACAGACATTTTATTTCCTTAAACGCTGAATTAAAATATTCCTTTTGCTCTGCCTTTCAGTAGCCAAGCAATAGCAGGACATGAGAGAGGTTGTCTCTTCTGGGTTTTTTTAATTTTTTTAGTTTAGTTGGAGCTGGGGGAGAGAGAGATTGGAAGCTACTTCTGACAGCTACCACTTCACCTAGAGCACCCATGTGTGCTGCTAAAGCAGGCGTGTATTGATTTGGACTGTTGTACTTCATAGCTGACGGGTCTTTTGAGTTTAATTCATTAGGAAATAATTTGAAGCCACATCCACGCTTGACCACTCAGTTATTTGAAATTTTCCTTTTTCTTCCAAGTAGGGTGGCTGGGAGATAACCAAAGTGGGGGAGCCTGAGCTTGGGCTGGAAGAAATATGCTCTGCCCATTGCTTTGCCATAGATGTAGGGAAAGGACTTGAGCCTCCTCTGACCCAAAGCCCCACCGAGACAGCAGTGCAGCTCCCTAGTTCTTGCAAAAGTCAACAGGGATCGAGCTTCAACCTCCAGTTTAATTTATCCTATATCAGGCATCAAAAGGAGAACATGGGTTTGAAATATGAGTTTTACTCTCCCCACGCATTCTCTTGAGCTCTGTGGTATATGAGTGCCTGGAAGTACATGGTCAACGGTCAATGCCTGTAATATGGAAAATATACACAAGCTTTGGCATTATTCAGCATTACAGTGCTCTTTTTGTTTTACCTTACTTTAGATGGAACTAGCTGACATAAAAGATATTTATGTAAGAAAGAAGGAAATTCCATTTAGCTCTGAACAAAAGTGGATGGCTGTGAAATGCACACTGAAAAATCAGGTAAAGCAAACAGTGGTGTTGGCTGGTTTCGTGTTTCTAATTGTGCACCTCAACAATGGGCATGAAATGGTATCTCTTTAGCAAATGTTTTCAGAAGTTAACTATGTCAGGAGAAAACTGAACAAACCTCAAAATTCCCAACTTGGGTGTAATTTTAGCTTGCAAAGTTGTGTTTGAATGGGAGAAGACAATACTTTTCATATAGTGGTTTGAGCAGGGAAACAAAAGCTTTTCAGAGACAACTGACAGGGGAATAAAGATACGATGTCTGGCAGAAAATGTTGGCCATTTTTCCCTTACTGGGTTAAGGAGCTCATTTTGGCTGATATTGTACTTTGGTTTAAAAACTTACCAACCTTTTCATTACCATTCTGTCTGTGACGGCTGAACGTGAAAAACGTCTAGAGCAAAAATATCACATGCAAAATACATGCACCTGGGCATTTTACAAAACAGGTAAAAGAGCAAACAAAAGATCTTTTTTACCTAGGATGTAAAGCCTTATGCATTACCAGTATTTTTAAAATGTGTTCTTTTCTTTTTTCTTTTTTCTTTTTTTTTTTTTTTTGATAAAGTATATTATCTCCTTACTTTAAAGGATCAGGAAGATATTTACTTTATGAAAGGAGCATTTGAAGAAGTTATTCAATATTGCACTCTGTATAACAGCAGCGGCATCTCGTTATCACTCACACCCCAGCAGAAAGCCTTCTACCAGCAGGAAGAAAAACGAATGGGCTCCTCAGGTCTACGGGGTCAGTCATTGCTGTCTATGTCTCCCTTACGCTTACAGGTTATCATGCCCTAATGCTTTCCTGCTCTGTTTTGGTTAGGATGAACAGAGTCTCAGTCCTTAGCATCACTTGCATGATCTCTTCATAAGACTTGTCAGAGTTTGCCGAGGGCCATGTCTTAGGTCTGCTGGCTGCTTGCTTTCCCCTAATCTTTTCTTGTTGGGTTTAAATTAGTGAGAGTGAAAGGAGCTGAAAATAAGCACTGGAAATGGTGAATGTTTTTCTTCCTTGAGTGTTGCGATTGCCTGGGATATGGTCTGAACGCTGCGTTGAAAAGCTTTGTGCTGAACCCGATCTAAGCGCTGCTCTGCCAAGCTTTGCTTTTGGAGAAGCTGTTTCAAGAGCAACAAAAAGCAACTTTGAGAGAGGTTCCAAACATGGATTTGGGCACTGAGATTTTTATTTGAAGTTTGGTTCAATTCTGTATTAGAACCAAATCTAACGATCTCCTTTTGATCCTGATTGCGTGTCAGTGCGCAGCCCACAGAAGTTTTTATACACGCGTCGTTCCCTTCATCACTAGAAACATCCTTTCAGAAATGTCTTAGTCTTTCACACAATAACAAAGACACCATCTCCTGTGCATGTTCCTAGGTTGTAAGGAGATGAAAACAAGTCTTGGCATCCGGGTTTGGAAGGTGGTGTAGTTAATGTACATATTCTCCAGCCCTGTGTCTTGTGGTTAGTAACTCATGTAAGGAGCTTGCTTTACAATATCAGAGTCATCTGCTGTTGTGAATGGCAAATTACCGCTCTGAGGAAAAGCGATTAGCTCAGGCAGGTGCTGCGAGCTTGTGATTCAATCATCAAAGCAACACTGACAAAAAATCCTTGGGTGATTTAGGAACGATTGAATGATATGGTTAGGCACCAAGAACAGAAACAAAAATGTTCAGAGCCTTGATGTTTATACGGTGGAAGTTTCACTGGTTTAACTGAATTTACAGTTCACATTTTTTAGATTAAAAAAAAAAAAGTTTTAAGTTTTTACAGGAGCGCTGCTGTTTAACATAAAGTACTTTAATAGTGTCAGGTCTAACATTGCACTGTCCCAATTTAATCCATCTGCATTTAGGGAAGACTTGGTAGACAGCTATAAATTAGAAGGAAATAAATCCTGAGAGAGAAACACATTAAACAAAAATGCTCTGATTCAGATAAACTGGTATTATTTGAGTGGACCAAATTTTTGTGTCTATACAAGTTCTGACTATAATGAATAAAGACCTGATTTAAATGACTTTCTACTGGAAAACCATCAGTTTAGTATCTCTTCTAAATGTTCATTTTAATGTCTGGAAACACGTTATTAATAAATGTAGTCTTGTCGTCTTTTTTTCCCCTCTGTTTCTAGTACTCGCTTTGGCTTCAGGTCCAGAACTTGGCAAACTGACGTTTTTAGGTCTGGTTGGAATAATTGATCCCCCAAGGGCTGGAGTGAGAGAAGCTGTTCAAGTCCTTTCTGAGTCTGGTGTATCAGTAAAAATGATAACTGGAGATGCCCTGGAAACTGCTGTGGCTATAGGTAGCAAACTTAGCTTCTTTCCTGTGGGTCTATATTATGTCTGTCAGATCAGTCAAATGTTCTGGCACTTAATAATCAACTTTATCATTCTTTTTGAGTGTGCAATAGAGGTTTTAAATGCCACTGAGTTCTTGCTTTTCCATTGAAACAAATCATATTAAATGCAGTAATAGAGCAGCTATGAACTATGGGCCACTTTTGGGTATTGTATTGTTTCCATAACTCCAGTTGAGTACGGACAGGGTGACTGGCCCAGCTGGGAGCCGGAGAGCTGTGTGCCCTGTCAGATGCCCCAGGTTCAGATGTATTTCCCAGTAAATTCCTTAATTGCTGCCTCTATTTGTTGAGTCTGGAAATAGTTGGCTTTTTCCAGAGCTGATGGGCAGATCTCATTTTAGGCTTTTTTTTTGCAGGACAGAATATTGGTCTCTGCAATGGGAAGCTGAAGGCTATGTCTGGGGAAGAGCTGGACCAGTTGGCAGAGGCAGAGCTATCATCCACTGTCAAAAATGTAATGGTTTTGATTACAAAAACAAGGCCTACTTTCAATAGTATCCATGTAATACAAGACTGCATTTTTTTTGTTTTTCAGGTTTCCATTTTCTTCAGAACAAGTCCAAAGCACAAACTAAAAATCATAAAGGTACAAAGAGCCTCTCAAATCCGTTGTATGCCTCACAAAAACAAGTTGTTGGAGTGGGGGGCCCTCAGTTCTCTAGACCATCTGGTCCTCTAAGGCAGCATCAGCTCAAACTAAAGGACCATAAAACCCAAGCTAGAGCATTGGCACTACTTACACTGAAGGTCTTAGCATTTCTCTTGCAGATCTGGCCTGGGTCATCTGGAAGACACTAGTGAGATATTAGCAAGGATATCAGGAGAATGATTTCTGAAGACTTTACTCCGCTCTTTTAACTCCTGCTGGAGTTGTGGGATTATCTGTACTCCTGAAAATCCAGTCTCTTAATTCTTGGTCTGATTTTTGTCCTCAGTAGGCTGCTGAGTCTGTTTTACCCACAAAGTCACATAGCACTTCTTGCTTTTTCGATATTATGTGCAAATCCTGTGATTGCCAACAGGACTTACTTATCTTCGGGCTTCAGAGCCTCTCATCTCTCCACTCTCACAGGCTTTGCAGAGGGCTGGTGCTGTTGTGTCAATGACAGGAGATGGTGTTAACGATGCCGTGGCCCTTAAATCTGCCGATATCGGGATCGCAATGGGACAAGCTGGTACAGACGTCAGCAAAGAGGCTGCCAACATGATTCTTGTGGATGACGACTTCTCAACAGTAATGTAGGTTTTAGTGACTTTCTTACTATCAGACACTTTCTTACTTCAGATACTTTCTGGCTATCCATTGCAACAAGTCTCCTGTGTGACTAGCCCTGGAGGTGACACAAGATGCAGGACATGTAAGTCAACAGGCAGTAAGTGGAAATACCTGGCGTGGGCTCGTTTTCAGTTGCATACACGGCAATGACTTTTTTGTTTCAAGTGGTAGTGACAAAGCTACCTTTCATCTGAAAGTGCTGGTTTCTCATCGCTGTAGCTAACCGGGGATTTGAAAGCACCTAGAAGTCTGGGTAGATCGTAACTTGTGCTCTCTGCCTCATCCAGAAAGCTCAGAGGAAAGACATAATTAGCAATGCTCTGTTGGTTCGTAACAACAGAGAGAGTAGGCAGAGTAGAGTAAGGATATAAATAGGTCACATGCCTGCTTTATGAACCAAGACTTGGCTGTATGAACCAGGGTTTTCAGATCTACTGGTCCTGATAAAGTCATTTTAACTGAGACGCTGCATTGATGCCCTTCTCCCAAGCTGGGGTCTGAATTTCATCAGAAAGAAGTGCTAGAGAAGACAACTTGTACTTTGAGTGTCACAGGGAGCTCAGTGTAAAATAGTGTGAGTACTAGTTATTTAATAAACTCTCCTCTCCCTTCCAGGAATGCAATAGAAGAGGGAAAAGGAATATTTTACAACATAAAAAATTTTGTCCGGTTCCAGCTGAGCACGTAAGTTCCAGTTTGCTTTGATTCCAGTGAAGCCACCTTTTAGGTGAAGCCATGCAGAATAATGTTCTTCTGTGCTTTGCAGGAGCATTTCAGCTTTGAGCCTAATTACTCTGTCAACAGTGCTCAACCTACCAAATCCACTCAATGCGATGCAGATCTTATGGATCAACATCATCATGGATGGGCCGCCAGCCCAGAGGTATGGAAGAGTCAAATGAGCAAAATATTCTTGGTTTCAATATGTCTGGATTTGGCTTAGGAACACAAGCTGTTATGATTTCTTATCAATGCACCAATCATTTGGTGGTTAGATAAGACAAGTTGTAGTTTTGTTCCCTCCTGATCCCTCCAAAAGCACTTCAGATTTACTTGAGGTTTTATACGATCCTGTTCTGTGGTGGAATCACTTAACTATTCCACTTCTTTACTGTGAATGGTCTGTTGTGAGTGTGACGACCGCATCACCTGCTAGTAGCCCTGCAGATTTGACTAGTGAGGAAATACTGCATACATATGGGGGTATATGCCCCAAAATCACAAGACTTGGGAACCTCATCCACCTGCTAATTACAACTACTACTAATTACAATTACTACTTCCACAATGTGGAAGAGGTGTTGGCCACAATCTCACAGCTAGCTTTCCCTCTGGGATCGGTACTGATATAATGCACTATGGTAGCCTAAGATATCATTTTAGCAGCTCATTATGCAAAAAAGACCTTTGTCATAGGTGTCTCAGACAAACCTGGGGCTTTATGGTAACCCTGTCAGAATACTGATAACTCTCATGCTGTGCTTCAGAGAAGTTCATGCTCCGGATCCATGCTGTTTTATCAGTTTTGGGATCGGTTTATGGTTTCGGGACGATCCACATGAACTAAACTCTTTTCTTCTCTTTGCTTCTCTTTGAGGCAGCTTGGGAGTTGAACCTGTTGACAGGGATACTATCAAACAGCCACCCCGATGTATCACAGATACTATACTCAGCAAATCATTGATCCTGAAAATCTTCATGTCAGCTATAATTATCATCAGTGGAACCCTCTTTGTCTTCTGGAAGGAGGTAAGGAAAACCTGTAACTGTATCTTGTTTTCATCAGGAGAACAAAGTGAAGGGCAATTTCTGAAGTTTGTGTGAAGGACTTTCTGAAATACATCCAGTGGGGAAGGATCAGTACGGGCAGAGGGTTAAGGAACCAGGGTCAGCTCCTAGCTCTGCCCCTGCCTTTCTGTGTTGCCTCTAATTTGAAGCTTCCTATCTAGAATGGGAAAACTATTACTTTATATGATATCGATGCTTTAAGATACTTTTTCACCTCTAGTTTTCCATGTAAGTAGAAAATGCCAAGTACATAAGTACTCTGGATTGCTATTTGTAAATAGTGACTGTTAACTATAACAGTTTAAGTAATTTAGAATACTCTTTACTCAAATTCCACACCAGTTTAAGAATTTAAAACATGGTTGATAAGATCATAAACTCAACAATTAGCAGCGAGAAATTAATGCTACCTAAAGTAGCTAGAACTAGATTTATTCCTTTGTTTTACTACCCTTTGATTTGACTGGAATCATTAAAGGGTATATTTAATTCATCTATTGATTTGACGTATTTTTGTAAGGCTTAACTAACCCCTGAATTTTCACATGTGCTTTCAGAATCCAAAAAGTGGTATAACACCTCGAACCACAACAATGACTTTTACCTGTTTCGTGTTTTTTGACCTCTTCAATGCCCTAACATGCCGCTCTCAGGTGAGATTGCTCTGTCAGCAATAATTTGTCTCAAAACACTAACACAAACATTAGAATACTGGTATTTTGCATAGGAAGGGGTTTTTTAATGTCACTTAAAGCAGCATGATTTTTATCATCTTTGTAAATAAAGTTATCCATCATAGTTCAACTGCAACTATACTTTCAACTACATAGCCCTCCCTAAATTAACATTCATATAACTTCAAAAAGTAATGGAGTTTACATGCAAAGAAACAGTGTGACATTCAAGTCCCAACAGGGAATTGGGAAATGTTACATTTCTTTTTTTTTTCCCCCCCTCTTCTCTAGACAAAGCTGATACTTGAAATAGGCTTTTTTCGAAACCGCATGTTCTTGTATTCTGTGCTTGGGTCATTTTTGGGACAGCTGGCTGTTATATACATCCCTCCATTACAAAAGGTCTTCCAGACAGAGAATTTAGGAGTGCTAGGTAAGTTAAGTTGCAAAATAATGTGGTTTTTTCATTAAAGCTACTTTAAAAAGCAGATGTGATTGCCAAATTGTTACATGATAGCTCCCAACAGATTGCTGGAAGGAGAAATCAATCAACAGCTCCTATACCTATATACCTACACATAGCTATACACCAATAGTAGTAGTATTTAATGCCATTATCCCAGCCTAGGTTTTGAATCTTGATTTACTGCACATAAATGCATGTAAATGGAGACATGCCAAGATTTTCCACGAGCTCCATATGATGATACTTCTCTACATAAATCTACCTAGGATCATTATGCAGTTACTCCATTTTGAAAAGGCAGGGTGACTCTTTCCTAGCTGAAATGCAATGCGTATTTTTACCTTTTGAATCAGTCTAAGCAAACTCTACCATAATACGTTGTATCGCACCTACATTAGGCACGGTGCTAGAAGCAGGGTTCAGTGATCCCAAATGAATATCATAGAGGCTTCTAACCACCAAGTGGACTATGCCAACTATGGCTATTCCTTGCCTACCGCAGTCATTTCTCTAATGCCTAGCTATGCTCTTGCTAGTTGTGGACATAATCTATGGAGTTACACCAGCACAAATAGCTACTGCAGGAAGGCCCTCAACTGGGGATTCCTGCCCAACAACATCCAGCTGTCGGCTCTGCTCATCTCTGCTCTGTTTCCTCTTGGCAGACCTGCTGTTTCTCACCGGACTGGCTTCCTCAGTTTTTGTTGTGTCCGAGTTCATCAAACTCTGTGAAAAACGCTGCTGCCGACCAAAGCATACAAAGGGGTGTCATAACTGATGCAAACTTCCTCTAAAGATATACTTGGAATGGAGCTGTGATGCTGGATAATTCAAATGTACCGTTTTCTGACACCACACGTCCTTTCTGAAGATACTCAAGTGAATCTGTACTGACAGTCCTTCTTACGCCAGAGTCTGTTCCTTCTACACGCTCTACCTACGCTGTTTGAACTGTCTACAGAAACCTCTGGAGCAGCTCCAGTTTTAAACCAAGATCAGGTATATTTTTATAACGTTTATCTATATGTCAAGAATGCTGTGACAGTCCCAGACAAAAACAACAGAGTTTCACCCCTGTACAGAAAAATCTATTGTGCATAAACTGAAACTTTATTTATTTAAATCAAAATGATTTTCATATAATAAAATCTACATTTTAAAATGTTACTGACAAGTATCTGAATGAGACTCTTGATTTAGACCTGTCCTTTTACATTAAATTAGAAGAATGGAAAAGACCTGCCTTCAGAAGCACTTCTTTTCCTGTAGTCAATCTATAGTGTTTCTGGATTCCCAGATATCTAGCCTTGATTCAGCAAGACTCTCAAGGAACCTGTGGGGAGATGGCAAACAGAGTAGAGAGCTGAAGTGCCAACCCTCGGCTGTCAGCTGTTGCTGAACACTGCTGTGATTTTTTTTTTTTAATTTTTTTTTTTGTACCTATGTGACTAATAGGAGCAAAGCAGAAGGCTGATTTGATTTGATGCACAGTAGTGGTTGGATTTAATCGCGAAGGGACTCACTTTCACAAGCACATGAGAATAAAGATGACTCATGTACATAGCAGGGGTGTTAAGCTTTGCAGTTGGATCAACAGCTGCATAAAAGTGATTGAGAGATGTTTAGATCGTAGCTAAGCCCACTGCTGACAAACACTTTCTGGACATTTTTAGATGCATGAACTCAAAAGCACAGATTGCTTAATCATTAGGTTCAGGAAAAAAATTTTTTTGAGTGTCTTCCAAGCCAATCTTTTACATTTAAAGAACAATTTTGAATAATCCCATCTGCTGGTTGAATCAGCAGTGTCCTAGTAAATAACATTTCACTGATACATTTGCCAGAAGTGCCATAGTGTCAGTTTTCTTCTTGTCTCAGGTTAACACCTTCACTTCAAAGTGAAGATGAAGAGTCTCGGATACAAACTTGTCAAAAATCACAATTTCAGAGGTCAAAACGCTATGCCAATCTTCACAAGATGATGTTTAAACATGATTACATTTTGGATTCATAGCCTAGAAAGAACCAGCTATACTGATACTTAAACTCAAAGAAAACCTGGCCACTGAAATATTTTTGGTGAAAAGTAGCTTTGTGCAATTCACCCTCCCCAGATAGTGTCTGCTCACAATTTATTTTTTTTTTAAACCCTCACAAATAATTTCAGTTCTCAAAGAAAAGTATCTGCCTTGTAACAGAAGGAAAAGTAAGTCTAGTTGTTTCTTTTATGTATAACTGCGGAAATTCAACTATCTCATTCCTGTATGCCATCCACTTCAAGTATTTAGTATGCTTAGGCACTAAGTGAAGAATACCTTAGAGACATATGGTGGGTGTTTGAGAATGTTAAAACAAAAGCCAGCATCACCACACTTACAGAAAGCACCATGTACTTACTTGCCACCTATACAGCACTCCCTACTTTGTACTATTTAAAATCCTCATTAAAATATACAGAGAAGAAAACTATACAACAGTATCAGTGTAACTGTTTTAATGCTTACATTTTTTTTTTTTCTGTGTGTTACAAACTCGGGAGACTATCTGGTTTATTTAAGCAAATACAAGATAAAAAAGCTCAGGCCTTTCACAGCATACTCTGTACTGGAACAGGTAGCATATATGCCCAATCATTAGTTCAGGTAGCATACAAAATGCACAGCTGAGTTCTAGGATGTCTGGCTGCAGTGATTTCTTCATGCTCTCCTTTCAAAGGCTAAATTTAATATTGTTTAATGAAACTTTTAAAAATGGGATCTACATTAAGGCACAAGTACAGATTATTCAGAATATTAAAATCTGGCTCCCTGTGAAAAACAACAGGTGAAGAAAAAAAACACATACAAGAAGATACAAAGGGAAATAATTTGAGGGAAGGTCACATGATCAGGAATCACAGTAATTTTATAGACTCTTACAGCACATTTTTTGCTCTAAGTTGCACAGAAGACGAACTCATGCTAGGACAAGGGGGCTTTGATACAGTCCTTTTCCTTAGGAAATAACTAAATGTAATCTGCTGAGTTAAAAATAACAGTCCCTGGTAGAAATTAGAGTTATTTTTGACAAGTTAATTACACATAGAATTTAGCAAGGTCAAACTAATAGTTACTGATAGATGTGATTGGATTCAAGTAGAAAAAGCCCTGAGTGTGAGAGACCTGACAAAACTGGCATTGACTGATGAACAGCCAACAAAACAGAGCAAAAACCCCAACCCACTTGTTCCATTTCACATTGCATTTTTTTCCATAATACAGTAATGATTAATTATCATTAATTAGTATTAGTAAAAAAGTATACAGCAGTCTTCTTTAAACATGTTACAGACATAACCCTGATTTTAAAATATTTATTTATTTTTTTAATAATGTATCTGCAGATACTATTCCCAATTAACTGTGCAAGCTTCTTAATCTTTTTTACAGCCTGATCTTTTACTCCAGCCTCAAGTGAGGTTACTAAAGAAGGTATTTTCCCTGGAGCATTTCTGCTGGAGGTATGGCCCATTCTTAGGATAAATATGGCTGAATGAATCCCAATGACTGTTCCACTAAGTTTAAAAAGCAATAGGCAAATCAACACAGAAAGATCTTAAGTGAAATGCACTAAGGTGCAGTATTATAAAACTGGATACCATATACTTTGCATTCTGTACATCTTACAGCCCATATAGAGTCACTTGCTGAAAATCTGACTTACAAAACATGGAATTTAATGCTTTAACTGGAGCAATGCAAATTAATAGCATCCTTCATATGAAATCACGTAGACTATGTTTACCAATGTAAGACATCATTACAATTTGCAAGCTTCGCTGACTAATTTCATTGCATGCAAAGAAAGAGGTACAGTTGAGGTATAAGAGCCTTAATGTCTTGAACGGTCTTAATATAAATACATATCAACTCTCCAAGACACTAAGCAGTACTGTCAGCAACTACTACTTTTGTTTTTAATTCTGTATGCAGACAGGATCTATCAGCAGTGCTAGCAAATTCATATTGAGCTAGAACGTGGAGATGTCTAATGATTAAGTACCTAGTTAATTTTTCTGTTCTCCCAAACAAGACCCTTCAGGCAGTATATTGTATTGGATCTAAATATTGCATAAGTACGAGGCTTAAGCTTCATCACAGATAATTAGGTAAATGTAAGGAAAAAAAAATGAGGAAAAAATATCCTGTCCAAAGAACATTAACATTCAGGAGCAAAAAAGGTCTTTCATGTTACTGTGTTGTTTTAATCATCATCCTCCTCCTCCTCTTCAACGGGTTCTCGTAGACCTTCGCTCTGACGACTTTTTCCAGCCATTTCCAAAAAGGCTTGAGCCTCAGGATCTACATCCAGGATACTCTTCTTACCTTTTGTCTTCAAAACACAATAAAATATAATCAGTTTAAAATGTCATTATGAATGAATCACTATCAGGCTACAAGAAAAAGACATACTCAAAAGTCCAGAAGTAATCTGGTTTGCAAGCTTGTCACAAGGAAGCATACATATTTTCCAAGCAAGGCATTTAGGATTCAGTGGGACACATCAAGTTATTTTTATTGCTGCAGTTACACAAAATAGTCATAAACTTTTCCTAAGATGACAGTACGCTATTTCAAATTTGTTCAGGTCACAAGCCAGCCAGAACATCCCGGTTAACCTGACCTCAGTCTGAAGTGCAGATGTGAACTCTTTTTTTAAAGAGATTAAAGTACGATTCAATGTTTTTTGTAAATAATTTGTTCTGTTTCTATTTATGTGTCCAGTGAACAGACAGGGCACATGAATTTAGTATGAAAGAAATGAAATTTAAGGAAAACAACACCAAATTGTTCAGACAGTTTAATAAGAGACTAAATTACAGGGGCAGAGGAGACTGGAAAGAGGTCTGCTACTCACTCCCAGAAATAAATCAGGTGGAGAACGACTAGGATAAATCTATTCGCATAAATTTATTGTAAAACAATAGCAAATTTAAAGTTATGGATAAAGAAATCTTTTGCATTCTCTTCCTGAACTATAGATTAGGCTTTACTTGTGAGCTTCTAGTGCTTGCTTTCTGTTTTACAAACACTGGGTTTTAATGAACCCCTCCAAGGAGGTTCCTCCTGGAAACCATTCCTCAGTATCAGAAAGGCCTTTTGAAATTCAGAATAAAGTACAGCTCTTTCAACTCTACCATTTCATGGCTCCTGATGTTATTTCTTGTTGGCACCTTCAATAATTCCACTACTGTTTTGCCATTTACGTGCTACAAAATATATGGCATCACAGGGCCAGTTAAAGAAAACATTATTCATTACAATGGAGAGACAGTGTTTAATCAGAAAACTGCAACTGCCAAATTTTGCATTTGCATCTCCTGTTCAATCAGGACACAATTTCACAGGTTTCAATTCTGTTCACCTACCCCTGCACTTTCAGGGAGGTCTCCCACTGCCCAGACTTCCACGGCATCCAGTGTAAAATCCTCTTTTGCTGACAGTTGGGGACTGTTGTAGGTGGTACATCGAGGTTTTGCTTTACTGTGTCCCTTCCCATAGTCACTGTCTATCCAGAGTCCAAAGTACCCATGTTGTCCACCCATACCCTGTGAAACAAAGCAGCACACTAAGCACTTGCTATACATGTAAAACAGACTGGGCAAGTTATGAAACCTAAAGTATAAATTGCAATTTTCAGTATTTATGCCACACTTCTATGGATAAGGTGAAAAAGAGTATTCCAAGTGAACCTGGGCTTCTGTACCAAAATCCAGTATCCCTGAAGACAAACAAGAATTTACCTGAGTGATACTGCCTTCCCTCTACACTCTACAGAATACCAGTATCTGCAAACACGTCAGCTACGTCTTGTGCCAGAAATTTAGCTCATTGGCTTTTGTTTATTGACTAAGAGTTCCATTTCAAACACAGTGAAAGTGCTTGGTTTTGCTCTTTTCCATTTAGAAAAGTATCTACAGAAACAATGTAATTTGATGTTGTTTACTTTCTTTAGAGCAAATTTACTCCAGACTGCTGCAATTCCTAAAGTTATGGGCACATAATGCCACAAAACTGTGAAGTGCTTTTCAAAATAGGCGATGTTTGTAGCTCTGTAGAAACTCCTCTGCATCCAAAGAGCTCATTCGTGGACTTGAGTAAAAGGAGCTTCTGCCATTGTAATTACACAACAGCAGCAGCCTACATGCAAATCTTGTACTCTAATTCTGTTGGGCTTTCTCAGCCTCCCATTATTTAAAAAGCAGTTAGTGTGGCAGTGAGAACAGCCTGTGGAAAGATCCTCAATTACATAGATCAGCTAGCTTGTGCTGCTTCAGTGATGTGGATACATGCAGTCAATTCTTCCAGGCAACAGGGAGGACTGCCAGAAGGACTTCTGTGATAACCAAACTTGGCAAAAAGATTTCTTCCCAGAACCTCCATAAATCTAGCCTGCATCAAGACCACCTACTTGGGTCAGACACAAATAAATTCCATCTTAGTTGATTCAGTATTTCAATGTACATATGAACTGAAAAGTATAGACTCTGTCAGGACTGTAAGCGGTTCTCCATAGTTCACACTTTACACTGATGCTTGAACACAAAAAAAAGAAAAAAATCCTCCTACTAAAAGTATGGCACAAACAGCACGGAGAATGGATGAAAATTTCCTCAGAGAATAACAAGTGAAATAAATCTGCTCACAGTAACAGAAGCAAAAAACACAAAACACTTCCAAACACCAGCCACGAATCACGAATCCAGTTTCCAAATTGTCATTTCTTAATACTTACAAGTCCATTTGGCATTGTTTGTTGGCCATGGTTCAAATACATGTAGTGGTCATTATACCCTGTGTATGTGTATACAGCAAGAGAAGGGAAAACAGAAAACAGAAAGCATCTGTTGTCACCTGTAAACAGAAAAGCATCTGAGGTCAGACAACTGGCCAAGTAGTAACTTGCCTACAAATAGGCTAGGAAAAAAATATTGAAGAAGTGCAGCTGAAGAAATCAAAGATAGCAGCTGCAATCTCAGAAAGCCAATACCTATCTCTCATCAAGATCTAGACCTATTGTTTATTCTCAGTTAACTCTGTGCAGGGTCACAGAAATCAATGTGATTATATGGCTGTGACCAAGGGCAGAGTCAGAGGCATGACTAGTGCATTACATTACTATGTAAGGGTACACCTGTCACAGGCTTGTATTGTAACATCTAAAACTGGCAAACTGCTAGACCCTTATCCTTCAGGGTGCAGACACCCTTAGTTCTGACTATATTGATATATAGATTATTTAGGGTCAATGACTTAGAGTACAGTTTTCATTATGCCCAGTTTGTTGTTCAGAGGGACCTGTGGTGTGATTGTCTAGTATGCTACACGTGTTATTCCATCAGGAAAAAACACAAGGAGAGTGTTGTGTAATCAGTGTAACATAACATTATATTAACTGACTGAAGTGGTAATTATCAAATACTAATTAAGTATAGGAATTCAGTTTTTAATGTAGCAAAAGTGTGGATTCCCAGCAAGACAGATTATTCGGAGTCCCTAATTTTTTTTCAGAAAGCCATCACAAGAGTTCTTTCCAAAGAGTTAACAAAAGCCCCTCTATTCTCCCCAGAGGTTTCAAGGAAACAAAAAGTTTAGCTTGCCCAAAGGACCCTTTTGCTGCTGGATTTTAAAAGGGAAACAAAGACAGACAGTGCACAAATGGCAACAAGAGGCTTAACCTGGTGTTGGGCTCAGCTGTTCTAAGATGGAAGATTGCCATCTGCTGGACATCTTATTTAAACTCTAATTCATCATCTATGCTGCATTTCCTTCATTTTCAACCCATGCAGCTACAGGGGTTGATAGACTTCGCTGAAAAGAAAACTTGTTCCATGATCAGCAAGTCCCGCAATCTTAAAAGTCTGATCAAATAACAGACAAGCTGGAAACATTAATCAGTAATATGCCTGACAGGGTACAAAGCAGCAATAACTTAGCATGTATTCTATATTTTTCAAAAATTAGTGTTATTTTTGCCACAGGAAAATACACTTAGAAGTATAAGAAATACTGCATGTCATGAAAGTAAAATGACAGTATCCATTAAGTGGACAGCATTCTTGTACCTGTACAGAATAGGCAATGTTTACCAGAGCCATGAGATACTAGAAAAAGAAAAGTGAGTTTTACCTTGAAACTGTGGCTTCACCTCCCAGGAGTGAGATGCAAACCCACCAAAGATATAACCATCTAAGTCCTTTAAGATCACTACACAAGGACCTTTGTTCACTATATGCCCACATAACTGTGAAAAGCTTTCTCCATGAAGCCTAGAAGAAAATAAAAGCTGCCACTTGTGCTGTAGCTCTGCAGGCAGAAGGGAGTTGATGTATATGATAGATGGGATGTCAAAGAGACTGACAAGTCCTCTTCCTTTCATGCCTTTGCAGCCTGGAACCAGGTTGAGTATGTCTTTGGTTTGGTCTGGGAGAGAATGCAGAACATGGAGGCCTTGCCTGATAACAACACTGAGGAAAATTGAGATCTGTGGAACTCTGTACACCCAATCCTCAATGACACTTTGATCAAAATTTGTCTCCATCAGCTGAGGACCCACAGGTTTTGTCCCATCTAAATAAGACAACACACAGAAACAGTAGTAAGTCTCCTGGTCTGGAAAATAATCAGTTGATTTTTAAGTGTAAACACAATATTCCATTATTTTAATGGACATGAGACCACATATGAAAGGAGACGGTGACAGTAAAGTGTCAACTACGTTAAGCAGATGCATCCACAGAATTGAGAAACATTTGCCTGTGACATCCATTGGTTGGGCTGTCATGATTAATGAACATGGACCCCTAATTACAACCTACGAGATGTTCTTTGCAAGACAGCAAAATCTATTATTACAACAGTGCAAAAGGACATACAGTCATAAATATATGCATATGCATCTAAATGCCCGTCACCTGCAAGTCAGGTATTTGTAAAATAGGCATGTTCCATGACAAATAGTTTTGTATGTCCACTTAAACCGGGACTTCAAACCAAAGCTCTCCTGAGTTGAAGTGAGAAAGATGGTAGGGTAAAATAAATAAAATTCCCAAGTCATTCGCAAAGCACTAGGTTTGAAATATTGGTCTCACCATTTAAACTCAAATATGTGACCTGAAGAGAAAAATTCTTGAGAGATCAGTGACTACATGAGCTCTGTGCCATTCTGGGATATACCACATCAGTGCTGCTTACCTGCAAGCTTCAATTCTGATAGGAGCTGAGAAGCCAGAGCCTTTACTCCACTTGCAGAATCCCTAGTATTCTCCGAATTCCAACCTTTCAGTTCCTTCCTGTAACTCAGTACATGGACTACAGACATGATCAGATCCTCTGTGAACTTAAAAGGTTAAAACATCACCATTTTGGCATTTCTTAAATGAAATTGCTAAGAGCTTCAAAGGACTTTCTGAAAATAAAGTCAAGTAGTACTGATGCTGTAATCCCAATGGCAGAAACATCTCATGATGAGTCAGAAATAACAGAAATGCTGTTTCAAAGTCATAGGTCTTGAAAAGTATCCTTTTTCAAGACTTTTTGTAAATGTTACTTCACAAAGCATCTCCATAACATAGGGCATGAAAGAGGGAGGGGAGGTCCAAATTTTGCAGTGGTAGGAGCTGCTAGTGAATCACTGTTTTGGGAGATCCCACACTTCCACCTTGCAAGCTATGTATTTGATTCACATATCTATCCTGCAACTAAAGCTCTAGAAAGCATTTTGCTCAGTTCCCAGAAGCACCAGCCACACCACAACCCTTGCTGGCTCTTAAATATAGCCAGTCTCTGCACCCTTCATAGTGATCCTGTGAACCATGAAACAGTCGGTGCGCTTCGCAAAATCCAGATCCTGGTTCTCAAAGTAGGCAAGTCAGCATGGAAAAGCCCACAGCTGAAATGGTCAGCCCATATAACCCAGTTTGCCTACACTGTTTGTCCCAGATCAGCAAGTCAGTGGTAAAGAGAAAAAAAAAGCCAGGAACCCCTTTTCTGAATTTTGTGCTCTAAAGATTACCTTCAAATTACCTTTCTGTCTCTGTCTGTTCTCTTACTGTCCCCCCAACACACATTTAAACTTGCCTGTTTACCTCTTGGATTTGTTTGCCCTTCACAGGCCCTTCTGTCTTGGAGATCATTCTCATTATTATGGTAATCTTCTCATCTGCATTCCCTTTTAAGAGGTTTGACATAAAAATTACAAACTGCTCCTTAGCAATCTGTTCACTCAGCCCAGATGATTTCCCAGTCAGGTCAATACTTTTCATTCCGTTGTATAACCGAACAGTCATTTGCTCTGGTAATGGCTCCCGCATATACGCCTACAATGAGAAAAACAGCAAAGAACATATTTTAAAAATGAAGAATAACTAATATATTCCAGCTAATCTGTGCTGATATATATTGCTATGAATGAAGGATTTCAATACCAAGCATCTACTAGCAGCAACAAACTTTTGTCAAAGGACTGGTTTTCCAACAGAAAAAACCCCTCTATTTTTACAGTATCTCCTTTCCAATACAATTTAGTGATTTAAGTTGATATTGTTTTTCCACAAATGCCATGGATTTAAAAAAAACCAAAACACAACACTGAAAAGTGTTTACAGGATATTAGCAAGGGATTTCTGTATATTAACTCTGTTGTAAAGGTTTATAACTCTGCCGGTCCTTAACCCTGTTTTTGATAGTGGAGCTCACAGATATCTAAAAACAAAGAGAAAGTAAAGTTTCTCCCCTATCTCAAGGGGAGATTGTCTTTGGCCTCAAGACAATGCAGGCAATGTGTTTAACCCTACATGCACATGTAGAAAAAATACTGAGAAGTTTCCCTCTGCATAGCAACATCTAATTCAAGCGTGGAGCAAAACTGAGATCACCTGATTTTTATAAGGCATCCCTGATGTTAGGACAGTCGAAATCAAAACTTACTTATCTAAATTACATGACTGGCCCTTTGAATTGAAATCTAACTGGTATACATCATCATACATCACAACACTGTGGGAAAGATCTGACTCTGAATTCAAGAAACTTTCAGTATTCAGATAATTACGCTGTTTAAAAATAAATAATCTATAATACATCCATACACTAGGACATGATTACACAGTGTCTTCACTGCACAAAGCACTGTGCATAACATGCTGAACACCTGACTTGACTCATATAGAGGGGTGTAGCCCAGTGGGGACTATGCTGAAATCAATGGAGCTCCACCTGCGTAAAAGCACTCCAGCTGTATTCAGTGGAGCTGCTATTACCAATTTATTGCTGGCTCAATACCACTCCTATTGAAGCCACCAGGGCTGCTCCTATTTTATGTTAATGGCTGTTGCTGTGCATATAGGGCAAGATCCAGTATGCCAAGCTCTACCCTGCTTTGTTGACGTCAGTGGTAAAACTCTCATTGATTTCAGTAGAAGCAGAATTAGCAGCCAGTCCTGCACATTAGAGTGCTTCATATTGAGGGAGGGACTGTCACAGGGGGGACAGCTGTCTTTAAGAGGCTTTCTAAAAGTGCTGCATGAGCCTGAAGCGAGACAAGCAACAGGGAACATAATTAAAAACACCATACTGAAGGGCTTTTTACTTCACACTGCGGTATCACCTACCTACTCCCTACCCTCTCCCACCCACCACTAACTTTGTTGCACTGTTTTGTTATGCTTATAGCTTTTCCAATGAGTAGAACTGGGGTGCAAAAAAGGACTGTAAAAAGGGAAACTTTAACAAACATCTAACAAACTCACACCTCTGACAGTTTAGAATCCTTGTCTTAAATGGCTTCAAGAAAGTATTTAGAGATACCTGCTCTACCTGCTTTCCAAGCTATGCAACACAGCCTGCTCTAGTCCAGAAGCCATGTAGTTTCCTTCTAGTAAAGCACTGAGCCTAAGCAGAGTACATGAGGTTATGTTTGGGGCCTCGTCAATGTTACCAGACTTCTGCTAGATCAAATCTGCCACATATCAATCTAGCTCAGGCAAGAGCATAGACACCTACAAGGCAAGCATGCCATTGCAACAGTCCCTGCACTAAGGAATTAGGCACCTACAGGCAGTCTTTCAAAAGATTTTAATTTAAGTTGGCAAACAAAAAGGCAGGAAGGGAAAAGAAAAAATGTTCATCAGAAGTCACACTGATCTAGGGGCAAAGCTAGAAAGAGAACTTCTTCCAGGTCCCAATCAAATAACAGACACCAAGGACCAGGTTCTTGGACCTATTAGGGCTGAAAAGCTGGGCAGCAGAAACACAGTTTCCAAACTGGTGGTAGCTCATCAACAGCCAGGCTGGAGGAAGGCTAAAGCTGGTCTGTATGCAGATGCATTGCTAAATACCTTAAAATAGCCTGCTGCTTTCCCTGAGTTTTAATTTGATTCCATTAACTGTGTAACATATAAAAAAATACACTTTTAATACTACATTCATCTGGCCACTTGGTTCCTGCCTAACTGAAGTTACCAAGTATTGCAACAAATCATTTTCCTCTTCTTTCTTGATTAGAAAATGAATGCAAAGTTAATCAGAAAGCATAATGTATGTTAATTAGCTAAAACAGGGAGCCACAGCTTAATCAAGTAAAATTGAATTCTCTCCTTCTAATGCAAGTGAAAAGATTAGAGACAGGGATGCAATTGAGGGAGAAAGATAGAACCAAATACAAACTGAATTTGTGACAGCTTCTCAAGAAAATCTCTAAATAATCACACACTCCAGGGGGAAGAATATTCTTCTCATTTTTCAAGTTTCTTTAAAAATATTTTCATATGTCCCAACTTACTTCAGAATTGGAAAAGCTGCAAATTGACCCAACAGTGCAATTTAAGAGAAAAATACAAACCTGAAAGTCACTACTCATGTTAAACTGTAAGAAAAAGTTAAATATCTATCCTGCCCCAAAACATTAAGTATTACATTGAGACGAGCAATCCTTAAAAAGTAACTATTGCCACATCTTTTGTTTCTTCCTGGAATTATGTTCAATGCACTACATCACAGATATATCAGGAATAATAGATTGTCTTACCTGTAGTGCTGCCAGAGTCACAGTTTTCTTTGTACCTTTGCCATTTTTTGCTCCAGCTGAGCCGCTCAATCCTGATAAGGTATCAAATACTCCATCAATGACAGATTGCTCCTCAGGAAGAAATCTGGAAAGGTGATTCTGATAGGCATTGCTTTCTGCATTTCCCATCTTTTCAACCTGAAGCAAAGGAAAAGGAATTAAAAAAAACAAACAGTAAACACAGAAAGGTATCACAATGACCATCAAAGAGATATCAAACAGATTAACATACCAGTGCAAGTTTTACAAGAGCAAATTAACAGCCTTCCAGGAAACTACTAAAATTACTGTTTAGTCTCTATTCACTGAGACTTAACAAACTTGAAGAACATCCATGAACAGTAACTGTACTTTAAAGAACAACAATCTGCCAGCTCTTTGCTAAAACCATCCTGTCTACCAATTCAACTCTCATTCAAGTCTTATCAAATGGAAAAACCAATATAATCTAATGATTAAAATAGCTTGCACGAAGTGACCACGGGTCTGTCAGCTGGAATACATCAGTAACATGAAGGAAATAGCCTGATTATGGATTATTTATGACAGATTATGCTGCATCTTTCTGATGCATTAAAGGACTGAAGCTAAGTCTGCCAATAACATGTGGCACTAAAACACCATCACTGTAAAGTCTCTGATGATGACATGAGAATGTTTTTTCTAAGGACACAACACAAAAATAACTCAAAAAGCTGACAAGAAACATGGTAACAAAAACATTTAGGAAGACAACTCGATCCATCAAAAACAGGGCTTCATATGAAGTCAATAAGTTGTTGAGAGCTGGTAACCACAGAATTAAGGTTGGTGGGGGGGTTGGTTTGGGTTTTCCACATTTAATGGTACAACTGTGATTTCTCTCTGTCCCAGGATTCACCTGCATTACAGAGACTAATGTTATAGTGTTGTCTGGGCCACGTGCTCTGGCTTTCTCCCTGGAGCGGCACAGCACAGACCTAACAGTGCCACAGTAGGGCCTGAAATCCCACCACGACTGCAATGACAGTCACCACTGTAAACAGCCTTCCCATCTATCTGGGGTAGACACACTGCTGGGGTGACAATATAAAAGAGATGAGAAGAGGAATAAAACACCCCTTCATAGTTTTCTTTCCCCAAATTCCACATCCCTTCTGGCACCTCGCTTTTGTGCGGGATTCCCAGTTCCACAGAGATCTCTTTTTCCAGACAAGCCCTTCACGAAGCCCTTCAGCGGCCTCAGAAGGACTCTTTGTTTAGCCTAACCCAATCCTTCTGTCGTTAACTGATGCTGACTTTGATAAACAACTGTACCTAAGCAGCTGGGTTGGCTTCTTTACCTTCACTAACCAGTACAGGCCCCAAAGCCTCGCTTGCCTGTGAGGAAGATGTCGATCGCGCGGTAAACCCTAAAGGGTCAGTGGAAACGACTGTAACCTGGAAGAAAACCCGCGAAGACGCTATTAATTTAAGCAGCAAACCGCTGGAGAACGGGGTCCTTGACCCCTCTCCCTCAGCCCAGGGAAGCACAAGCCGCGAACGGGCCGAGGCGGCCCTGGGCTGCAGCGGGGCCGAGGCCCGGCGCTGACACGCCGCCCTCCCCGCACCGGCACGAAGGCAGGACCGGTACAGGACAAGGCAAAAGGCTTACGCGGTTTGCCATTTTACCGGTTTATTTCCCGGTATGCTTAGTCCACCCCTCCCCAATCCCAATCCCAATCCCAGCGATGGGTGTGAGGCGAGAGGATCCCCCCCCGCTCCGCTCCGAGGCGGGACGGCACGGCGAGCCCACCTCTCTGCTTACCGGCAGGGCACCCTCGGCCCCGTTCAGCCCCCCCTGGATCGGCCCCTGGACTTTTAAAAACGCCCTGGCAGATGGAGCCGGCGCCGGCCGGCGCCTGTAGGCCGCCCGGCCGGGGCGGAGCGCGGTGAGGGCGGGA